>NC_142064.1:285742161-286072994 GCF_059756535.1 Pantherophis guttatus
ACTCATTTCTCTATTTTTATAACCATTCATTGATATTCAGTGCCTGACCCTAGTATGGAATAGAGGATGGCTTGTTTTTAGAATTGCTTTTCTGGATCATTTATTAGTCTTCTTTGCTGATGATTCTATTTTAATGATTGAATGACTTTGCATCTTGATCATTGCACAAATTAAAAATGAGCACTATTACAAATACTGATTATATATATATATATATAAATTTATAAACTTTATTAAAACACATATAAAACACATATAAAAAACATTTACAAAACATACAACGTATAAGTAAATTTTCTTCTTAAAGCAATATTTCGTAGTGGTTCTTCAATTAATACAGTTGTGATTTTCCCCTTATGTTTCGCCTAGTAGTTTTTCCCATTCTATTTTCTCCCCCCACTTCTCTTTTTTCCCCTCCCGTTGGGATTTCTTAACAGTCTTTATATTTGAATTATACTTTTGTTTTGAAACCCCTGTTCATGTTTACTTGTCCATAGGAAATTATTAATATATCTGTTTACATCTTTATTCTATTTTTCTTGCACCTATATTTCTTTATTAGCGACGTTATACCATTTGTCCCATATTCTATAGTACTCTGTCTCTTCTTTTTCCTTGATCTCTTTTGTTAATCTATCCATTTCAGCACACTGTGCGATTTTATCTGTTAACTCTTCTTCCATTGGGATTTTTTCTTGTTTCCAATTCTTTGCGTATGTTATTCGAGCTGCCGTTAGAATATGTATTAACAAATACTGATATATTTGAAATATTAAATCTCCATCCCACCTTCTCAACACTCATAACAATTAAATGGTGATGGGTGATTATAATTTTATTCTTATTTTCCACACTTTTGGCTTAAGTCTGATTGGGTTGTGGAGAGAAAGAGGAACAAATAAAAAATATATTTTGTTGTTGTTGTTAGAGATGATGTTATCATGAACATTTTTTACAGTAGTTCACATACTGATCCAGGAAGACTCCTAAGCTTCATTTTTGCCATTCAACAAGTCAACAAGAATTCTCAGGTTTTGTACAATCTCACACTTGGCTACAACATCCATGACAATTATTTCAACACCCTTGGGACTTCAGATGCCTTGCTGGACATGCTCTCGACTGGAGAAGACAATGTTCCCAACTACAGCTGTGGAAAGAAGGACAACCTGATGGCTGTTCTTGATGGATCTTTTGATGACATCTCCATTCAGATGTCAACATTAGTAGGCACCTACAAAGTCCCACAGGTTTGTTTTTTTGTTTCTCTATCTGGCAAAGTGAGCAGGGTGTTGGTGGGTGGGTAATAGATTCAATCATATCTTTTCTATGAAAATCATGAACTGCTTTTCTCATGGCCATTGTCATGGGTAGGGATTGGGATCCACAGGAGGCATAAACATTTACTCGAGCAAGACTTCAGCAGCTGAACACAATGTTAAATATGGAACCTTTAAGTAAATCTCTAAAATGAACTGATTTGCACTTGCAGTGCTCTACAGATAGAAGACATAGCACATCTCTTATCTGAATGTCAATTTTATTAGAAAAGAGAAAGAGCAGTATCTTAGACCCCAGGTTAGAGAAACGATTATATTCAATCTTGTTAATATTCTGCACTTTGTATTCTTTATCTTGATATGGCTTAAGGGTTAAGAACAATCGACTAATATATTCTTGAGAAACACACTGGATGTGTTAAAAGCTTACATTTTGGACATGATCTGATCTAACCATAATACACCATTATTCGTTTCTTCTTCAGATCAGTTATGGAATTGTTTCAGAGGCTCTGAGTGATAAAAGACACATTCCTTTTTTCCATCAGATGCTTCCCCAAAATGGGATCCAGTATCCAGGAATTGTTCAACTCCTCCTCCATTTCAGATGGACTTTGATTGGTCTCTTTTCAACAGACACAGAGGAGGGAGAGAATTTCATGAGAACTTTCACTCCTACACTTGTCAGAAATGGAATTTGTGTAGTTATCTCACAACAATTCTCAATGACTAGACCTACAGAACCTCTCAGAAATGCCATCTCTAAGTGGAGAAAGGTCAATGTCTTTGTTCACTTCATAGAATTTGCTTCCATTGTGGATAGAGTTCGCCACATCCATTTAACAATTGAAAGTTTGCCAGGACCCATTGAAGGGAAAGTCTGGATCACCACAATTGTGGAGAAATTGACAATTACAAGGCATAGACTTTTCAAACATATACATAGCATTTGGAACTTAGCTTTTCAGGAAAAAAAATGGCCAAATGATGACGCCTTTCAACCGAATCTTTTTAAGGATTCCAAATTTGAAGACCAGTCTTTTCGCTGTTCTTTTTCAAAGCATGTCCTTTCTGTCAAGGGCCGGAGACGATGCACCCAGATAGCACCACTGGACATGCAAGAGAAAAAGAATAGAATTCAGATAAAAAATGGACACCGTTTTTATACTGTTGCTAAGACTCTGGCCCATGTTTTGAATGTTGCATATTCTTCAATATCTAGGAGGAGAAAAACAGAGAAGAAAGAGAGATTGGGGGCTCCAAGGCTAGAGCCATGGCAGGTATGGGGTCCTGACAAGGATTCATCATACCTAGTTCCTATTTAGAAAAAAATCCAATGCTGATGTAGGGGAACCATTCTTCTCCAAAAAACCAACAGGTTTGGCCAAGCTGAGTCCAGATTTAGTTCACAGGATTATCACCTTCTGCTACCGATCGCCTCCCACCGACCAATAGGCTTCCACAGAGAGGGACTCCTCAGTGTGTCCGTCGGTCCAACAATGTCGACTGTCGACCCCCAGGGGGAGAGCCTTCTCTGTGGGGTCACCTGCCCTCTTGAATGAATTGCCCCCGGAGATACGGATGATCCCTGACCTACGCACCTTTCGCCGTGCCCTCAAGATGGTATTGTTCCAACAAGCTGGGCTGGCCTAAACACGATTTTTAATGATTTTTAAGGGTTGTTTTCAGTTTTTTAATAATATCAGGGCCAAACTATTTAATATATTTTAAACTGTTTTTAAATTTTATGTTTTTGTGTGTTTTATTGTTGGCTGTGGACCGCCCTGAGTCCTTCGGGAGAAGGGCGGTATAAAATTTTAAATAATAAATAAATAAATAATGTTCCAAAGAGCAGGCACTGTGGCAATTATATTTTAATATTAAAAACTGCTATTATAAAATTATTTAAAATGTATACATTGTAAATAAATTCCTGTATTTATGGGTTTGTAATTAGCATGATAGAATTTTATATTCATAAATTTCAGCTAAACCTGGGAGCATTTAGCCCAATCCCTGCTCACTGCAGGAATCCAATTAAAACATTTCAGACTGATGGCTACTCAGTCTTTTCATTTAGCCGTGCCATTTATGCTAATGCTAATGCTAATGCTAATGCTAATGCTAATGCTAATGCTAATGCTAATGCTAATGCTAATGCTAATGCTTATGCTTATGCTTATGTTTATGCTTATGCTACCCCTACCCCTACCCCTAACATTAAACCTAACTCACTGCTCACTGCCAGGAGTTCGATCCTGACCAGCTCAAGGTTGACTCAGCCTTCCATCCTTTCCAGGTTGGTAAAATGGGTTTCTAGATTGTTACTGATTCTATAAATCACTTAGAGAGGGCTGTAAATGCACTGTGAAGAAGTATATAAGTCTAGGTGCTATTGCTATTCAGGCAAATATTGTAGAGGGGACTGAACATCTCTTATTCACTAGCTCAGCTTTAAAATGGCTCCTCCTTTTAGGGTGTTTCAAGTTGCTTTCAAAATTCCTGGATGTTTCAATTCTAGTTCAATCCGTTTCTGGAGAAGAATGAGTTTTGCAATTTTTCCTGGGAGAAACTGTACTTGGACCAAAGTGGAAATGTAGCAGCAGATCTGAATATCATAAGTTGCTTATTTCTCTCCAAGGAGGATCCCATCAAAGAGCAATTGGGGAGTTTTGAAAGACAGAGGCTTATTATCAACCAAGATGCTCTTTCACGGCTAAAGTTGCTCAACAAGGTAGTTGAAAATATTGGCAACTTTTCTCGGTCTATATAGTTGGTGTAAGGGTCCCCTGAAAGAGCAGGCTCAGATATTTTTAACAGCCCTTATCTGACCACAATTATTCATGCCTTTGTTTCACCCCACTGGGATAGGCCTTTTGCTGCTAGGAAGGTCATCCAAGGTGTTCAATCAATATGGAACTACAAGGACTTGTCCAATATGAGATAATGACTTAAACCAGAAAAATGAAGGATGGAAAATGACTTTGACTCTCCCAAAAAACTTTCTTGACTCTTGAAATCATGAGACAATGAGGATCCATTTGTAATGAAATGCTACCTAGATTTGATCTTTGGCTTGTAATCCATCTAAAAACCCCTTGAATGCAATTGTTTATCTTGATTGCCAGCTACCTTAAGTCTTCCACTGAAACAAAGATTTCTCCAAATTTAAGTAATAAATAAATGTGGGTCTGTCTTTCCATGTCATCTAATTGTAGTTCTAATTTTGAGAGGCAATATAGGACAGTGGGTCCCGGCGTGCTTTGGTTCTTGGGGGCTGAAAAAGTTGGACACAAGTAGCGACTAACAACAAAACTGTAATTCTTCAATGGAAAGGACCTTGTTTTAAATCCCTCACTTGACCTTAGAAATATCCCTTTCCCACATAGGGTTCATACTCATGTCCCATGGGCTGCAGGAAAACATGCCTGGCTTACCCTTTTTAAGTGACATTTTCTCATGATTTCACCTCCACTCATTCTCACTACAATTCTATTTATTTATTTATTTATTATTGCAATTTATATGCCGCCTTTCTCCCTGGGGACTCAAGGCAGCTTACAAAATGACAAATTCTAATACAAATCACAATGAAATAAAATTAAAATCCGCAACCCTATTAAAAACAGTTTAAAATTATGACAGTGTACCTCCAAACGGATCAGTTGAGTTGACGGAAGAGCCACGTCGCGATGAAGGAAAGAAGGTCGGGAGCTGTCCTGAGCTCAGTGGGCAATCCATTCCAGGGGGTCGGGGCTCCCACAGAGACCGCTCTCCTCCTGGTGGCTGTTAGCCGACATTGTTTGGCCGACAGCACCCTGAGGAGTCTGACTCTGTGAGAGCACACAGGATGGTGGGAGTGCGGCTGGAGATGGTCCTGCAAGTATCTCGGGCCTAAGCCATGAAGGGCTTTATAGGTGAGCACCAGCACCTTGAAATGTATCCGGAGCGCCACCAGCAGCCAGTGCAGCTCACGCAGGAGAGATGTTACACGGGAGTATCTAGACGCCCCCATAACTACCCACGCGGCTGCATTCTGGACTAGCTGGAGCCTCCGGACGCATCCCAAGGGCAGCCCCATGTAGAGGGTGTTACAGTAGTCCAACTTAGAGGTAACGAGGGCATAAGTGACCATGGTGAGGGCATCCCGGTCTAGAAAAGGGCGCAATTGGTGCACAAGACGCACCTGTGCGAAGGCCCCCCTGGTTATGGCCTTCAGATGGTCCTCTAAAGACAGCCGAGAATCCAGGAGGACACCCAAGTTGTGGACCCTATCAGAGGAAGCAAGTGTTTCTCCCCCGATCATTAAAGGTGGAACCTCCAGATCCTGGGATGCCGACATCCACAGTCTTGGAAGGGTTGAGTCTAAGTCTGTTCCTCCCCATCCAAACCCGCACCGCTTCCAGGCAGTTGACATCACGGAAAGGGCATCCCTAGAGTGGTCAAGGGTGGAGAAACTAGGCAGTAATGTTTAGTCTTATTTCACCAGCATGGCAGCTGTATGAATTAAAAATATTAATGTACAGATATAACTCAATAATACCTCATTTGAGGTTGAGAGTCCTAGTTGCTGAGGATTTTTTTCTTTATATCTTAACTGGAACAAAGATTTTGATTATTTTCAAAGGGGAGTGGCTTTGCAATATTTTACATAGTTCAAAAGAAACCTTTTCCTGATCTATTGCTCAGAAGTGTCTTTCTTAAACACAGTTTCATTTTATTTTAATCAATCATTATAATAAATAAAAATTTGGCAGATATTTTGGAATGATTTTATTTTTATGCTTAGTCTCTGCCTGAGTCCAAATGTGTGGACAATTGTCAACCTGGATTTCTAAAACGGGCTCGGAAAGAAGAACCAATTTGCTGCTATGATTGTATTCCTTGTCCGGAGGGGACCATCTCCACACAGGAAGGTGGGTGACACCAGAGGAACTCTGGCTTTCCTGTCTCTCAGTATCAGCTGCCATTGAAAGAAGGTTTTTCTTGGAATGTGAATGGAGGGACTATAAAAATAATATTACTTACTGTTTTCTCAGATACTGAAAAATGCATCAAGTGCCCAGATGATAAATATCCCACTGATGACAGAATCCAATGTATCCCCAAAAGAATAACCTTCCTGTCCTATGAAGAACTTCTGAGCATCATCCTGGTCTCCTTTGCTGTACTCTTGTTTCTAACAACAGGCCTTGTTTTAGTCATATTCCTTAAATACCTAGAAACTCCCATTGTCAAAGCTAACAACCGTGACCTGTCCTACATCCTCCTGGTTTCCCTCTTGCTTTGCTTCTTGTCCTCCTTTTTCTTCATTGGCCGACCAAGGAAAGCCACCTGCCTTCTCCGACAAACAATGTTCAGCATCATCTTCTCAGTAGCTGTGTCTTGTGTGTTAGCCAAAACAATCATGGTAGTGCTGGCCTTCCTGGCCACAAAACCAGGGAACAGGGTGAGGAGATGGTTGGGGAAGAGCTTGGCCAACTCCATCATCCTTTCTGGTTCTGCTGGAAAAATGGTAATTTGTGCAATCTGGCTGGGAGTTTCTCCTCCGTTTCCTGATTTTGACCTGCACTCCCAATCAGGAGTGATCATCCTTCAGTGCAACGAAGGCTCTGTGACCATGTTTTATGTGGTTCTCTGCTACATGGGTTTCCTTGCTGCCATTTGCTTCACAGTGGCTTTTCTGGCCAGGAACCTGCCTGGGGCCTTCAACGAAGCCAAACTGATCACCTTCAGCATGCTGGTCTTCTGCAGCATCTGGATCTCCTTCCTGCCCACCTACTTGAGCACCAAAGGGAAATACATGGTGGCTGTGCAGGTTTTCTCCATCTTGGCTTCTGGTGCTGGGCTGCTGGGCTGCATCTTCTTCCCCAAGTGCTACATTATCATCCTGAGACCAGATCTAAATACCAAGGAACATTTAATGATAAAAGTTGGTATCTGATCATGAAGTAGTTTCTAAGGTCATAAAACTTAATTATTTATTACAGTTATTATTGAGTTTGTATGGTTGTTGGGACAATTAAGGTTATTTAAAATTAAAAGAAATATACATGCAGAGAATGTGAGACTAACTAAAGATAATCATAAAAATGTAAAATAAATAAATTAATAATTTGAATTGTCATGAAACTAGGGAAGGACCTGATAAGAAATGAGATTTTATTATCGTCTGACTGACTGAATAAATAAACAGAGAAATGTTTGAAACAAGTTTACCAGTCAATGGGTGGGATCCTCCTCAGTACATTTAAAAGGAAACAACATCATATCTTTCCAATTTGTAAAATGTTTTGTAATATACAGCAAAGAGGTGGTTTTAGAGTTTTTTTTGGAAAACGTTTCCCAGCTGAAACTGGGGAAAGACTAAAACTCCTTTGTCCAGGTGTTCAGAGCCATTAATGAACCCAGTTCCTGACGTTCCCGGAATGAGCTCATCCTCCCTTGAGCTGACTCTGAGGAAGAATCTGGAGAGTTGTCCAATGGGGACATTATACTGCCTGCTATTTGATCAGTAAATGAAGGCACTTCAAAGTATAAAGGTTCTCGGCAGTGGTGAAATGTAAAATTTGTTACTACCGGTTCTGTGGGTGTGGCTTGGTAGAGGTAATGTGACTGAGTGGGTGTGGCCAACTTTTTTTTTAACTTTTAAAACCATTTCTTCAGCCGAAGAAATTTTTGTAAAAAAAATTGTAAAAAATGCTTTTAAAAGCCTCTGATGATTAGGCAACTCAGTTGCGATTATCAGTGACTTTTAAAAGCATTTTTTTAACAACTTCTTCAGCTGAAGAGGTTGTAAGAAAAAATGCTTTTAAAAGCCTCTGATGATCAGGCAACTCCACTGGGATCGTCACATACTGGGGCTGGCCTGCTGGGCTGCATCTTCTTCCCCAAGTGCTACATTATCATCCTGAGACCAGATCTAAATACTAAGGAACATTTAATGATCAAAGTCGGTATCTGATCATGAAGTAGTTTCTTAAGCTCATAACACTTAATTATTTATTGCAGTTATTATTGAGTTTGTATGGTTGTTTTGACAATTAAGGTTATTTAAAATCAAAAGAAATAAACATACAAAGAATGTAAGACTAATGTAAAATAATCATCAAAGTTTAAAATGAATAAATTAATAATTTAAATTGTCATGAAAGTAGGGAAGGACAAGATAAGAAATGAGATTTTATTATCGTAAAGGACTGACTGACTGACTGAATAAATAAAGAGATATATGTTTGAAACAAGTTTACCATCCAGTGTTTGGGATCCTCTTCAGCCCATTTAAAAAGAAAAAAACATCACATCTTTCCCACTTTGTAAAATCTTTATTTTTTGTAATCTTTTGTAATATACAGCTAAAAGGTGATTTTAGAGTCATTTTTGGAAAACTTTCCTCAGCTGAAACTGCAGAAAGTCTAAAACTCTTTTGGCCAGGTGTTCAGAGCCATTAATGAACCCAGTTCCTGACGTGCCAGGAATGAGCTCACTTCTGAGGAGGAATCTGGGGAGTGGTCCAAGGGGGACATCATACTGTCTGCTGTTTGTTTAGTAAACAAAGACACTTCATGGTTTCAAGGTTCTCGGTGTCTTATATGAATACTGAAGGGAAAGTATAAAGAAAAAAAGTCTATCCCCATAGCGTATTCCATATTTATCCAATGATACAGTTGGCCAATATCTATTTCCAGACCCTTTGTCTCAAATATCACCCCAAAGTTGATATTTCTAGTGCAAATGAAATTTCACTATCGCATGAGCAATTTTAAAATCACTTCCAATTTGTGATTAATACATGGAGATCTAAAAGAAAAGTAAATTACAAACAGATCCTATTCTTAACATTAGGCAGGGTTCACGGTTACAGATTTCTTCCTTAACATTAGGAGACAGGCAGTATTAGAATTAAGCGTCATCAACCTAAGTGTCAGGGTTCCAAGTAAAACCCCCATGAAAGAAAACTCCGAAGCTTGAATTTCCTCAATGTTCCATTTTATTAGAGATGTCATATTGGTACATCTGGGAAAACCCAAAACTGAAAGTTTCCAGGTTTTCCCCACCCAAAAGAAAGTTCAAGACCCTTCCCCCTCCACTAAAATGTCCATCACATGATCCAATCAGGCACCATCCAAAACTGGAGATGCCTCCCAGTCACCTCATCACAGCTACAGGGCAAGGTGGCCTTGGCTTTCTGAGAAAAGAATCTTAGTTTGACTACATATTACCCAAAGTCTACGCAATCCCCCTCCCATTTTCCCACAATAGAAAATGTGGCAGGCCTGGAGGCCCAAATGTAAAAGATGGCTTCCACGTCTGACACTAAGGTGGAATACCAAACTCTATACTTCTGGGTGACCTTCCCTAGGAGTCTCTGCAGACAAGAGAGTATATTGAAGGACAACACCCAATTTCCTGGGTGTCAACTATCTTTCTTCAGCATCATTTTCTAGACATGTTCAGAAAGGAAGAACCACAACCACTTCAGACCAGTGCCCTCTAGGGTATATCTATGATTTTTCACTATACTCTTCTCCAGCTTCTCCTCTGCACATGGAGGCCCAGAGGTAGTTCAGGATCCCCAGAGGAGATGTTGCTTCTTACAGTAATTATTAAAATCCTGGTCTGTGATATCTCTCCTGATATTTCTCCAGTGATCACCTTTGATGTAAACCACAGACTGAAGCAACTTGAAAGGGATCTTGCATCAGAAAAGGATAAATGTCTCAGGTCACACTTTGGGTGGCACAAATTTTGGGACATTCAGGGACTGTGCTTCTTGAATGTACCTTTCCTTTCTCTCCTTTCCAGGTGAAGTTCTGTTAATATCTCTCTCAGTCAAGAAAGTCACCCTCATTTCCATCTTTGAATGGTGCTTTGAATTCTTCAAATGCTCTTGTTCTTCCTTAGAAAGAGGAAGGGGATTGATTCATCCCCATGAATTATGGACCTCCTCCTTCTGCTTCTGCTGCTGCTAATGTCCCAGCCAGTCTCTGGGAAGCCAAGAATGAAGTGCCTGCTGAGTTTGGAGGAACATGAGGGACGAAAACTATGGAGCTATTACAGGCCAGGAGACCACCTCATTAGTATAGTCTCCTTTGCCACAACAATATCCAATATAATGCTGTCTTTCAACATAGCTCCTTATTCTCAACCTCCCTCGTAAGTCATTCAGTGTGATGGAGTTGCCTTCCTTCCATTTGCAGTCCTAATATTCTTCATTTCTTTCAGTTGCTCCTATATTGCAGGACCTGTTTAATTTCTTGAATCATTTGGATTTCCATGGTTTCTCTCTTATGTCTTATTTTAAGAGACCCAAATCCAAAGATGGAACAACCCCGCCCCCCACCCCAAGTCCAAATTATTTTCCCCTCTTGTACAATCCTGAGTTAATCACAACTAGCTTATTGAAAAGTTTGTAGTTGCCTCTGCCCAACCCATTTTCCTATCTTTATAACCATTCATTGATATTCAATGACACTTTTGGCTTAAGATTGAATGGGCTTGTGGAGAGAAAGAGGAATAAATGAAAATATATTTTGTTGTTGTTAGAGATGATGCTATGATGAACATTTTTTTACAGTATTTTATTTACTGATCCAGCAAGACTCCTAAGCTTCATTTTTGCCATTCAACAAGTCAACAAGAAATCTCAGCTTTTGTACAATCTCACACTTGGCTACAACATCCATGACAACTATTTGAGCACCCTTGGGACTTCAGATGCCTTGCTGGACATTCTATCTACTGGAGAAGCCAATGTTCCCAACTACAGCTGTGGAAAGAAAGACAACCTGATGGCTGTTCTTGATGGAACTATTGATGACATCTCCATTCAGATGTCAACATTAGTAGGCGCCTACAAAGTCCCACAGGTTTGTTTTTTTGTTTCTCTATCTGGCAGAGTGAACAGGTTGTTGATGTGGGGGGTAATAGATTCAATCATATCATTTCTATGGAATTCATGAGCTGCTTTTCACCATAGCCTTTGTCATGGCTAGGGATTGGGATCCACAGGAGACCTAAACATTTACTCAAGCAAGACTTGAGCAGCTGGACACAATGTTAAATAGGGAACATTTAAGCAAATCTCTAAAATGAACTGAGTTGCATTTGCAGTGCTCTAGAGATAGAAGACATAGGACGACTATTATCTGAATGTCAATTTTATTAGAAAAGAGAAAGAGCAGTATCTTAGACCTCAGATTAGACAAATGATTATATTCAATCTTGTTAATATTCTGCATTTTGTATTCTTTATCTTGATATGGCTTAGGGGGTTAAGAACAATAGACTGTTCCTGGTGTCACCAAGACTTCGGACTTCAGGGACCACCAAATTTATAATTTTAAATCCCGTGGATTTTTAAAAAAGATAAAGAGTATTTAGTGGAATATAAAAATGCAAATTATTTTTCTACAAACCACCAAAATTTTCTCACAGACCACCAGTGGTCTGTGGAAAACCAGTTGGTGACTGCTGGACTATTCTAATATGTTCGTGAGAACCACACTGGATGTGTTAAAAGCTTACATTTTGCACTTGATCTGATCTAACCATAATACACCATTCTTCATTGCTTCTTCAGATCAGTTATGGAATTGTTTCAGAGGCTCTGAGTGATAAAAGACAAATTCCTTTTTTCCATCAGATGCTCCCCCAAAATGGGATCCAGTATCCAGGAATTATCCAACTCCTCCTCCATTTCAGATGGACTTTGATTGGTCTCTTTGCACCAGACTCAGAGGAGGGAGAGAAGTTCATGAGAACTTTCACTCCTATGCTTGTCAGAAATGAAATTTGTGTGGTAATCTCAATGCCTAGACATACAGAACCTCTCAGAAATGCCATCTCTAAGTGGAGAAAAGTCAATGTCTTTGTTCACTTCATAGAATTTTCTTCCATTGTGGATAGAATTCACCACATCCATTTAGCAATTGAAGGTTTGCCAGGACCCATTGAAGGGAAAGTCTGGATCACCACAATCATGGAGAAAGTGACAATAAAAGGGCATCCACTTTCCAAATATATCCATAGCATTTGGGTCTTTGCTTTGCAGGAAAGAAAATGGCCAAATGATGACTCCTTTCAACCCAATCTTTTTAAGGATTCCAAATTTGAAGACCAGTCTTTTCACTGTTCTTTTTCAAAGCATGTCCTTTCTGTCATTGGCCGGAGACGATGCACCCAGATAACACCACTGGATATGCAAGAGAAAAAGAACAGAATTCAGATAAAAAATGACCACCGTTTTTACAGTGTTGTTAAGACTCTGGGCCATGTTTTGAATTTTGCATATTCCTCAATATCTAGGAGGAGAAAAATGGAGAAGAAAGAGAGATTGGGGGCTACAAGGCTAGAGCCATGGCAGGTATGGGGTCCTGAGAAGGATCCATCATATCTAGTTTCTATTTAGAAAAAAATTCAGTGCTGATGTAGGAGAACCTTTGTTCTCCAAAAACCCAACAGGTTTGGCCAAGATGAGGCCAGATTTAGTTCAAGGTATTATGTTTCAAAGAGCAGTCATTGTGACAATTATATTTTGATATTAAACATTGCTATTATAAAATCATTTAATGTGTATACATTGTAAATAAATTCCTGTACTTATGGGTTTGTAAGTAATGTGATAGAATTTTATATTCATAAATTGCAGCTAAACCTGGGAACATTAGCCTAACCCCTTCTCAATGCAGAAATCCAGTTAAAGCCTTTCAGACTGATGGATACTCAGTCTTTGCATTTAGCGGTGCCATTTATGTGAATGCTAACCCTAACCCTAACCCTAACTCACTGCTCACTGCCAGGAGTTCAATCCTGACCAGCTCAAGGTTGATTCAGCCTTCCATCCTTTCCAGGTTGTTAAAACGGGTACCCAGATTGTTGCTGATTCTATAAACCACTTAGAGAGGGCTTTAAAAGCACTGTGAAGTGATATATAAGTCTGAATGTTATTGCTATTCAGGCAAATAGTGAAGAGGAGACTGAACATCTCTCGTTCACTAGCTCAGCTTTAAAATGGCTCCTCCTTTTAGGATATTTCAACTTGCTTTCAAAATACCTGGATGTTTCAATTCTAGTTCCATCCCTTTCTGGAGAAGAATGAGTTTTGTAATTTTACCTGGGAGAAACTGTACTGGGACCAAAGTGGAAATGTAGCAGCAGATCTGAATATCATAAGTTGGTTGGTTTTCTCCAAGGAAGATTCCATCAAAGAGCAACTGGGGAGTTTTGAAAGACAGAGGCTTATTATCAACCCAGATGCTCTTTCACGGCTAAAGTTGCTCAACAAGGTGGTTGAAAATATCGGCAACTTTTCTCTGTCTATATGGTTGGTGTTAGGGTCCCCCGAAAGAGCAGGCTCAGATATTTTTTAACAGCCCATATCTGACCACAGTTATTCATGTCTCTGTTTCACCCCACTGGGATAGGCCTCCTGCTGCTAGGAAGGTCATCCAAGGTGTTCAATCAATATGGAACCACAATGACTTGTCCGATATGAGATAATGTCTTAAACTAGAAAAATGAAGGACTTAAATTTGCCTTGACTGCCCACCCCCCAAGTCCTTCATGATACTTGTAATAATGAGGGTCAGTCTGTAATATGATGCTACTTATATTTGGTCTTTGGCTTGTAGGCCATCTAAAAACCCTTTGAATGCAATTTGTTATCTTGACTGTCTTACTTTAAAATGAAGAATTATCCAAGAGTTGGACACAACTAGCAATTAACAACAAAACTGTAATTCTTCAGTGGAAAGGTCCTTGTCTTGAATACTTCACTTGGCCTTAGAAATATCCTTTTCCCACACAGGGCTCATACTCATTTCTCATGTTCTGCAGAAAAAGATGCCTGAGTTAAACTTTTTGAGTGACATGTTCTCATGATTTCATCTCTACTCATCCTCACTATAATTCTAGAAACTAGACAGTAATCTTTAATCTTATTTCATCAGCATGGCAGCTGTATGAATTGAAAATATAAATGTACAGACATAACTTAATAATACTTCATTTGAATTTGGCAGTCCTAGTTTGTGAGGGATTTTTTCTTATATCTTAACTGGAAGAAGGATTTGGATTATTTTCAAAGGCGAATGGCTTTACAATATTTTATGGTTTCCTGATCTATTGCTCAGAAGTGTTTTTCTTAAGCACAGTTTCATTTTATTTTAATCATCAATCAATCTAATAAGTAAAAATTTGGCAGATATTTTGGAATGAATGTTGTTTTTCTGCTTAGTCTCTGCCTCAGTCCAAATGTGTGGACAAGTGTCAACCTGGATTTGTAAAACGGGCTCGGAAAGAAGAACCCATTTGCTGCTATGATTGTATTCCTTGTCCGGAGGGGACCATCTCCACACAGGAAGGTGAGTGACACCAGAGGAAAGGGATTGGATTCCACCAGAACCTCTTATCAAAGTGCATGTTAAGAGACAGATGTGAACGTGACTATTTTATTCTTCATTGCTATTTTCAACATGCAAAATATATTCCATAATGGGAGGAATAAGATCTTGAAGAATAAGGCAGGAAAGGATAGAAGAACGTAGTGGATTGGGCAAGATGCCTCCTGCTAAAGGAAATATCTTTTCTACTACACATCTAGGAAGTTTCCTTCCATGTTTACCATCTAAATTCTTTGAAACTTGAGGATTGGTTTCAGGTCAATGGGTTTTGTTCATCCAAACTAATTTTATCTTACAGGCCAAAAGATATATCAGTCAGACAGTCGGTCAGCCAGCCAGCCAGTGAGTCAGTCAGTCAGTCAATATTTATTAAGATCATAGAACCACATAACCGAAAGATCTACTTGGGGGGACCTGGGAGGGAGAGTGTTTGGGTTCAAGGAACAAGAGAAAACAAAAGACTTACTATTGAAGTTTGCAGAAAACCCACATACAGTGACCAATATTTTGATTCTCACCACCCACTGCAGCACAGAATGGATGTTATCAGAATCCTACATCACCGGGCTGAAGGTTTGCCTACCAGCAAAGAGGGAAAAGAAAAAGAACTAAAACACATAAAGGAAGCCCTCAGAATGTGTGGCTATCCCAACTAGGCCTTCATCAAATCCAAATAAAGAGCTCCTCCATAAGAGACAATGAAGGAAATAACAAACAGAGCAACATTGTCATTCCATATGTTGCAGGAATATCTGAAGTGCTCAGGAGGATTTTCAACCAACACAATATACATCCACACTTTAAACCCAAACATACACTAAGGCAGAAGGGTCAGTGTTCCTCATTGTGCACCTAAGACACATAAGAGGCCATCTTGGAGGCTTCAAGTTTGCCAAGAAGCTTGTCTACTCCAAGGATAAAACACCCAGGTACAAACTGAGCAATGTGGTATATATGCAATATAATGCAGTGATACATGTGCACATCTGTACTTTGGAGAAACAAAACAATCACTTCACAAAGGCATGGCACAACATAGGAGAACAAAGCTATCAGGACAAGAATCAACAACCCATTTGCATTTGGACAATAAAGGCCACACTTTTGAAGACAATAAAGTCAGCCATACATATCAATTACTGTCCATTTTGCATTCTGCAGAAAAAAAACACACCCTGAAAAATAAAACAGACAAAACACAAAAGAAGGGCTTAACACCTTGTACAGAACCCCTTAACCCCCTCTCCACCCTCCAGGTGGACATTTTGGTTTCTCAGGGAATTTATCATGGAATTGCTTTACTAGAGTATCAGCATTCACATCCCAACTTTTCACCCAAGTAGCTTCAGACAATGGGAACCCTTTCCAGTGTCCCAAATATTGAAACCGACCCCTGTATAGTCTAGAGTCAAGGATCTCCTTCATTTCATAATAAGTCTCCCCTTGTACTACCAAAGGAGGGGGGGAGCAGCTGGTAAGGGCCTTAAGTTAGATTCTCTTGCTGGTTTCAATAAGCTACTGTGAAAAACTGGGCGTACTTTCCCTAATATGCAAGGGAGACTAAGTTTGACAGCTTTGCATAAAATTTGGCTGCTAAGAGTTTTTTCAGTACTTACCTGACTAATTTGACATAATTTCCATAATTTCGCTGAATATAAGAATGTCATCCAGATAAACAAGGACCCCCTTGTTTACAAGGTGCTCATTCAGAACTTCATGCATGAAGACTTTGGGGGGCCCTTGGAGTCCAAAAGGCATGACCCGGAATTGGAAGCTGCCCAGGGAGCAGTTAAAAGCAGTCTTCCATTCATCTCCCTCCTTTATGCGAATCCGGTAGTAGCCTTCCCTTAGATCTAACTTGGTGAAAATCTTGCCTTTTGACAAGTGGTTCAGCAAGTCTTTCATCAGTGGTAGGGGGTAGGTATTGAGGTCTCAATTTAGATCCCACAGCAGGCTTTAACAGGCTGCAATGGAAAACAGGATGATTTTTTTCCCAGTAAGCGGGTGAGATTTAACTGTACAGTCACTGGGTTAATCCCTTTCACTATGGGGAAGGGACCTAAATATTTCAGTCCTAACTTCTTACTCTTCAACCTCAAACATAAGTATTTGGTGGAAAGATACACGTGATCTCCCACCCGAAAGGGGGTTGGAGAGATCGGTGTTTGTCTGCTTGCTTTTTGTATGCTTCGGCCGCTTCATTCAGGGCTTTTTTGGTATTCTCCCAGTCCTTCTTTAACAACTCCATCCATTCACTCAGAGTCATGGAAGAAGGCTTTTCTCTCGGCAGTTCTGGCATAGGGACAAATTCCATGCCGCTCGTAATCTGAAAGGGTGTCAGTCCTGTACTACTATGCATCGCATTATTGTAAGCCAGTTCTGTGACTGGAAGCAAATCAGCCCAATTATCTTGCTGGTAAACTACATAACATCTGATGTATTGTTCCACCATGGCATTAGCACATTCCACAGCTCCATTCGTACTTGGATGGAAAGCCGAGCTAAGCCCCTGAGATGACCCAATGGACCTCAGGAACTCCCTCCAGAACTTAGCGGTGAACTGAACTCCTTGATCGGAGATCACCCATCGCGGAACTCCATGCAGCTGGTAGATCTGTTTGACAAACATCTTGGCTAATCTCTTAGCCGAGGGAAGTCCAGAACAAGGAATAAAAAGGGACCTGTTTGGAGAACAGGTCTATCACAGTCCATATTACAGTATTTCCGTCACTTTCTGGGAGCTCTACTATAAAATCCATAGCTATTTCTTCCCACGGGCAGCTGGGCTCAACTACCTGTTGAAGCAAACTGGGAGGCTTCCCCAGTCTTGTCTTATTGCTGGCACATATGGCTCAACTTTTTACATAGTTCTCCACATCAGCTTTCATCTTTGGCCACCAAAACTTCCGTCTAATCAGATGAAGGGTCTTTAGAAATCCAAAATGAGAATCAGGCTACGCTGTAGCACCAGGAGTCTCAAGCTCTTGGGGACGTAAATTGTCGAACCTTTTCAAGATAGTCCATCACGGATTGTCAAAGTGTCTTGATTGTTGGCTAGCCATGGATCAGTAGATAGTGCTCCCTTCAAGTCGGCAGTTAGCTTCCCATCGAGGGGATCAGTCCGCCTGCTGGCCTATCCCCTGATAGTGACTTGCGCCACACTCTGCGTGTCCGGGATGATAGCATGGATGACGTCCTCCCTCTGGCTGTCACATTGGGGTTTCCTTGAGAGGGCATCTGCAAGCAGGTTCTTCCCCCCAGGATGTATTTCAGCTTGAAATCAAACCGCTTGAAATACTGCACCCAGCGGACCTGTTTGGGGGAGAGCCTTCATGAGGTCTTTAAGGCTTCAAGGTTTTTATGGTCTCACCATACCTCAAAGGGTATCTTGGCTCCCTCTAGGACATGCCGCCATGATAGAAGAGCCCAACGAACAGCAAAGGCTTCCTTCTCCCATACTGCCCATCTCTGCTCGGTGTCCATGAGTTTTTTGGACACATATGTGCAAGGAAGCAGCCATCCCTGGGGGTCTTCCTGGAAGAGCACGGCTGCCACTGCAACATCACTAGCGTCAGCCTGGACAATGAACTGCCTATCTGGGTCTGGGTGCTGAAGGATGGGCTCCTCTGCAAACAGCCATTTCAATCTTTCAAACGCTTTTTGACAGCTTAGCGTCTAGGCTAACAACTGCATCGGCTGTGGCTTTGCGGGGGAGGGTTCTGTCTTTAGAAGTTGGTAAGCAGCAGAGCCACTTCCGCAAAGGCTGGGATGAATTGCCTGTAGAAGTTAGCAAAACCCAGGAAACTTTGCGGCTGTTTCCTGGTGTGAAGGGGCTGCCAGTCAAGTATGGATCGCACTTTCCCGGGATCCATCTCTATGCCTTCGTTTGACACTCGGTAGCCCAGGTAGTCCAGAGAAGTCTTGTGAAACTCACATTTGGAAGGCTTCACATAAAGTTTTGCAGCTAACAGTTTCTTTAGTACTTGTAACATACCTGCCCTATTGAACACCCTTCCCATTGAAACCCCACCCTCCTAATCAGCCGCCCCACCCTCCTAAACCTCCGGAGCAGTATTGAAATGCAATTTTTTTTACTACTGGTTCTGTGGGTGTGGCTTGGTAGGCATGACTTGGTGGGCGTGGCAGGAGAAGGATACTATAAAAGTTCAATTCCCACCCCATTCTGGGGCCAGCCAGAGGTGGTATTTGCCAGTTCTCTGAACTACTCAATATTTCTGCTACTGGTTCTCCAGAACCTGTCAGAACCTGCTGGATTTCACCCCCATTCTGGAGGTTGTTCTTCTAAGCATTGGGATGAAGTGATTGCAACAAGGTATACTGCCTCGGTGAAGGGTGGGTATGGCATCAATTATTTCTCTTTTGGGTTTTGTTTATTGTTGATATTTTGATAGTCGTGTATATTGTGTTTTTTAAACTGGACTGTAAGCTGCCTACATTTGGTTTAAGATTTTTAGCTTTCTATGTCTATTTCTATATTTCAGTTTACCAATTTACCAATTACTATTGCTTTCTTGTCTTCCAGTATCAGCTGCCATTGAAAGAAGGTCTTTCTTTGAATGTAAAAGGAGGAACTATAGAAATAATATTACTTAATGTTTTCTCAGATACTGAAAAATGCACCAAGTGCCCAGATGACAAATATCCCACTGATGACAGAATCCAATGTATCCCCAAAAGAATAACCTTCCTGTCCTATGAAGAACATCTGGGCATCATCCTGGTCTCCTTTGCTGTTGTCTTGTTTCTAACAACATGCTTTGTTTTAGTCATATTCCTTAAATACCTAGAAACTCCCATTGTCAAAGCTAACAACCGTGACCTGTCCTACATCCTCCTGGTTTCCCTCTTGCTTTGCTTCTTGTCCTCCTTTTTCTTCATTGGCCGACCAAGGAAAGTCACCTGCCTTCTCCGACAAACAATGTTCAGCATCATCTTCTCAGTAGCTGTGTCTTGTGTGTTAGCCAAAACAATCATGGTAGTGCTGGCCTTCCTGGCCACAAAACCAGGGAACAGGGTGAGGAGATGGTTGGGGAAGAGCTTGGCCAACTCCATCATCCTTTCTGGTTCTGCTGGAAAAATTGTCATTTGTGCAATCTGGCTAGGAGTTTCTCCTCCGTTTCCTGATTTTGACCTGCACTCCCAATCAGGAGTGATCATCCTTCAGTGCAATGAAGGCTCTGTGACTATGTTTTATCTTGTTCTCTGCTATATGGGTTTCCTTGCTGCCATTTGCTTCACAGTGGCTTTCCTGGCCAGGAACCTGCCTGGGGCCTTCAACGAAGCCAAACTGATCACCTTCAGCATGCTGGTCTTCTGCAGCGTCTGGATCTCCTTCCTGCCCACCTACTTGAGCACCAAAGGGAAATACATGGTGGCCGTGCAGGTTTTCTCCATCTTGGCTTCTGGGGCTGGCCTGCTGGGCTGCATCTTCTTCCCCAAGTGCTACATTATCATCCTGAGACCAGATCTAAATACTAAGGAACATTTAATGATAAAAGTCGGTATCTGATCATGAAGTAGTTTCTTAGAGTCATAACACTTACTTGTTTATTACAGTTATTATTGAGTTTGTATGCTTGTTTTGACAATTAAGGCAGGGGTGAAATCTAAAATTTTTGCCTATCGGTTCTGTGGGCGTGGCTTGGTGGGGGTTGTCCTGTGACTGAGTGGGTGTGGCCAACTCGATGTCACTCATAGCCATGCCCACTTAGTCAGAAGACCCCCTCCCTCCAAGCCACGCCCACAGAACCTGGTAGGAAAACTTTTTAAATTTCTATTCAGCCAGTGTGTCCTTACCTTTCCCTTGCGGTTCCGCCCACCTGCCCCTTTCCCCAGAGTCAAGGAAAGCACCATTCCCTGACTCCGGCCTTCCCGCGGAGCCGCTGCCTACTTGCCCTTCGCCCCGCAGCTCCGCCCACCCGCCCCATTCTTGAATTCTTCATCCTTCTTGAATGAGCCGCTCTGGTCCATGTGCCAGCTGCGCAAGCACACACCCAACCTGCCGCTGAATTAAATAAATGGTGTGTGCTTGCACAGCCAGTGCGTGGACCAGAGTGGCTCATTCAAGAAGGAGAGTAAGCAACTCCGGTACCTTTCGGGCGCTTGCCTTCCCTTACATCCAGCTGCGGGAGAAAGGTGAGCAGTAGGAGTCGGGGAATGGTGCATTCCGCAACTCCGAGAAATGGGGCCGGTGGGTGGGTGGGCGGAGCCTCCAGCTGCCATTGCTACCGGTTCTCTGAACCACCGGCCATCATCACTACCTACTGTCCTGAGTCAGTCCGAACCGGGAGCATTTCACCCCTGAATTAAGGTTATTTAAAATCAAAAGAAATAAACATACAAAAAAAACATACAATAATTTAAGATAATTATCAAAGTGTAAAATAAATTAATTAATAATTTAAATTGTGATGAAACTAGTGAAGGACAAGATAAGAAATGAAATAGTTATATTAACATAATGCATCAGACAAGACTTCCCAGATTGGGGTGAGGGGGAGGGATACGACATCATCTATCTCCAGTCCTCAACACAGTCCTCTCAGCAGTTCCAAAAAGGCTCCACATTCATTTACACCACTCAAGTGACCCTGAGAACCCAGATCAACCTCCAGGTGGCTTTCATGACTCTCTAAAAGGATGCAAATGACCAGATGTCTGCAAGGAGTATAAATCCTTCCATTCCCCACCATCCAGTCAGAGCTGAAGAAAAAAAGCACCTTTGGGACATCAGCATACTAGAAAACTGCACTTCAACTGTAGTCTCAAATGATGGTGAAATTGAACAAAATAAAACAAAATAAAGGATGAGTAGAGAGGCCTTCGTTGCAAGGGGTGGAACTTCCATTTCACTGGGGACAGAACTTTACCTCAAATTTTGGATATTATGGGCATCAAATAAAGTACCATATTTTGTTCCTTAAGCTTTAAGACCTGATTCTGTAGATAGCTTCAGATCCCAGTGATGGAGCATCACAATGGAGATGGTTGATGAACTAAGAGGCAATCCCAGCCCCCACATATCCAGCTCCTTCCCTCCCTATTGCTTAACTATAATTCTATTTTGATTGTAGTTTCCATTTTAATTATTTTATTTTTCTTTTATGATTTTAATGGTATAAGTTTCCCAGAGTTGTTTCGAAACAAGATGGGTGGGAAATAAGCTGAATGAATGAACAAACAAACAAACAAGCAAACAAACCAGCAAACAAGCAACCAAGCAAACAAGCTAACAAGCAAATGGTTGAAGCAAGTTTACCAGTCAGTGGGTGGGATCCTCTTCAGTCCATTTAAAAAGAAAGAACACGACATCTTTCCAACTTTGTAAAATCTTTATTTTTTGCAATCTTTTGTAATATACCACAAAGAGGTGATTTTAAAGTCGTTTTTGGAAAGTTTTCCCCAGCTGAAACTGGGGAAAGTCTAAATCTCTTTTGGCCAGGTGTTCAGAGCCATTAATGAACCCAGTTCCTGATGTGCCAGGAAGGAGCTCATCCTCCCTTGAGCTGACCTCTTTTTCTTTTGGGATAAGTTTTTTTTTATTTTTTAAACACAGCAACAAACATACAATACATCTTTTCTGAACAGAATATTGGCCCGGTCTTAAATTTGTACAGATTTTTGTTCATCTTTAACACAATTTTATATGTTCAACTTTTCTCATAGCATTTATTCTCTCTAATTTTAAGAAACCAATATTACCCTTCATCATAACGTCTCATCCTATTATAGTTCAATTTTTCTTTTCTTTCCTTAAAATTTGAACCCCTAAATTTATTTCCATATAACATTGTACAATCCTCAATTATTTCCTTAAATTCTCTTATTCTAGTCAGCAATGATTCTTTTATCAGCTATTCCAAATAATACAATTCAACATATTAGTAGAAACCAATTAAATAAATAGAGAAACCAGCAATCCAAAATTAATAGGGCTATCAGTGCATGTAACATAGATGTCTGTGCGATTAAAATTATCACTCCTGGTGTCAACTAAAACTAAGCATTTAATAGCGAGTGCCATACCATGTGCATTAATCAAACAGGTGGCAAGAAAGTAGGGGCAGTCATGCACAAGTTATGTAGAGAGTAAACAAAGGGTCAATCAAAATGGACTCAAATGTCTATACACCAATGCAGAGAGTATGAGGAATAAACCGGGTGAATTAGAAATTCCAGTAAATGAGGGCAGATATGATATTGTTGCCATTATGGAAACTTGGTGGGATGAAACCACAAATGGAACATACAGCTAGAGGGATACAAACTATTTAAAAGAAATAGACCAAAAGAGGAGGTGGAGTTGCACTATATATAAGAAATAACTACATCTCTACAGAAATAGAGCACAAAAATGATGAAAATTATCTTGAATGCATTTGGGTCAATATTAAAGGGGGAGGGGAATGATCTTCCCATAGGTCTATACTATAGGCCACCCAACCAAACAGAGGAAGTAGATGAACTTTTTGCTCGTCAGCTAACTAAGGTATGTAGGAAGCACATCACAATAGTAATGGGGGATTTTAACTATCCTGACATCAACTGGGAGACAAACTCTGCACCAAGTGGAATATACAACAGGTCTCAAAGATCACCCCAAAGTTGATATCTCTAAGGCAAATGAAATTTCACTATCCCCTGAGCAATTTTAAAATCACTTCCAATTTGTGATTCAGACCAGTGACTATCTATGATTTTTCACTATACTTTTCTCCAGTTTCTCCTCTGCACATGGAGGTCCAGAGGTAGTTCAGGATCCCCAGAGGAGATGTCTTCTTACTTATTATTATTATTAACATCCTGGTTTGTGAGATCTCTCATGATATTCCTCCAGTGATTGTTTTTGATGTAAACATCAGACTGAAGCGACTTGAAAGGAATCTTACATGAAATAAGGATAAATGTCTCAGGTCAAACTCCATGTGGCACAAATTTTGGGACATTCATTGACTGTGTTTCTTGAATGTACTTTCCTTTTTCTCCTTTCCAGGTACAGTTCTGTTTATCTCTCTCTCAGTCAAGAAAGTTAATCTCATTTTCATCTTGTGACAGTAGTTTGAATTCTTTGAACTCTCTTCTTCTTCCTTGGAAACAGGAAGAGGATTGATTCAGCCCCATGAATTATGGACCTCCTCCTTCTGCTTCTGTTGCTGCTGATGTCCCAGCCAGTCTCTGGGAAGCCGAGAATGAAGTGCCTGCTGAGTTTGGAGGAACATGAGGGAAAAAACCTACGGAGCTATTACAGGCCAGGAGACCACCTCATTAGTATCGTCTCCTTTGCCACATTAATATCCCATATAATGCTGTCTTTCAGCACAGCTCCTTATACTCAAGCTGCCTCGTAAGTCATTCAGTGTGATGGAGTTGCATTCCTTCCATTTGCAGTCCTAACACGCTTCTTCATTTCTTTCAGTTACTCTTATATTGGAAGACCTGTTTAATTTCTTGAATCATTTAGATTTCCATGGATTCTCTCTTATGTCTTATTTTAAGAGACCAAAATCCAAAGATGGGACAACCCCGCCCCCCAAGTCCAAATTATTTCCCCCTCTCGTAGAATCCTGAGTTAATCACAATTAGCTTATTGAAAAGTTTGTAGTTGCCTCTGCCCCACCCATTTCCCTATTTTTATAACCATTCATTGATATTCAATGCCTGACCCTGGTATGGAATAGAGGATGGCTTGTTTTTAGAATGGCCTTTCTGGATCATTTATTAGTCCTCTTTGCTGATGACTCTATTTTAATGATTGAATAATTTTGAATCTTGGTCATTGCACAAATTAAAAATAATTACAAATAATGATATATTTTAAATATTAAAACTCCATCCTACGTTCTCAACACTCATAACAATTAAACACTTTTGGCTTAAAACTGAATGGTCTTGTGGAGAGAAAGAGGAAAAAATGAAAATATGTTTTGTTGTTGTTGTTAGAGATGATGCTATGATGAACATTTTTTTACAGTAGGTTATTTACTGGTCCAGGAAGACTCCTAAACTTCATTTTTGCCATTCAGCAAGTCAATAAGAAACCTCAGCTTTTGTACAATCTCACACTTGGCTACAACATCCATGACAATTATTTCAACTCCCTTGGCACTTCAAATGCCTTGCTGGACATTCTATCAACTGGAGAAGCCAATGTTCCCAACTACAGCTGTGGAAGGAAGGACAACCTGATGGCTGTTCTTAATGGATCTATTGATGGCATCTCCATTCAGATGTCAACATTAGTAGGCACCTACAAAGTCCCACAGGTGTGTTTGTGTGTTTCTCTACCTGGCAAAGTGAGCAGGTATTTGGTGGGTGGGTAATAAATTCAATCATACCTTTTCTATGGAAATCATGAACTGCTTTTCTCATGGCCATTGTCATGGCTAGGGATTGGGATCCACAGCAGGCCTAAACATTTACTTGAGCAAGACTTGAACAGCTGGACAGAATGTTAAATATGGAACATTTAAGCAAATCTCTAAAATGAACTGAGTTGCATTTGCAGTGCTCTAGAGAAGACGTAGGACGTCTATTATATGAATGTCAATTTTATTAGAAAAGAGAAAGAGCAGTATCTCAGACCTCAGATTAGATAAATGATTATATTCAATCTTGTTAATATTCTGCATTTTGTATTCTTTATGTTGATATGGCTTAAGGGTTAAGAACAATAGACTATTCCAAGGGTCACCAATCTTTCGGAACTAAGGGACCACCAAATTCATTATTTTAAATCCTGTGGACCACTAATATGATATTTTTTAAAAAAAAGATAAATAGTATTTAGTGCAATATAAAAATGCAAATAATTTTTCTACAGACCACCAAAATTTTCGCGCAGACCACCAGTGGTTCTTGGACCACCAGTTGATGACTACTGGACTATTCTAATATGTTTGTGAGAACCACACTGGATGTGTTAAAAGCTTACATTTTGCACTTGATCTGATCTAACCATAATACATGACTCTTCATTGCTTATTCAGATCAGTTATGGAATTGTTTCAGAGGCTCTGAGTGATAAAAGACAAATTCCTTTTTTCCATCAGATGCTCCCCAAAAATGGGATCCAGTATCCAGGAATTGTCCAACTCCTCCTCCATTTCAGTTGGACTTTGATTGGTCTCTTTGCACCAGACACAGAGGAGGGAGAGAATTTCATGAGAACTTTCACTCCTATCCTTGTCAGAAATGGAATTTGTGTGGTTATCTCAATGACTAGACATACAGAACCTCTCAGAAATGCCATCTCTAAGTGGAGAAAAGTCAATGTCTTTGTTCACTTCAGAGAATTTGCTTCCCTTGTGGATAGAATTCGCCACATCCATTTAACAATTGAAGGTTTGTCAGGACCCATTGAAGGGAAAGTCTGGATCACCACAATTGTGGAGAAAATGTCAATGAGAAGCAGTACACTTTTCAAATATATCCATAGCATTTGGGTCTTTGCTTTTCAGGAAAGAAAATGGCCAAATGATGATGCCTTTCAACCCAGTCTTTTTAAATATTCCAAATTTGAAGACCAGTCTTTTCGTTGTTCTTTTTCAAAGCATATCCTTTCTGTCAAGGGCCGGAGACGATGCACCCAGATAGCACCACTGGACATGCAAGAGAAAAAGAATAGAACTGAGATAAAAAATGGACACCGTTTTTATACTGTTGCTAAGACTCTGGCCCATGTCTTGAATGTTGCATATTCCTCAATATCTAGGAGGAGAAAAATGGAGAAGAAAGAGAGTTTGGGGACTCTAAGGCTAGAGCCATGGCAGGTACGGGGTTGTGACAAGGATCCATCATACCTAGTTCCTATTTAGAAAAAAATCCAATGCTGATGTAGGGGAACCATTGTTCTCCAAAAAACAAACAGGTTTGGCCAAGCAGAGGCCAGATTTAGTTCACAGGATTATGTTCCAAAGAGCAGGCATAGTGACAATTATATTTTTATATTAAACACTGATTATAAAATTATTTAAAATGTATACATTGTAAATAATTTCCTTTACTTATGGGTTTGTAATTAGCATGATAGAATTTTATACTCATAACTGTCAGCTAAACCTGGGAGCATTTAGCTTAATCCCTCCTCACTGCAGGAATCCAATTAAAGCTTTTCAGACTAATGGCTACTCAGTCTTGGCATTTAGCCACGGCATTTACCCTAACCCTAACCCTAACCCTAACCCTAACCCTAACCCTAACCCTAACCCTAACCCTAACCCTAACCCTAACCCTAACCCTAACCCTAACCCTAACCCTAACCCTAACCCTAGCCCTAGCCCTAGCCCTTGCCCTTGCCCTTGCCCTTGCCCTTGCCCTAACCCTCACTACACCCATAACTCACTACTCACTTCCAGGAGTCCGATCCTGACCAGATCAAGGTTGACTTAGCTTTCCATCCTTCCAAGGATGGTAAAATGGGTACCCAGATTGTTGGGGGCAATATGCTGATTCTATAAACCACATATGAGTGCTGTAAAAGCACTGTGAAGTGGTATATAAATCCAAGTCTTATTGCTATTTAGGCAAATAGTGAAGAGGGGACTGAACATCTCTTGTTCACTAGTTTAGCTTTAAAATTGCTCCTCCTTTTAGGGATGTTTCAAGTTGCTTTGAAAATTCCTGGATGTTTCAATTCTAGTTCCATCCCTTTCTGGAGAAGAATGAGTTTTGCAATTTTTCCTCGGAGAAACTGTACTTGGACCAAAGTGGAAATGTAGCAGCAGATCTGAATATCATAAGTTGGTTGCTTTTCCCCAAGGAGGATCCCATTGTAGAGCAACTGGGGAGCTTTGAAAGACAGAGGCTTATTATCAACCAAGATGCTCTTTCACGGCTAAAGCTGCTCAACAAGGTGGTTGAAATATTGGCAATTTTTCTCTGTCTGTATGGTTGGTGTTAGGGTCCCCTGAAAGAGCAGGCTCAGATATTTTTTAACAGCCCTTATCTGACCACAGTAATTCATGCTTTTGTTTCACCCCACTGGGATAAGCCTCCTTCTGCTAGGAAGGTCATCCAAGGTGTTCAATCAATATGGAACCTCTATGACTTGTCCAATATGAGATAATGCCTTAAACTAGAAAAATGAAGGACTAAAAATTACCTTGACTGCTTCTGCCCAAGTCTTTTTTGACACTTGTAATAATGAGGGTCAATTCGTAATAAAATGCTACTTAGATTTGATCTTTGGCTTGTAATCCATCTAAAAACCCCTTGAATGGAATTTATTTATCTTGATTGTCAACTACCTTAAGTCTTCCATTGAAACAAAGATTTCTCCAAATTTAAGGAATAAATAAATGTGGGTCTGTCTTTCCATGTCATCTAATTGTAGTTCTAATTTTGGGAGGCAGTGGAGGACAGGGAGTCCTGGAGTGCTATCGTTCTTGGGCGCTGAAAGAGTTGGACACAAGTAGCGACTAACAACAAAACTGTAATTCTTCAATGGAAACAACCTTGTCTTAAATATCTCACTTGCAGAAGTGGGTTGCTACCAGTTTGGACCAGTTCGGGAGGACTGTTAGTGGAAATTTGGTGTGGTTCCCAAAACAAGTAGTGACCCCTGACTGGCCCCGCCCCCAAATCAGTCCCCACTTGCTCACCCCGTCCACCCGATGCTCACTCGCCCTGCCTGCCCACCCGCTCTGCCCACTCACTACTTGCAGAATCTAGGCACGTACTTCTGCTCACCACTGCTGGCAAAGGTAAGGCCGAAGGGCATTGGCCAGTGGGTGAGCAGGGGAGGGAGATCTGGTGGACAGGTGATATCAGCAGTGGGTGGTGGACTGATGTGTGTGGGGAGGGAGGGGAGCATGCGGGAGATTGTGGCACCGGAGTTCTTCCTGTGCGTTTTCCCCAACTGGTCTGGCTTGCGAGGGAAGCATGTGGGACATCTTAGCTGAAGTTTATTTGTGAGCAATATTGGCAGGGAGAGGAAGGGAGAAAGGCCAATGGTGCTCACGAGTAAACTGAGGCTCCAAGTGGGGGGGTCGTGTCTCCCCACCCACAACATGTTCACCTAAGGGCATTGCTGGCAGCCACTTCCTGCATCTCCCGTCCTGTGCTCTTCCCGCTGCTGCTCGGCCTCCTCGATGCACAGAGGCAGGAGGTGGCGGTTTCTTTCACTGCCTGCGAGCTGCTGGCTGTGAGCAGCAGATTGAGTAAACCAGCGATCTGCCGACTGCCTCTATTCTGCAGTTTACTTGTGAGCAAGTTTACTCATGAACATGGTGCTCTCAAGTAAACTGCAGATTACAGGAAGCTGGCAGATTCCTTGCTCTGCTGCTCGCCTGGCAGAGCGCAGACTGGCAGCTCCGGGTTGTCTCTCAGCCGTTGTGTGCAGGGAAAATCCTTGCAAATTAAAGAAAAATTTCTCTTGAGTGTGAGAAGTTAATTGCCTTGCAGTCACAAGAAGTTTTTCTTTACTGTGGCAAAGTGTTTCCCTGCACGCAATGGCTGAGAGATGACCTGGAGCTGTCACTCTCTGGTAAAATCCACGTCTCGCAGTAGGGCGCTATTTGGGGTGGCAGGTGGGGTGGGGGATGGGGGGGAGCTCTGCAAGTTTTGCAGCTGCATGGCTACAAAGGATGCCCGGCCGGCTCCCATCTCTCTGCCGGCCAGCACTTCCCAAAGCCGCCAGTGTTGCATGCAGCTGTTGTGCTTGGACTGATAGGGGCAGCAGCAGCCCTCTCCTGTCTTTCTCCAGCTGGGTGGGAAAAAATGGAGGAGGACTTCACAAGCAAAAGATAATTCTCTCTATCGGCACCAGAGCCAAAGCTAAAAGAAACTGGAGGGGAGAAAAAGAGGGAGGGGTAGGAACAGGGGAAGACAATTTTTTCATTGTTTTAATTCCATAGCAATTTCTACTTAGTTGTTGGTTCTATAATAACCAACTACTGTCAAGGTTCAGTGCAAGTATTACAAACTAACGAGTCTTAATGTCTGGTTAAAATGGGTAGTACTTGCATTGAAAGAAGAAAAGCATAGCTCAGACAATTGCTATGATTTTTTGCTCCTATATTCTATTGTTTAGGTATAAATTTTTGTTAATATAGAAATTTTACTTACAGCCTATTAAACAACGGAGCTAGCTGTCTGCCCGCAATCATGTGTATCTATTAGGAGTAAATCCGACTGAAAGGGAGAAGCCTTACTGCCAATTAAACATGCATAGGCTTTACGTAGTTGAGAGGTAGGGTATTGATTAGTATTAGGTGTATTATAGAGAGAAATGAGAACTTCTATAACAATGGATACTTTGTGCCCAGACCAGGTGTGTGTGTGTGTGTTTGTGTGTGTGTGTGTGTGTGTGTGTGTGTGTGTCTGAGAGAGAAAGAGAGAGAGAGAGAGAGAGAGAGAGAGAGAGAGAGAGAGAGAGAGAGAGAGAGAGAGAGAAGGAGAGGGAGAGAAGAAGGAAAGAGACAAAGAAAGAGAAAGAAAGAGAAAGAAAGAAAGAGAAAGTATTGTGTGTGTGAGAGAAGAGAGAGATACAAAGAAAGACAGAGAGGAAGGGAGAAAGAGACAAGAAAGAAAGAAAGAAAGAAAGAAAGAAAGAAAGAAAGAAAGAAAGAAAGAAAGAGAGAGAGAGAGAGAGAGAGAGAGAAAGAAAGAAAGAAAGAAAGAGAAAGAGGTAGGGAGATAGAGAGATGAGACAGAGAAAGAAAAAGAAAGAGTAAGAGGGAGACAGAGAGAGACAAGAAAGAAAAAGAGACAAGAAAAAGAAAGAAAGAAAGATAGACGAAGGAAGGAAGGGAGAGAGACACAAGAAAGAAAGAAAGAGAAAGGAAAAAAAGGAAGGGAGAGTGTATGTGTCTGTGTGTATGAGAGAGAGAGAAGAAAGAAATAAAGAAAGAGGAAGGAAGGGAGGGCGAGAGAAAACTCTGTGCTATTATTTTTAATTGTTCCATTATTTATCATGTGTTAATATTTTAGACTGTCCCTACACCTAGAGTGATTTTATTTCCTTTCTTTTGCCCAGGGCTACCACATATTTTTCAGGGATTTACATGCATTCAATGTCTATAGTCCAGAGCATAAATATGTGTGTGTTTATTTTGTACATCAGGTTGCATAAGTCCATCTTAATATGCTATTCCTGGTATGTGATGCTTTGTATACAAACAGAGAAAGAAGCACTCTTGTGATCTTGGACTTTTAGGCTTCAGCCAGAAACATCAGCCATAATACTAATGACTGTTTTGAACAATATGCGCGAATGGCTATTTTATATGTGAAATTATGACTGAAATATTTTGGCACCTATATTGGTTCTCACTGTCAGAAAGTTTCTCCTTAGTTTTAGGTTGCTTCTCTCTTTGTTCAGTTTCCATCCATTGCTTCTTGTTTTACCTTCTGGTGCTTTGGAAAATACATTGCCCCCCCTTCTGGCAGCCCCTTAAAAGCCTGTTGCCTCTCACACTCTTGGGCAAAGCATGGGAGCCATTTCCTCCTTTCAGTGGCCCATGAAAGTACATCTATAGTATGTAGATAATAAAGTCGAAAAAAGGTGAACAACATTTTTATAGAACTATAGATACGTTGAGGCTGGGTGTGATAAGAAATGGCTGGGAGGGGAGGGGCCAGGCGAGGCACCGCTTGACGTGAGTGACATTGAGTTGGCCACACCCACCCAGTCACATGACCATCAAACCACACCCAGTGTCACATGACCAGCAAGCCATGCCCACAGAATAAGCCACACCCACAGAACCGGTAGTAAAAAATTTTACAACCCATCCCTGCTCACTTGGCCTTAGAAATATCTCTTTCGCACACAGGGTTCATACTCATGTCCCATGTGCTGCACAAAAACATGCCTGGGTCATGCTTTTTAAGTGACATGTTCTCATGATTTCATCCCCACTCATCTTCACTATAGTTCTAGAAACTAGGCAGTAATTGTTAGTCTTATTTCACCAGCATGGCAGCTGTATGAATTGAAAATATAAATGTAGAGATATAACTCAATAATACCTCATTTGAGGTTGACTGCCCTAGTTGGTGAAGATTTTTGTCTTCATATCTTAATCGGAACAAAGATTTGGGTGATTTTCAAAGGGGAGGGGCTTTGCAATATTTTACTTAGTCCAAGAGAAACCTTTTCTTGATCTACTGCTCAAAGTTTCTTTCTTAAGCACAGTTTCTTTTTATTTTAATCATCAATCAATCTAATAAATAAAAATTTGGCAGATATTTTAGAATGAATGTTGTTTTTCTGCTTAGTCTCTGCCTCAGTCCAAATGTGTGGACAATTGTCTCCCTGGATTTGTAAAACGGGCTCGGAAAGAAGAACCAATTTGCTGCTACGATTGTATTCCTTGTCCGGAGGGGACCATCTCCACACAGGAAGGTGAGTAACACCAGAGGAACTCTGGCTTTCCTGTCTCTCGGTATCAGCTGTTGTCCAAATAAGATCTTTCTTGGAATGTGAAAGGAGAGACTAAAAAACTAATATTACTTATTGTTTTCTCAGATACTGAAAAATGCACCAAGTGCCCAGATGACAAATATCCAACTGATGACAGAATCCAATGTATCCCCAAAAGAATAACCTTCCTGTCCTATGAAGAACATCTGGGCATCATCCTGGTCTCCTTTGCTGTACTCTTGTTTCTAACAACAGGCCTTGTTTTAGTCATATTCCTTAAATACCTAGAAACTCCCATTGTCAAAGCTAACAACCGTGACCTGTCCTACATCCTCCTGGTTTCCCTCTTGCTTTGCTTCTTGTCCTCCTTTTTCTTCATTGGCCGACCAAGGAAAGCCACCTGCCTTCTCCGACAAACAATGTTCAGCATCATCTTCTCAGTAGCTGTGTCTTGTGTGTTAGCCAAAACAATCATGGTAGTGCTGGCCTTCCTGGCCACGAAACCAGGGAACAGGGTGAGAAGATGGTTGCGGAAGAGCTTGGCCAACTCCATCATCCTTTCTGGTTCTGCTGGAGAAATTGTAATTTGTGCAATCTGGCTGGGAGTTTCTCCTCCGTTTCCTGATTTTGACCTGCACTCCCAATCAGGAGCGATCATCCTTCAGTGCAATGAAGGCTTTGTGACCATGTTTTATGTTGTTCTCTGCTACATGGGTTTCCTTGCTGCCATTTGCTTCACAGTGGCTTTCCTGGCCAGGAACCTGCCTGGGGCCTTCAACGAAGCCAAACTGATCACCTTTAGCATGCTGGTCTTCTGCAGCGTCTGGATTTCCTTCCTGCCCACCTACTTGAGCACCAAAGGGAAATACATGGTGGTCGTGCAGGTTTTCTCCATCTTGGCTTCTGGGGCTGGCCTGCTGGGCTGCATCTTCTTCCCCAAGTGCTACATTATCATCCTGAGACCAGATCTAAATACTAAGGAACATTTAATGATAAAAGTTGGTATCTGATCCTGAAGTAGTTTCTTACGCTCATAACACTTAATTATTTATTGCAGTTATTATTGAGTTTGTATGGTTGTTGGGACAATTAAGGTTATTTAAAATCAAAAGAAATAAACATACAAAGTGTCAGATGTAAATGCCTTATTCTCCAATGTGTAAATAATGTATATATGGAACATCAGAGGTTAACTTATTCTTTGGACTTTAATGTATTCATAACTTACCACTCCCATTCCCAGCTCCACCCCTTGTATATATAAGGAGCCACCCTCACCATTCTCGTTGCTTCTACCTTGAATATTCAGTGAATATAGAATGCCTATCATAATTAAAAAGAAATATATTTAAAGCTTTAACTTCTATTATCTTTATTGAGTCTGATCCTGGAAATATTGCAACAAGCTGGTAGCAGAGGATGGTTAATTGACTCAATAAGTAATTAAAAATGTCCAAGAAAGATAGGCCCAACACCAGGGCCTACAGCAAAGAAATAGAAACTGATCAAGAGATGATCAACGAATCCACCAATGCGATTTCGAGAGAATCCGAAGAATACACCACTGAAGAAGAAGAACTAATGAGTGAAAATAATGACCAGAAAGAAATCGAAATAGAAAATAACGAACTCAGGTCAGAGATATTAAAGATACTAAAAAGCCAAAAGAATGATGAAAGTCTCATCGCGGACCTCCAGGAGATGCTGAAGAACAGCGGAGCAGCGAGAGAGAAAAACGTCATTAAAGAAAAACCCAAAGATCAAAAAATCGTAAGTGAGATGACTACTGAGAAAATAGTTGTTAAAAAGAAAAGATGTGATCCCGCGCGAAATTTTGAATGGCAGCCATCTTGGTTTCAACGAACTTCAAAAGAGAATGGAGCAGAGCCAATCAAAACGCTCAGTTCAAAATTTCTGGCGCGAAAAACACTATCAGACGAAGAAAGTGAGAAAGAAGTCTCAAACTCTTCAGATGATCCAAAATCAGAAAGTGAAGACGATTTAACAAAATCTCAAGTAAAATCAGCAATGAAAACGCTTTTTGCTGCTTTTGGGCCAAGACTGAAAATTACCAAGACATCTACGAAGAAGCAAGAAATCAAACCGGCGACTCAAGACCTGCACACTCCCATCCTGACTTCGAAAGCGACGACGCCCGAGCCCAGAGAGCCATGCCGATTTCGCCCTACACCACAGACAAAATCGAATACCAACGCACACAAAAAGAAGAAAAGAACCGTCACCACCACCAGAACCCCAAAAACCGAGCCAGAGACCGACTCATCTGAGGAGGAGCGGATCGAGAGAGCTGAAAGGGAGAGAACCTTCCACGACGCCACCAAAGAAGAAATGAACAACGCGCATGTGCGAAACTACGTAGACGACCCAGAAGGACTTGAACTGGCCAGAGAACCGCGCAGACTCATTGCAAGCATCCCAATGCCGTTCTGTAATTTCCTGCACTTGAGAGATCACGGACTGCCCCAGGTTGTAAGTAATGGACAGAATAATGTAGGTAACTTACCCAGTGACTTCCCAAAACTTAGAATTGATGGCATTAATTTACAAGAGTGGTATCAACAGCTTCAGGTTATTTTCATGAAAGAAAATTTACTATTCTTTATAACTAGCCCTCCAAGAAGACCTTGGACTTTAAAAATAGATTGTTTACATCATAGAGCATTTTTCATAATAATATCTAGCGTGTCTCCTGCAATGTATCATAGCATCAAACCAAACCTAACTGTATCAGAAATAATTCAATGCATGTTTAATCTATTTCACAGCGATAGCGTAGCTACAACCACAAGAATGTCTAAGGATTTCTTTTCCTCTAGAGTAAAACCAGGGGTTTCTATAAGTGAGCATTTGATAAATCTAAACAAAATAAGAGCTGAGTTACAATTGAGGGGGGAAGTGATTTCAGATCAAACAATGAAAAGTGTTATTATCAATTCACTTGATCCATCATGGGATAGCTTTATGTCACACTTAGATACCATTAATTTGGGATATTTATCCATAGAAAGTCTATCTAACAAATTGATAGCAGAAGACAATTCAAGAAAAAATCGATCCAATAACCAAACAGACCACAAACCTTTTAGGAAAGTAGTCTTTCAAGATAAACATAATGAGGCCTTTAGATGCTACAATTGTGGATCCAGGGAACATAGTAGAAGAGACTGCCCCAAAGTCTCAAGACAGAGACATAGACCAGAATATAGGAGCAAATATAATTACAGACAATCTTCCACAGATAGACACAAATATAGAAGCCCACCAAATTACAAAGAAGGTAGAGGAGGTAGAGAAAATTCAAAAGAGAGGAAATCTGGGTCACTGAATGGGCTAAATAAACAAGACAGCACCAGAACACAGCAGGATGAGAATAACAATTGGCTTATTGACTCTGGTGCAACAAATCACACCACCAACAACAAAAGTATATTATCTTCATTTATAGAAGATAAGTTTGTGATAAAGGTAGCTAATCAAGAAAAGGTTCAAGTACTAGGCAAAGGAAATGTGACCTTGCCTGGTCTAGGGAAAATAGAGGGGGTATTATTAATCCCAGAAATACCTCACAACATACTAAGTGCCATAAAATTAAGCAGAGAATCTGATATCAATATAGTTTTCTCAAAGGGGAAAGCAACTATAGAAAAGAACAAAACAAATGTAGGTACTGTAATGATAAAAGGAGGTCTACCCTATCTGATAACTAAAGAAAGATGTTTACATAACATTGATTCAAATATGGAAGATTGTATTGAAGCAGATGATGAAAATGTCAGTAACAGTGACAATGATGAGTGTAGAATAACTCATGATCACAAAAACACATACAAGGAAAAGAAACCAAAAATAGGTAAACCAATTCATGATGAGTGTGCTCACATCTTACACAGGAAGTTAGGACATGCAAGCTTTCCTGTAGTACAAAAAATGACTGAACACGCAGAAGGTGTCAAAATAAAAAATTGTGAAAATTATTTGGAATGCTCAGTATGTAAGTCCACCAAACTAAAAACCAGTCCCAGACCAAAAAAATCTAACAGATCAACTAACAATATTTTTGATTTGGTACATATGGACTTAGTTGGTCCATTAAGTCCCTCAATTACCTATAGAAAACGTTACTTCCTAACAATAGTGGATGACTACAGCCGATATGGTTTTGTTTACACATTAAAGCACAAGGATGAAACATTTCAGAAATTTAAGGAATTCTACAAACGTATAGAAACACAACATAATATCAGAATAAAGCAAATTATGACAGATAGGGGATGTGAGTTCATGTCTAAAGAATTCTCCCAATGGTTAAAGGATAGAGGAATGTTACATTTCACGTCCAATCCTTTTTCTGCATTTCAAAATGGAGTTGCAGAGAGGAAAAATTCCACACTACAAACCATGATTAGGTGCACATTAGAGGATGCTGGTTTAGGCAAACAATTTTGGTCAGAGGCATTACATTATTCGAATTACACTCAAAATAGAACCTGGTCCAGTATTGTGAATAAGACACCATATGAGGTGATGTACAATAGAAAACCCAAATTATCACACATGCACATATTTGGAGTCACTGCAGACGTACACATACCTAAACAATTAAGGAGAAAGGGAGAAAACGTATCCAGGAGATTAAGATTCATGGGATACGAAACTGGAACCAAAGGGTACAGATTTATTGATAGTAATAACAAATTTATAGTATCCAGAACAGCTGTGTTCCATGAACAGGCCAATTGGTCAAAATTGCACCTTAATGAAATATTTCCTAATAAATGTAAAGATAAGATATCTTGCGAGGAAGGAACAACAGAAAATCAAAATATTAACAAAAGTAAGAACAAAACCAAAACTTGGACTAATAGTCAGCATAAAATAAAGACAGACACATTAACAAAAAAGGAAGCTAGATATTTGCATGATAACCATAGCAAGCCTGAAAGAACTATTAGAAACAATAGAAACCAAATACCAAATAAATACAAAGATTACATAATGCATATGAATGGAGAACAAATAACACCTAATACATATGAAGAAGTATTGAAACTTCCACATGAAGAAAGAGAAAAATGGGAACTAGCTATGGAAAAAGAGATGGAAAGTTTACAAGGATTAAATGTATTCACACCTGCGATCGCACCTAAGGATAAAACAATTATAGGTACCAGGTGGATTTATAAAATTAAGAACTTAGAAGGAGGCAATACCTTATACAAGGCTAGACTAGTTGCACAAGGCTATGCACAAAAATATCCAGAAGACTATACTGATACATATTCACCCACAGTGAGAACAGAGAGTGTCAAAACAGCCCTTGTAGTAGCATCTGCACTCAATCTGGACGTATTCCAATATGACATACAGACCGCATACTTACATGCAAAATTAGATAAGGAAATATATGTAAGAGCACCACACAGTCAATACACTAATAAGAACGAAATTTGGTTATTAAATAAGAGTCTGTACGGATTAAAGCAATCCGGCAAAAGATGGTACGATTGCTTGGTAAAAGTACTTAAGACCATGGATTTCAACGCCACCACTGCTGATAACTGTTTCTTTGTAAAAAAGAGTAATAATCATATTGAATTTGTATTAATTTACGTGGACGATATTTTATACATTGGAAAGCATAAAGAGAGCAGGGAAATCTTTGTAAATAAGTTAAATGAACACTTCTCACTGAAATCTCTGGGTAAAGTGAATAAATACCTTGGTGTGCAAATTAACAAAACTAAAAGGGGATTCAAACTTACACAGAAAGATAAAATCATCGAACTCCTAAACAAATGTAACTTAAATAATGCTAAAACCTGTGACACACCTATGCAAACTGATTTTCTTAGAAACACTGATGAATCTTCCCCTGAGTTTAAAGACAACACATTTTACAGATCAGTTATAGGTTCACTCCTTTATATATCTAATTGGACTAGGCCAGATATTGCATTACCTCTCAATCTATTGTCAAGATATGTTAGTAAACCAACCTTGTATCATTGGGAAGCTGTCAAAAGAATTCTAAGATATCTGAAGGGTACATTAGATTTTTGTTTAATGTTGGAACCCAATAATGACAGAGAACCAAAAATTACTTGTTATGCTGATGCAGATTGGGCTGGTGATACATCATGCAGAAAGAGTACTTCTGGTTATGTTTTTCTATTGAATGATTGTCCAGTTTACTGGTATACTGGTAAACAAGAACTAGTAGCCACTTCTACTACAGAAGCGGAATATGTTTGTTTGTCCAAGGCTGCAAATAACCTTGTATGGTTCAATGATCTGATCACTGATGTTTGGAAGAAACCCACCTTACCATTTATTATGCATGAAGACAATAAAGCGGCCATTGAAATATCCAGATCCGATGCAATTGGACAAAGGTCCAGGCATATTGATATAAAGTTTAAGCATGTGAGACAACTGTCTCAAGACGGATTCATTAAAGCAATACATTGCGATACTTCTGAACAATTAGCTGACATATTAACAAAACCCTTACCTTCTAAACAACACAAATATTTAACTTCTAAATTATATGTATTATATTGTCCTGAATCAGAATGTAATTGGTGTTGTGTAACGAACCGGCATTTAGAGGGGGATTTGTCAGATGTAAATGCCTTATTCTCCAATGTGTAAATAATGTATATATGGAACATCAGAGGTTAACTTATTCTTTGGACTTTAATGTATTCATAACTTACCACTCCCATTCCCAGCTCCACCCCTTGTATATATAAGGAGCCACCCTCACCATTCTCGTTGCTTCTACCTTGAATATTCAGTGAATATAGAATGCCTATCATAATTAAAAAGAAATATATTTAAAGCTTTAACTTCTATTATCTTTATTGAGTCTGATCCTGGAAATATTGCAACACAAAGAATGTAAGACTAACGTAAGATTGTTGTAGGAGAAAAGACGGAAACTAGGCCAAGCTCTTCAATGCAGGAAAGAGTTTATTGTGCACGGTTCAAACAGTCTGAAGACAATCAAACGGTCTGAACAATGATGGCTGCTTTCGGCCAGATATTTATACAGTATAAAGGCAAAGTTATTACGAAGAGTGAGACATTTCACACATAGAGGTTACCCTTTAATCTATCTCTAGGAAAGACATAACAGCCCTTTTCCCACAGGCTCAGGTTCTCAGCTCCGGAGCTCAAGACATAATAAAAGAGGAGATAAGGGGCTTAGAGACGCCTCAAGGGCAATAGAGGAAGCATTATTTCTCATCTTAGGATATACATGACATTTGGGGTGTAATAAACATTAAACAACAGGATGTATCTGTTTAGGGTCAGTTTGCCCTTGTACAATTCTGTACCTACGTCAAATACCGTTTGTCATCTCAGCACCTTGGCACGGAAGAGGCACTTCTGTCTTGACCAAAGATTTGGATTTCTAATATTTGAGTTTCATCCCAATATCGAATCTTAGCTTGGCTCAAGATAATCATCAAAGTTTAAAATGAATTAATTAATAATTGAAATTGTCATGAAACTACTGAAGGACAAGATATGAAATGAGATTTTATTATTGTATAGGACTGACTAATTGAATAAATAAACAGACAAATGCTTGAAACAACTTTACCGGTCAGTCGGTGGGAACCTCTTCAGTCCATTTAAAAAGATAGAACATCACGTCTTTCCCAGTTTGTAAAATCTTTAATTTTTGTAATCTTTTGTAATATGCAGCAAAGAGGTGATTTTAGAGTCGTTTTTGGAAAACTTTCCTCAGCTGAAACTGGGGAAAGTATAAAACTCTTTTGGCCAAGTGTTCAAAGCCATTGATGAACCCAGTTCCTGACCTGCCAGGAATGAACTCATCCTCCCTTGAGCTGACTTCTGAGGAGGAATCTGGGGAGTTGTCCAAGGGCGACATCATACTGTCTGCTCTTTGTTTAGTAAACAAAGAGACTTCAAAGTATAAATGTTCTCGGTGTCTTACATGAATACTGAAGTACAAGTAGAAAGAAAAAAAGTCTATCCCCATATTTACCCAATGATGCAGTTGGCCAATTATCAATTTCTAAACCCTTTGTCTCAAATATCACCCAAAGTTGATATTTCTAGGGCAAATGAAATTTCACTATTGCATGAGCATTTTTAAAATCACTTCCAATTTGTGATTAATATATGGAGATCTAAAAGAAAAGTAAATTACAAACAAGTCCTATTCTTAACATTAGGCAGGGTTCATGGTTACAGATTTCTTCCTTTACATTAGAAGACAGGAATTATTAGAATTAAGCATCATCAACCTAAGTGTCAGGGTTCCAAGTAAAACCCCGATGAAGGAAGACTCCAAAGCTTTAATTTCCTCAAAGTTCCATTTTATTAGAGATGTCATATTGGCACATCTGTGAAAACCCAAATCTGAGAACTTCCAGGTTTTCCCCACCCAAAAGAAATTTAAAGTCTCTTCTCCCTGCACTAACACGTCCATTACATGATCCAGTCAGGCACCATCCAAAACTGGAGATGCCTCCCAGTCACCTCATCACAGCTGTAGGGCAAGGTGGCATTGGCTTTCTGAGAAAAGAATGTTATTTTGACTACATATCACCCATACTCTTGCAATCCCCCTCCCATTTTTCCACAGTAGAAAATGTGGCAGGCCTGGAGGCCCAAATGTAAAAGATGGCTTCCACGTCTGACACTAAGGTGGAACCAAACTCTATTGTTCTGGGTGACCTTCCCCAGGAGTCTCTGGAGACAAGAGAGTACATTGAAGAACAACACCAAATTTCCTGGGTGTCATCTATCTTTCTTCAGCATCATTTTCTAGACATGTTCAGAAAGGAAGGACCACAACCACTTCAGAACAGTGCCCTCTAGGAGTATATCTATCATTTTTCACTATGCTTTTCTCCAGCTTCTCCTCTGCACATGGAGGCCCAGAAGTAGTTCAGGATCCCCAGAGGAGATATTGCTTCTTACAGTAATTATTAAAATCCAGCTCTGTGAAAGAAAGAGTCACCCTCATTGCCATCTTTGAATAGTGCTTTGAATTCTTCGAATGCAATTGTTCTTTCTTAGAAATAGGAAGGGGATTGATTCATCCCCATGAATTATGGATCTCCTCCTTCTGCTTCTGCTGCTGCTGATGTCCCAGCCAGTCTCTGGGAAACTGAGAATGAAGTGCCTGCTGAGTTTGGAGGAACATGGGGGAAGAAAATTACGGAGCTATTACAGGCCAGGAGACCACCTCATTGGTATAGTCTCCGTTGCCACCATAATATCCCAAATAATGCTGTCTTTCAACACAGCTCCTTATACTCAAGCTCCCTCGTAAGTCATTCAGTGTGATGGAGTTGCATTCCTTCAAATTTGCAGTCCTAACACTCTTCTTCTTTTCTTTCAGTTTTTTCTTTCAGTATATTGCAGGACCTGTTTAATTTCTTGAATCATTTAGATTTCCATGGATTCTCTCTTACATCTTATTTTAAGAGACCCACATACAAAGAAGGAACAACCCCACCCCCAAAGTCCAAATTATTTCTCCCTCTTGTACAATCCTGACTTAATCACAACTAGCTTATTGAAAAGTTTGTAGTTTCCTCTGCCCCACCCATTTCCCTATTTTTATAACCATTCATTGATATTCAATGCCTGACCCTGGTATGGAATAGAGGATGGCTTATTTTTAGAATTGCTTTTCTGGATCATTTATAAGTCCTCTTTGCTGATGATTCTATTTTAATGATTGAATGACTTTGTATCTTGATCATTTCACAAAATAAAAATGAGCACTATTACAAATAATGATATATTTTAAATATGAAACCTCCATCCCACCTTCTCAACACTCATAACAATTAAATGGTGTTGGGTGGACTATAACTTTATTCTTATGTTGGACTCTTTTGGCTTAAGACTGAATGGGTTAGTGGAGAGAAAGAGGAAAGAGCCCTGGTGGCACAGCAGACTAAAGCACTGTTATTAACATCAGCTGCCTGCAATTACTGCAAGTTCAAATCTCACCAGGCTCAAGATTGACTCAACCTTCCATCCTTTCTAAGTTAGGTAAAATGAGGACCCGGATTGTTGGGGCAATAAGCTGACTTTGTATAAAATATACAAAAGTATGAAGGCTATTGCTTAACGCATTGTAAGCCCCCCTGAGTCTCTGGAGAAGGGTGGCATATAAATAAAATCAAAAACAAACAAACAAATGAAAATATATTTTGTTGTTGTTATTAGAGATGATGTTATCATGAACATTTCTTTTTACAGTCATTCATTTACTGATTCAGCAATAATCCTAACCTTCATTTTTGCCATTCAACAAGTCAACAAGAATTCTCAGCTTTTGTACAATCTCACACTTGGCTGCAACATCCATGATAATTATTTGAACACCCTTGGGACTTCTGATGCCTTGCTTGACATACTTTCTACTGGAGAAGCCAATGTTCCCAACTACAGCTGTGGAAAGAAGGACAACCTGATGGCTGTTCTTGATGGATCTTTTGATGACATCTCCATTCAGATGTCAACATTAGTAGGCCCCTACAAAGTCCCACAGGTGTGTTTGTGTGTTTCTCTATCTGGTAAAGTGAGCAGGTATTTGGTGGGTGGGTAATAGATTCAATCATATCTTTTCCATGGGATTTATGAGCTGCTTTCCACCATGGGCTTTGTCATGGCTAGGGATTGGGATCCACAGGAGGCCTAAATATTTACTCGAGCAACAATTGAGCAGCTGGACACAATGTTAAAAAGGGAACATTTAAGTAAATCTCTAAAATGAATTGATTCTATTTGCAGTGCTCTAGAGATAGAAGACATAGCACGTCTATTATCTGAATGTCAATTTTATTAGAAAAGAGAAAGAGCAGTATCTTAGACCCCAGATTAGACAAATAATTATATTCAATGTTGCTAGTATTCTGCATTTTGTATTCTTTATCTTGATATGGCTTAAGGGTTAAGAACAATAGACTGTTCCAGGGGTCACCAACCTCAGGGACCACCAAATTCATAATTTTTAATCCTGTGGACCACTAAGATGATTTTTTTAAAAAAAGATAAATAGTATTTAGTGCAATATAAAAAATGCAAATAATTTTTCTGCAGACCATCAAAATTTTCTCGCAGACAACCAGTCATCTGTAGACCACCAGTTGGTGACTACTGCACTACTCTAATATGTTTGTGAGAACCACACTGGATGTGTTAAAAGCTTACATTTTGGACTTGATCTGATCTAACCATAATACACCATCCTTCATTGCTTCTTCAGATCAGTTATGGAATTGTTTCAGATGCTTTGAGTGATAAAAGTCAAATGCCTTTTTTCCATCAGATGCTTCCCAAAAATGGGATCCAGTATCCAGGAATTGTCCAACTCCTCCTCCATTTCAGATGGACTTTGATTGGTCTCTTTTCAACAGACACAGAGGAGGGAGAGAATTTCATGAGAACTTTCACTCCTATGCTTGTCAGAAATGGAATCTGTGTAGTTATCTCACAACAATTCTCAATGGCTAGACCTACAGAACCTCTCAGAAATGCCATCTCTAAGTGGAGAAAAGTCAATATCTTCGTTCACTTCATAGAATTTGTTTCACTTGTGGATAGAGTTCGCTACATCCATTTAGCAATTGAAGGTTTGCCAGGACCCATTGAAGGGAAAGTCTGGATCACCACAATTGTGGAGAAATTGCCAATGATAAGGCATACACATTTCAAATATATCCATAGCATTTGGAACTTTGCTTTTCAGGAAAGAAAATGGCCAAATGATGATGCCTTTCAACCCAGTCTTTTTAAGGATTCCAAATGTGAAGACCAGTCTTTTCGCTGTTCTTTTTCAAAGCATGTCCTTTCTGTCAAGGGCCGGAGACGATGCACCCAGATAGCACCACTGGACATGCAAGAGAAAAAGAATAGAATTCAGATAAAAAATGAACACCGTTTTTATACTGTTGCTAAGACTCTGGCCCATGTCTTGAATGTTGCATATTCCTCACTATCTATGAGGAGAAAAACGGAGAAGAAAGGGAGATTGGGGGCTCCAAGGCTAGAGCCATGGCAGGTATGGCCTCCTGGCAAGGATCCATCAAACCTATTTCCTATTTAGAAAAAAATCCAATGCTGAAGTAGGGGAACCATTGTTCTACAAAAACCCAACAGATTTGGCCAAACGGAGGCCAGATTTAGTTCACAAGATTATATTACAAAGAGCAGGCACTGTGACAATTATATTTTGATATTAAACACTGCTAATATAAAAATATTTAAAATGTATATATTGTAAATATATTCCTGTACTTATGGGTTTTAATTAGCATGATAGAATTTTATATTCATAAATTTGAGCTAAACCTGGGAGCATTTAGCCTAATCCCTGCTCACTGCAGGAATCCAATTAAAGCATTTCAGACTGATGGCTGCTCAGTCTTTGCATTTAGCCATGGTGGTGCAGAGGTTACAAGGCAAATATTGCTGGCTAACTCACTCCTCATTGCCAGGAGTTCGATTCTGACCAGCTTAAGGTTAGCTTACAAGATTATGTTCCAAAGAGCAGGCACTGTGACAATTATATTTTGATATTAAAAACTGCTATGATATAAATTCCTGTACATATGGGTTTGTAATTATGGGTTTGTCATTATATATTCATAAATTTAAGGCAAGCCTCTGAGCATTTAGCCTAATCCCTGCTCACTGCAGGAATATAATTAAAATTTTTCAGACTGATGGCTACTCAGTCTTTGCATTTAGCCATGGCTTTTATGCTAATGATAACCCTAACCTTAATTCACTGCTCACTGCCAGGAGTTTGATCCTGACCAGCTCAAGGTTGACTCAGCCTTCCATCCTTCCAAGTTTGGCAAAATGGGAAACCAGATTGTTGGGGGCAATAAGCTGATTCTATAAACCACTTAATTAGGCATATAGTGAAGAGGGGACTGAACATCTTTCATTCACTAGCTCAGCTTTAAAATTGCTCCTCCTTTTAGGATGTTTCAAGTTGCTTTCAAAACTCCTGGATGTTTCAATTCTAGTTCCATCCCTTTCTGGAGAAGAATGAGTTTTGCAATTTTTCCTGGGAGAAACTGTACTTGGACCAAAGTGGAAATGTAGCAGCAGATCTGAATATCATAAGTTGGTTACTTTTCCCCAAGGAGGATCCCATCAAAGAGCAACTGGGGAGTTTTGAAAGACAGAGGCTTATTATCAACCAAGATGCTCTCTCACGGCTAAAGTTGCTCAACAAGGTAGTCGAAAATATTGGTAACTTTTCTCTGTCTGTATGGTTGGTGTTAGGATCCCCTGAAAGAGCAGGCTCAGATATTTTTAAAGAGCCCATATCTGACCAGAGTTATTCATGCCTTTGTTTCACCCCATTAGGATAGGCCTCCTGCTGCTAGGAAGATGATCCAAGGTGTTCAATCAAAATGAAACCACTATGACTTGTCCAATATGAGATAATGTCTTAAACTAGAAAAATGATTGACTGAAAATGACTTTGACTCCCCCCAAAAAACTTTCTTGAATCCTGAAATAATAAGACAATGCGGATCAATTTGTAATGAAATGCTACTTAGATTTGGTCTTTATCTTGTAATCCATTTAAAAACCCTTGAATGCAATTGTTTATCTTGCTTGTCAGCTACTTTAAGTCTTCCATTGAAACAAAGATTTCTCCAAATTTAAGGAATAAATAAATGTGGGTCTGTCTTTCCATGTCATCTAATTGTAGTTCTAATTTTGGGAGAAAGTGGAGGACAGGAGTTCCTGGAATGGTTGTTAGGGCATGAAAGAGTTGGAAACAAGTAGCAACTAACAACAAAACTGTAATTCTTCAATGGAAAGGACCTTGTCTTGAATCCCTCAGTTGCAGAGGTTGGTTGCTATCAGTTTGTACTGGTTTGAGAGAACTTTTAGTGGAAATTTGGTGTGGCTCCCCGAACAGGTAGTGACCTCTGTCTGGCCACACCCCCGAACCGGTCCCCGCTTCCTCACCCCACCCACCCGATGCTCGCTCGCCCTGCCTGCCCACCCACTCTGCCCACCCACTACTTGCAGAATCTAGGCATGTACTTCTGCTCACTGCTGCTGGCAAAGGTAAGGCCGAAGGGCATTGGCCAGTGGGTGGGCAGGGGAGGGAGAGCTGGTAGAGGGGAGATATCGACAGTGGGTGGTGGACTGATGAGCATGGGGAGGGAGGGGAGCATGCGGGAGATCGTGGCACTGGAGTTCTTCCGGTGTGTTTCCCCCAGCCGGTCTGGCCTGTGAGGGAAGCACTTGGGAGATCCTAGCTGAAGTTTACTCATAAGCAATATTGGCCGGGAGAGTAAGGGAGAAAGACTAATGGTGCTCACTAGTAAACTGAGGCTCCTAAGGGGGAGGGTCGAGCCTCCCCACCCACAACATGTTCATTTGAGGGCATTGCTGGCAGCCACTTCCTGAACTTCCTGTCCTGTGCTCTTCCCGCTGCTTCTCGGCCTCCTCGATGCACAGAGGCAGGAGGTGGTAGATTCTTTCACTGCCTGCGAGCTGCTGGCTGCGAGCAGCAGATTGAGTAAGCCAGCGATCTGCCGGCTGCCTCTATTCTGTAGTTTACTTGTGAGCAAGTTTACTCGTGAACATGGTGCTCTCAAGTAAACTGCAGATTACAGGAAGCTGGCATATCCCTTGCTCTGCTGCTCGCCTGGCAGAGCGCAGACTGGCAGCTCCGGGTTGTCTCTCAGCCATTGTGTGCAGGGAAAAACCTTGCAAAGTAAAGAAAAAATTCTTTTGAGTGTGAGAAGTTAATTGCCTTGCAGTCACAAGAAGTTTTTCTTTACTGTGGAAAAGTGTTTCCCTGCACACAACGGCTGAGAGATGACCTGGAGCTGTCACTCTCTGGTAAAATGCACGTCTCTCAGTGGGGTGCAATTTGGGGTGGCAGGTGGGGTGGGGGATGGGGGGGAGCTCTGCAAGCTTTGCAGGTGCATGGCTACAAAGGATGCCAGGAAGCTCCCATCTCCCTGCTGGCCAGCACCTCCTGAAGCCGCCAGTGTTGCATTCAGCTGTTGTGCTGGGCCTGATAGGAGCAGCAGCAACCCTCTCCTGTCTTTCTCCAGCTGGGTGGGAAAAAATGGAGGAGGACTTCTCAAACAAAAGAGAATTCTTCTCTTTCGGCACCAGAGCCAAAGCTAAAAGAAACTGGAGGGGAGAAAAAGAGGGAGGGTAGGAACAGGGGAAGGGCAATTTTTTCATTGTTTTAACTCCGTAGCGACTTCCTTCCCAGCTACTTCTTTCTCTGCTCAGCAGCAGAGCTTTTTTTAAAAGAAAGATTGGCCACCATTTTCCCAGGAGAGAGAAGAGCGGAGGTGGGGAGAGAAAAAGAAGGCGGCATGGGATGGTTTGGGGTGGGGGTGGAGGTCATCTTAGTCCTGGACGGTTGCTGCTTCATGGGGTCCCCTCAACTTTTCAGTCCCAGAAAGCGGCTGAAAAATGCCCTCCTCCTGTTTTGCAGCCATGCACCATTTTCTGTCCTTGCCTCCTTCCTGTTTTTATTTGGTTTTCCCTCCCACCCTGAAAGGAGTTTCAAGCAAAAGGAAGCCAGTGGGGGAAAAAGGGGGAAGAAGGATCCGGGAGTGTGAAAGGAAGGAATTGGGAGAATGAGAACAAAGAAGGCTTCCCTGCTCAGGGAAGGCTCGGAGTCTGGAATCCAGAGTGCACCTTTTCCCTTTTCCCTTGCTGCCCTTTTATTTCCAAAGCCACCCCCCAGTCCACTCTCTTTCCCTAAAAAATGGAGCTCTTGGTCCGAAGCAGGTGGTGTGTAACGAAAGCAAGATTTAAAGGAAACAAAGTTGAGCTAGTTTGTAAGGAAACCAACTACTGTCAAGGTTCAGTGCAAGTATTCCAAACTAACGAATCTTAATGTCTGGTTAAAGTGGGTAGTACTTCCATTGAAAGAAGAAAAGCCTAGCTCAGACAATTGCTATGATTTTTTGCTCCTATATTCTGTTGTTTAGGTATAAATTTTGTTAATGTAGAAATTTTACTTACAGCCTATTAAACAACGGAGCTAGCTGTCTGAATGCAATCATGTGTATCTATTAGGAGTAAATCCGACTGAAAGGGAGTAGCCTTACTGCCAAGTAAACATGCATAGGCTTTACGTAGTTGAGAGATAGGGTATTGATTAGTATTAGGTGTATTATAGAGAGAAATGAGAACTTCTATAACAACAGATACTTTGTGCCCAGACCGTGTGTGTGTGTGTGTGTGTTTGTGTGTGTGTGTGTGTGTGAGAGAGAGAGAGAGAGAGAGAGAGAGAGGGAGAGGGAGAGGGAGAGAGGGAGAGAGGGAGACAGAGGGAGGGAGGGAGGGAGAGGGAGAGGGAGAGAAGAAGGAAAGAGACAAAGAAAGAGAAAGAAAGAGAAAGAAAGAAAGAAAGAAAGAGAAAGTATGTGTGTGAGAGAGAGAACAGAGAGAGACAAAGAAAGACAGAGAGGAAGGGAGAAAGAGACAAGAAAGAAAGAAAGAAAGAAAGAAAGAAAGAAAGAAAGAAAGAAAGAAAAAAAGAAAGAAAGAAAGAAAGAGAGGAAGGGAGATAGAGAGATGAGACAGAGAAAGAAAAAGAAAAAGAAAGAGGAAGGGGGAGAGAGAGAGACAAGAAAGAAAAAGAGACAAAGAAAGAAAAAAGAGAAAGAAAGATAGAGGAAGGAAGGAAGGAAGGAAGGAAGGAAGGGAGAGAGACACAAGAAAGAAAGAAAAAAAGAAAGAAAGAAAGAGAGGAAGGGAGATAGAGAGATGAGACAGAGAAAGAAAAAGAAAAAGAAAGAGGAAGGGGGAGAGAGAGAGACAAGAAAGAAAAAGAGACAAAGAAAGAAAAAAGAGAAAGAAAGATAGAGGAAGGAAGGAAGGAAGGAAGGGAGAGAGACACAAGAAAGAAAGAAAGAAAGAAAGAAAGAAAGAAAGAAAGAAAGAAAGAAAGAAAGAAAGAAAGAAAGAAAGAAAGAAAAAAAGAAAAAAAGGAAGGGAGAATGTGTGTGTCTGTGTGTATGAGAGAGAGAGAAAGAAATAAAGAAAGAGGAAGGAAGGGAGGGAGAGAGAAAACTCTGTGCTATTATTTTTAATTGTTCCATTATTTATCATGTGTTAATATTTTACATTGTCCCTACACCTAGAGTGATTTTATTGCCTTTCTTTTGCCCAGGGCTACCACATAGTTTTCAGGGATTTACATGCATTCAATGTCTATAGTCCAGAGCATAAATATGTGTGTGTTTATTTTGTACATCAGGTTGCATAAGTCCATCTTAATATGCCATTCCTGGTATGTGATGCTTTGTATACATACAGAGAAAGAAGCACTCTTGTGATCTTTGACTTTTAGGTTTGTTGTCAAACATCAGCCATAATACTAATGACTGTTTTGAACAATATGCACGAATGGCTATTTTATATGTGAAATTATGACTGAAATATTTCTGCTTCTGTTTCTCCCCATCCAGGCCCGCACGGCCTCCAGGCACTGGGACATCAGTTCAAGGGCATCGTTGGGGTGGCCTGGGGTGGAGATGTACAGCTGGGTGTCATCAGCGTACTGATGGAACTCCACCCCGAAGCCACGGATGATCTCACCCAGCGGCTTCACATAAATGTTGAACAGAAGGGGCGAGAGGACCGACCCTTGTGGCACCCCACAAGCAAGGTGCCTCGGGGTTGACCGCTGCCCCCCTGTCAACACAAATTGCGACCGGTCAGAGAGGTAGGAGGAGAACCACCGCAGAACGGTGCCTCCCACCCCCAACCCCGCCAGCCGGTGCAACATGATACCATGGTCGATGGTTTCAAAAGCCGCTGAGAGGTCTAACAGGACCAGGATAGAGGAGCAACCCCTATCCCGGGCCCTCCAGAGATCATCCACCAATGCGACCAATGCCGTTTCCGTGCTGTGCCCAGGCCGGAAGCCGGACTGGAGCGGGTCTAGATAGACAGCTTCATCCAGGTACCGGGGAAGCTGTTGCGCCACCACACTCTCAACAACGAAGCGAAGGTTGGAGACTGGACGATAGTTAGCCAAAACAGCCGGATCCAGAGAGGGCTTCTTGAGGAGGGGCCTCACAACCGCTTCTTTCAAAGCGGCCGGCAGGACCCCCTCACTCAAAGAAGCGTTAACAATCTTCTGGAGCCAGCCTTGTGTCACCTCCCGGGAAGCCAGTACCAACCAGGAGGGACACGGGTCCAATAAACATGTGGTCGCGTTCAGCCATCCCAGGACCCTGTCCATGTCCTCGGGAGCCACAGGATCGAACTCCCCCCAGATAACACTCTCAAGACCTGCCTCAGTCATCACGCCGGACATACCCAGTCAGAGGCCAGCCCTTCCCGAATCTGAGTGATTTTGTCATACAGATACTGCACAAAATCCTCAGCTCGACCCTGCAAGGGGTCATCCCGCACCTCCAGATGGAGGAGGGAGTGGGTCACCCTAAACAGGGCAGCCGGGCGATTATCTGATGACGTGATAAGAGCAGCAAAATAGCTAGTTTTCGCCGCTTTTATCGCCACTAGGTAGATCTTAATATGAGACCTCACCAGTGTTCGGTCAGTTTCGGAGCGGCTGGTCCTCCAACTACTCTCCAGGCGTCTTTTCCGGCGCTTCATCTCCCTAAGCTCCTCGGTAAACCAAGGAGCTAGGTGAGTCGGTGCCGGGTCAGAGGCCGCAAAGGCACGACTCGGTCCAAGGCCCCGGCAGCCGCACTATCCCAGGCGGCCACCAGGTCCTCAGCCGAGTCATGAGCCAGAATCTCAGGAAATGGCCCAAGCTCCATCTGGAACCTATCAGGGTCCATCAGGCGCCTGAGGCAGAACCACCTGGTCGGTCCCGCCTCCCTGCGGCGGGGTGCAGCGGTTAGAAAGTCTAGTCGAAGGAGCGAGTGGTCAGTCCATGACAAGGGTTCGATAGCTATATCCCCTATATCAAGGCCACTCAACCACTGACCAGAGACAAAAACTAAGTCCAGAGTGTGTCCCCCTGTGTGAGTGGGGTCATGAATTAACTGAGTAAGGTCCATGGCCGTCATGGAAGCCATGAACTCTCGAGCCACTTCAGACGTTTCACCGATAGATGGCAGGTTGAAATCCCCCATGATGACAAGTCTGGGGGTGCCCACCGCCACCTCGGCTATAACGTTAAGGAGCTCGGGCAGGGCCATTGCCACGTGGCAGGGAGCCAGGTACGTGACCAACAAGCCCATCTGTACTCCACGACCCCACTTCACAAAGAGGGACTCACATCCGGCTATCTGTGGAACAGTGGTCTCCCTTGGATCCAGACCTTCCTTTATAATAACCGCCACCCCCCCGCCCCTGCCCTGAGCCCTCGGCTGATGAATTAAGGCAGAGGCTTATTATCGACCAAGATGCTCTTTCACGGCTAAAGTTGCTCAACAAGGTGGTTGAAAATATTGGCAACTTTTCTCAGTCTATATGATTGATATTAGGGTCCCCTGAAAGATCAGGCTCAGATATTTTTTAACAGCCCATATCTGACCAGAGTTATTCATGCCTTTGTTTCACCCCACTGGGATAGGCCTCCTGCTGCTAGGAAGGTCATCCAATGTATTCAATCAATGTGGAACCACAATGACTTGTCCGATATGAGATAATGCCTTAAACTAGAAAAATGATGGACTGAAAATGACTTTGACTCCCCCCAAAATTTTTTTGACTCTTGAAATAATGTGACAATAAGAGTCAATCTGTAATGAAATGCTACTTAGATTTGGTATTTGGCTTCTAATCCATCTAAAAACCCCTTGAATGCAATTGTTTATCTTGATTGTCAGCTACCTTAAGTCTTCCACTGAAACAAAGAATTCTCCAAATTTAAGCAATAAATAAATGTGGGTCTGTCTTTCCATGTCATCTAATTGTAGTTCTTATTTTGGGAGGCAGTGGAGGACAGGGAGTCCTGGAGTGCTATGGTTCTTGGGGGCTGAAAGAGTTGGACACAAGTAGCGACTAACAACAAAACTGTAATTCTTCAATGGAAAGGACCTTGTCTTGAATCCCTCACTTGGCCTTAGAAATATCCCTTTCCCACACAAGGTTCAAACTCATGTCCCATGGGCTGCAGGAAAACGTGCCTGGCTTATCCTTTTTAAGTGACATGCTTTCATGATTTCATGGAAAATCTCTATAAAATGTTTTATAGGTGGCATTTGCCACCAGCCAGATTGGCAAGAATGTTCCCTGGCACGCCATCAACATGTTAGAAATGCAACCACAACAAAGGCACCTATTACCATATGTGATGGACCTGCTCAATGGCGAAACAATATTGGCAAAGGATCAAAATACAAATAGAGGAAATAACACACCAAAAGATATAACTAAGACCAGAAAGCTTTTTACTAGGCATAGTGAATGGATACTATGAAAAAGAAACAACATATTTAATTATACATATAACAGCAGCACGAATAATATACGCGCAACATTGGAAGAGTAGTGATATACAAACACCAGATAAAGTAATCAATAAAATTATGGAATGTGCGGAATTAGATAGACTCACAAAGGAATTACAAAATAGGGAAGAACATGACTTTTACTTAGTATGGGAAAAGTGGTATATTTGGTTGAAAGATAGGAAAGAGATGAAGCAATAGGAAGTAAATAAAATGACCAAATATAATATGATGGAAACAAAGAACAGAAATAGGTCAACAAAGATCAATAGTAGATAGACAAAAGGGAATGACCAAATAAGGAAGAGTCAAAATAGAAAGAGAAATGTATATTACAGTTGCTACAAACTGGACATGTATTGAAATGGATGTTTATATGTGTATATGTTTTGTATGTTTCATTGTTCTGTTTAGTTTGTACTTATAAATAAAAATTGGAGGAAAAAAAAAAGAAATATCCCTTTCCCACCCAGGGTTCATGCTCATGTCCCATGGGCTGCAGGAAAACATGCCTGGCTCAAACTTTTTAAGTGACATGTTCTCATGATTTCACCTCCACTCAATCTCACTATAGTTCTAGAAATTAGACAGTGATGTTTAGTCTTATTTCACCAGCATGGCAGCTGTATGAATTGAAAATATAAGTGTACAGATATAACTAAATAATACCTCATTTGAAGTTGACACCCTAGTCTGTGAGGAATTTTTTCTCCATATCTTAACTGGAATAAGGATTTGGATTATTTTCAAAGGGGGGTGGCTTTACAATGTTTTATGTTTTCCTGATCTATTGATCAGAAGTGTCTTTCTTAAGCACAGTTTCATTTTATTTTAATCAATCTAATAAATAAAAATTTGGCAGATATTTTGGAATGAATTTTGTTTTTCTGCTTAGTCTCTGCCTCAGTCCAAATGTGTGGAGAAATGTCACCCTGGATTTGTAAAACGGGCTCGGAAAGAAGAACCAATTTGCTGCTATGATTGTATTCCTTGTCTGGAGGGGACCATCTCCACACAGGAAGGTGGGTGACATCAGAGGAACTCTGGCTTTCCTGTCTCTCGGTATCAGCTGTCATCCAAAGAAGGTCTTTCTTGGAATGTGAAAGGAGAGACTATAAAAATAATAATACTTACTGTTTTCTCAGATACTGAAAAATGCACCAAGTGCCCAGATGACAAATATCCCACGGATGACAGAATCCAATGTATCCCCAAAAGAATAACCTTCCTGTCCTTTGAAGAACATCTGGGCATCATCCTGGTCTCCTTTGCTGTACTCTTGTTTCTAACAACAGGCCTTATTTTAGTGATATTCCTTAAATACCTAGAAACTCCCATTGTCAAAGCTAACAACCGGGACCTGTCCTACATCCTCCTGGTTTCCCTCTTGCTTTGCTTCTTGTCCTCCTTTTTCTTCATTGGCCGACCAAGGAAAGCCACCTGCCTTCTCCGACAAACAATGTTCAGCATCATCTTCTCAGTAGCTGTGTCTTGTGTGTTAGCCAAAACAATCATGGTAGTGCTGGCTTTCCTGGCCACGAAACCAGGGAACAGGGTGAGGAGATGGTTGGGGAAGAGCTTGGCCAACTCCATCATCTTTTCTGGTTCTGCTGGAAAAATGGTAATTTGTGCAATCTGGCTGGGAGTTTCTCCTCCGTTTCCTGATTTTGACCTGCACTCCCAATCAGGAGTGATCATCTTTCAGTGCAATGAAGGCTCTGTGACCATGTTTTATGTGGTTCTCTGCTACATGGGTTTCCTTGCTGTCATTTGCTTCACAGTGGCTTTCCTGGCCAGGAACCTGCCTGGGGCCTTCAACGAAGCCAAACTGATCACCTTCAGCATGCTGGTCTTCTGCAGCGTCTGGATCTCCTTCCTGCCCACCTACTTGAGCACCAAAGGGAAATACATGGTGGCCGTGCAGGTTTTCTCCATCTTGGCTTCTGGTGCTGGCCTGCTGGGCTGCATCTTCTTCCCCAAGTGCTATATTATCATCCTGAGACCAGATCTAAATACTAAGGAACATTTAATGATAAAAGTCGGTATCTGATCATGAAGTAGTTTCTTAGAGTCATAACAATTAATTGTTTATTGCAGTTATTATTGAGTTTGTATGCTTCTTTTGACAATTAAGGTTATTTAAAATCAAAAGAAATAAACATACAAAGAACATAAAACTAACTTAAGATAATCATCAAAATGTAAAATAAATCATTTAATAATTAAATAATGAATTTGTGATGAAACTAGGGAAGGACAAAATAAGAAATGAGTTAGTTATGTTAATATAATGCATCTGCAGAGGAGACAAGACTTCCCAGATTGGGGTGAGGGGGAGGGATATGACATCATCTATCTCCAGTCCTCAACACAGTCCTCTCAGCAGTTCCAAAAAGGCTCCACATCCATTTGCTCTACTTAGGTGATCCCGAGGGCAGAGATCAACCTCCAAGTGGCCTCAATGACTCTCTAAAACAGGGGTGTCAATCTTGCGGCCCGCGAACTGGGCTGGATGCATCAAATTCTGGCCCTGGTTTAGTGAAGGGAAAAAAATCCCGATACGTCATGTGTTGCCCCTGTGACAACATGAGTTTGACACTCCTGCTCTAAAAGGATGCAAATGATGTCTGCAAAGAGTATAGATCCTTCCATTCCCCACCATCCCATCAGAGCTGAAGAAGCTTCTTGGATGAGAAGTGAAATGTCTTCAAAGAAAAACAAAACAGTCCAGTTACCTCTTGAAAAAAGCACCTTTGGGACATCACCTTATTACAAATCTACACTTCAACTGTAGTCTCAAATGATGGTGAAATTGAACAAAATAAAACAAAATAAAGGGTGAGTAGACAAGACTTTGCTGCAATGGGTGGAACTTCCATTTCACTGGGGACAGAACTTTACCTCAAATTTTGGATATTATGGGCATCAAATAAAATACCATATTTTGTTCCTTAAGCTTTAAGACCTGATTCTGTAGATAGCTTCAGATCCCAATGATGGAGCATCACAATGGAGATGGTTGATGAACTAAGAGGCAATCCCACCCCACCCCACCCCCACATATCCAGCTCCTTCTCTCCCTATTGTTTAACTATAATTCTATTTTGATTCTAGTTTCCATTGTAATTATTTTATTTTTCTTTTATGATTTTAAAGCTATAGGTTTCCCAGAGTTGTTTCAAAACAAGATGGGTGGCAAATAAACTGAACAAACAAACAAACAAACAAACGTCTGAAACAAGTTTACCAGTCAGTGGGTGGAATCCTCTTCAGTCCATTTACCACATTTTTGCGAGTATAAGACACACCTTTCCCCACTAAAAATAGAGGGTGAAATCTGGGTGCGTCTTATTCTCCGAATGTAGCCCTGCCCAGCTTCTCAAATGGAGGTTTCAGAGGCTGAAAAAAGCATCAGAAAAGAAGCTTCAGAAAAAAAAAAAGCCCCCAAACAGAGCTTCAGAGGCTTTGTGAGATTTTAAAAAAACAGCAAACCTCATAAAAAGTGAAACAGAGACCATCTCTGTTTGGCTCCTTGGTTCACCGAGGAGCTGAGGAAGTTGAAGCGCCAGAAAAGACGCCTAGAGAGTAGTTGGAGGGCCAGTCTTTCTGAATCTGATCGGACACTAGTAAGATCCCACATTAGGAATTACTTAGTGGCGATAAAAGCAGCAAAATGTAGTTATTTTGCTGTTCTTATTGCGTCATCAGATAATCGCCTGGCCGCCCTCTTTAGGGTGACCCGCTCCCTGCTCCACCAGGAAGCGCGGGAGGACCCCTTGGAGGGTAGAGCCGAGGATTTTGTTCAGTATCTGTATGACAAAATCACTCAGATTCGGGAAGATTTGGACTCCGACTGGGTAGTCTCAGGGGGAGAGACAGGGGCAGGTCTTGAGAATGTTATCTGGGATGAGTTTGATCCTGTGACCCCTGAGGACGTGGATAGGATTCTGGGTAGACTGAACGCAACCACTTGTTTATTGGACCTGTGTCCTTCCTGGTTAGTACTGGCTTCCCGGGAAGTGACACGAGGCTGGCTCCAGGGGATTATAAACACTTCGCTGAGTGAGGGTGACTTTCCTGCCGCCTTGAAAGAGGCGGTGGTGAGGCCTCTCCACAAGAAGCCTTGCCTGGACCTGGCAATGTTGGTAAATTATCGTCCGGTCTCCAACCTTCGCTTTGTTGTGAAGATTGTTGAGAGTGTGGTTGCGCAACAGCTCCCCCAGCACCTGGATGAAACGATGTATCTGGATCCGTTCCAGTTGGGCTTCAGGCCCGGGTACAGCACGGAAATGGCATTGGTCGCGTTGGTTGATGATCTCTGGAGGGCTCGGGACAGGGGTTGCTCCTCTGTCCTGGTCCTGTTAGATCTCTCAGCGGCTTTTGATACCATCGACCATGATATCATGCTGCACCGGTTGGAAGAGTTGGGGGTGGGAGGCACTGTGTTGTGGTGGTTCTCCTCTTTTCTCTCTGACCGGTCGCAGTCTGTGTTGACAGGGGGACAGAGGTCGACCCCGAGGCCCCTCATATGTGGGGTGCTGCAAGGGTCAGTCCTCTCGCCTCTCCTGTTCAACATTTATGTGAAGCCGCTGGGCGAGATCATCCGTGGTTTCGGGGTGGAGTACCATCAGTACGCTGACGACACCCAGCTGTACTTCTCCACCCCGGATCACCCCAACGATGCCCTTGAAGTGATGTCCCGGTGCCTGGATGCCGTACGGATCTGGATGGGGAGGAACAGGCTCAGGCTCAACCCATCCAAGACTGAGTGGCTGTGGTTTCCGACGTCCCGATATAGTCAGTTGACGCCATCACTGACTATTGGGGGCGAATCATTGGCCCCCACGGAGAGGGCTCGCAACTTGGGCGTCCTCCTGGATTCACGGCTGTCTTTAGAAGAGCACTTGACGGCCGTGACCGGGAGGATTTTTCATCAGGTTTGCCTGTTCGCCAGTTGCGTCCCTTTCTGGATCGGGAGTCGTTACGCACGGTCACTCATGCCCTTGTCACCTCCCGCCTGGACTATTGCAACGCTCTCTACATGGGGCTCCCCTTGAGGAGCACCCGGAGGCTCCAACTGGCGCAGAGTGCGGCCGCGCGGGTGGTAATGGGAGCGACATGGCGTTCCCATGTAACACCCCTCCTGCGCGAGCTGCACTGGCTCCCGGTGGTCTTCTGGGTGCGCTTCAAGGTTCTGGTTACCACCTTTAAAGCGCTCCATGGTTTAGGACCCGGGTACTTGCGGGACCGCCTACTACCACCAATAGCCTTCCACCGGCCGGTACGCTCCCATAGAGAGGGGCTCCTCTGGGTGCCGTCAGCCAAACAATGCCGACTGGCAGCCCCCAGGGGGAGAGCCTTTTCTGTGGGGGCATCAACTATCTGGAACGAGCTGCCCCCAGAGATACGGAGGATCCCGGACCTGCGCACCTTCCGCCACGCCTTAAAGACCTTACGATTTCACCAGGCCGGCCTGGCCTAATTTCCCCCCTCTTTTATAAAAGATTTTTAAAATTTTAAATATCTTTTAGTATTTTATATATTCAATTTTAAATTGGTTTTAAAAGTTTGGGGTTTTAAATTTGTCGGGGCCAAAATTATTTAATTTGATTTTATTCTATTTTTTAAATTTTGTATTGTATGTGTTTTTATTGTTTGGCTGTGCACCGCCCTGAGTCCTTCGGGAGTAGGGCGGTATAGAAATCTAATAAAATGAAAATGAAATGAAATGAACAAGTAAAAAGCAGATTTATTGTAAGGATATATGTATCCCATAAATTTTTGCAAAAGGATTCTCCCATGAAAGAGAGAGAACGTCTTATCACTCAGGTTACATGGTTTAAATACAGTTTCAGACGATCGGCAAAACAATTCGAACGCCCCCACCAGATATTGTTTTCAGTTATTATATAATCTTTTGGCTTTCTTCACATGTTCCGCCCTGGAGTTCCCCTCCAAAATTACCCTCTAAAAATACCTTCTAAATATGTACTCATAATTGTTTGTTGTTTTTCTTATTAATTGGACATTTAGTCTCCTCCTCCTTTTTCAATGGAGCTTGGGTCACCCTGAACCAACTTAGAATGTACCAAAACATCTGTTTCCTCAAAACAGGCGTCATCCACATTTCCCTTTTCTACATATCTTACTCAGGTTAATAGCTGAGGGTTAGCTCAGGTTATGTAAAGGGTAAATATGGAGTCACTTAGGCTATATTCTTTACAGGAATAATTCTTTTTCTCTCAGGCTTTTATTCTGAAGCTCTGTTTCGGAGGCTTTCAGAGCAGAAAAAAAAAAGCAAAAAAAGCAAGGCACAGAGCTCACAACCAAGGAACCTGTTGCTAAATTTCACCTATGGGAACATGTGATTGGGAATATTCCGGGAGGCTGATCCTCCTGCCAATCAGCTGTTTTTTATTTTCCTCTCCAAAAACTAAGGTGCGTCTTATACTCCGAAAATACGGTAAAAAGAAAGAACATTACATCTTTTCAACTTTGTAAAATCTTTATTTTTTGCAATCTTTTGTAAGATTGTAAGTCTTCCTTAACTTTAGAAGACAGGCAGTATTAGAATTAAGCGTCATCAACCTAAGTGTCAGGGTTCCAAGTAACAGCCCCAACGAAAGAAGACTCCAAAGCTTGAATTTCCTCAAAGTTCCATTTTATTAGAGATGTCATATTGGGACATCTTGGAAAACCCAAATCTGAAAGTTTCCAGGTTTTCCCCACACAAAAGAAAGTTTAAGTCCCTGCCCAGCACCCACATGTTCATCACATGATCCAATCAGGCACCATCCAAAACTGGAGATGCCTCCCAGTCACCTCATTGAAGCTGCAGGGCAAGGTGGCCTTGACTTTCTGAGAAAAGAATGTTATTTTGATTACATATCACATGTACTCTATGCCAGGGGTCCCCAACCTTTTGGACCTCAAGGACCACCAAGTTCATAATTTTAAATCCTGCAGACCACTAATATGAATCCAGTGTGCCACTTGCTGAAGCACCTGTACTCCCAGTAAAGGGTTGGTGTCCTTCAGGCACTCTCACTCCTCTCTCTCCCTCTCCCTCTCCCTCTCCCTCTCCCTCTCCCTCTCCCTCTCCCTCTCCCTCTCCCTTTCTCCCTCTGAATCCCTCTCAGTCTCTTTCTCTCTCTCTCTCTCATTCTCTCTCTCTTTCATTCAGTCTCTTTCTTTCTCTCTCTTTTATTCTCTATCTCTCTCTTTCATTCTCTGTCTCTCATTCTCTCTCTTACATTCTGTCTCTTTCTCTGTCTCTTTATCTTGCATTCTCTGTCTGTCTCTCTCTGTTTCATTCTGATTCTCTCTGATTCTCTCTTTCATTCTCTCTCTCTGATTCTCTCTCTGTCTCTTTCTTTCTCTCTTTCTCTCTCATTCTTTCTCTTTCATTCTCTCTCTGATTCTCTTTCTCTCTCTCATCTCATGGGCCAGCCAGTGTCTTGGGGCTGAGAGGAAGTCAAGCATCTCCCTGAGAGACCAAGGTGCACAGAGCACCAACAATGGCCATGAGATCCAGCAAGAGACAAAACTTCACTCTTACTCTGGAATATGGTGCAAATCTCCATCCCCTGCCCTTCCCTCGCCAGGCGAGGAGTGACTGAGAAGGGAGAACCAGGGGTGGGGACAGCTACTGGTGGGTTCATCTGACAGGAAGCTACAGCAGGGGGAAGAAACAGTCCGGGGTTCCCGCCACCCGTTGCTTCGGCCCAACAGCCGCCCCCCTTTGCACCATTATCTCATTCCGGCCAGAGAGGGCTGTGCTACAAAGTTGCAAGTTGCATGAACCTCCCTCTACAGCGGAGATATACAGCCCCATCATGAGCTGCCTGGTCCGTTGCATATTCCAGAGCTCTAGTCACAGGTCTGTCCATTGCTCATACCGGAGCAGCTCCTCCACCCGGGTGCACTGCGAACCACCAAAATTTTCTTGTAGAAAACCACTGCACCATGGACCACCAGTTGGTGACCATTGCTCTATGCAATCCCCCCTCCCATCTGCCCACAGTAGAAAATGTGGCAGGCCTGAAGGCCCAAATGTAAAAGATGGCTTCCAAGTCTGACACTAAGGTGGAACCAAACACTATAGTTCTGGGTGACCTTCCCCAGGAGTCTCTGGAGACAAGAGAGTACATTGAAGGAAAACACCCAACTTCCTGGGTGTTGATATATCTTTCTTCAGCATCACTTTCTAGACATGTCCAGAAAGGAAGGACCACAACCACTTCAGAACAGTGCCCTCTAGGGGTATATCTATGATTTTTCACTATGCTTTTCTCCAGCTTCTCCTCCGCACATGGAGACTCAGAGGTAGTTCAGGCTCCCCAGAGAAGATGTTGCTTCTTACAGTAATTATTAAAATCCTGGTCTGTGAGATCTCTCCTGATATTTCTCCAGTGATCGCCTTTGATGTAAACATCAGACTGAAGCAACTTGAAAGGGATCTTGCATCAGAAAAGGATAAATGTCTCAGGTCACACTTCGGGTGGCACAAATTTTGGGACATTCAGGGACTGTGCTTCTTGAATGTACCTTTCCTTTCTCTCCTTTCCAGGTGAAGTTCTGTTAATCTCTCTCTCAGTCAAGGAAGCTACTCTCGTTTTCATCTTTGAATGGTGCTTTGAATTCTTCAAACTCTCTTGTTCTTCCTTAGAAACAGGAAGGGGATTGATTTAGCCCCATGAATTATGGACCTCCTCCTTCTGCTTCTGCTGCTGCTGATGTCTCAGCCAGTCTCTGGGAAACTGAGAATGAAGTGCCTGCTGAGTTTGGAGGAACATGAGGGAAAAAACCTACGGAACTATTACAGGCCAGGAGATCACCTCGTTAGTATAATCTCCACTGCCACAATAATATCCCAAATAATGCTGTCTTTCAACACAGCTCCTTATACTCAAGCTCCCTCGTAAGTCATTCAGTGTGATGGAGTTGCATTTCTTCCATTTGCAGTCCTAACACTCTTCTTCGTTTCTTTCAGTTACTCCTATATTGCAGGACCTGTTTAATTTCTTGAATCATTTGGATTTCCATGGATTCTCCCTTATGTCTTATTTTAAGAGACCCAAATCCAAAGATGGAACAACCCCACCCCCCAAAGTCCAAATTATTTCCCCCTCTTGTACAATCCTGAGTTAATCACAACTAGTTTATTGAAAAGTTTGTAGTTGCCTATGCCCAACCAATGTCCCTATTTTTACAACCATTCATTGGTATTCAATGCCTGACCCTGGTATGGAATAGAGGATGGCTTGTTTTTAGAATGGCTTTTCTGGATCATTTATAACTCCTCTTTGCTGATGATTCTATTTTAATGATTCAATGACTTTGAATCTTGGTCATTGCACAAATTAAAAATGAGCATTATTACAAATAATGATATATTTTAAATATTAAATCTCCATCCCACCTTCTCAACACTCATAACAATTAAACGGTGATAGGTGACTATAACTTTATTCTTATGTTGGACACTTGTGGCTTAAGACTGAATGGGCTTGTGGAGAGAAAGAGGAACAAATGAAAATATATTTTATTGTTGTTGTTAGAGATGATGTTATCATGATCATTTTTTACAGTAGTTCATCTACTGAACCAGCAGGAATCCTAAGTTTCATTTTTGCCATTCAACAAGTCAATAAGAAATCTCAGCATTTGTACAATCTCACACTTGGCTACAACATCCATGACAACTATTTCAACACCCTGGACACTTCAGATGCCTTGCTGGACATGCTCTCAACTGGAGAGGCCAATGTTCCCAACTACAGCTGTGGAAGGAAGGACAACCTGATGGCTGTTCTTGATGGATCTCTTGATGACCTCTCCATTCAGATGTCAACATTAGTAGGCCCCTACAAAGTCCCACAGGTTTGTGTTTTTGTTTCTCTATCTGGCAAAGTGAGCAGGTTGTTGGTGGGTGGGTAATAGATTCAATCAAATCTTTTCTATGGAATTCATGAACTGCTTTTCTCATGGCCATTGTCATGGATAGGGATTAGGATCCAGAGTGGGGAAGAGGCCTAAATATTTACTCAAGCAAGATTTGAACAGCTGGACACAATTTTAAATAGGGAACATTTAAGCAAATTTCTAAAATGAACTGATTTGCATTTGCGGTGCTCTAGAGATAGAAGACATAGCACGTCTATTATCTGAATTTCAATTTTATTAGAAAAGAGAAAGAACAATATCTTAGACCCAAGATTAGACAAATGATTATATTTAATCTTGCTAGTATTCTGCATTTTGTATTCTTTATCTTGATATGGCTTAAGGGTTAAGAACAATAGACTGTTCCAGGGATCACCAATCTTTTGGAACTCAGGGACCACCAAATTCATAATTTTAAACCCCGTGGACCACTAATATGGTTTTTTTTTCAAAAGATAAATCGTATTTAGTGCAATATAAAAAATGCAAATAATTTTTCTACAGACCACAAAAATTTTCTTGCAAACCACCAGTGGTCCATGGACCACCAGTTGGTGACTGCAGGACTATTCTAATATGTTTGTGAGAACCACACTGGATGTGTTAAAAGCTTACATTTTGGACTTGATCTGATATAAACATAATACACCATTCTTCATTGCTTCTTCAGATCCGTTATGGAATTGTTTCAGAGGCTCTGAGTGATAAAAGTCAAATGCCTTTTTTCCATCAGATGCTTCCAAAAAATGGGATCCAGTATCCAGGAATTGTCCAACTCCTCCTCCATTTCAGTTGGACTTTGATTGGTCTCTTTCCACCGGACACAGAGGAGGGAGAGAATTTCATGAGAACTTTCACTGCTATGCTTGTCAGAAATGGAATTTGTGTAGTTATCTCACAACAATTCTCATTGACCAGACCTACAGAACCTCTCAGAAATGCCATCTCTAAGTGGAGAAAAGTCAATGTTTTTGTTCACTTCATAGAATTTGCTTCACTTGTGGATAGAGTTCGCCACATCCATTTAGCAATTGAAGGTTTGTCAGGACCTATTGAAGGGAAAGTCTGGATCACCACAATTGTGGAGATATTGACAATTACAAGGCATACAGATTTCAAATATATCCATAGTATTTGGGTCTTTGCTTTTCAGGAAAGAAAATGGCTAAATGATGATGCCTTTCAACCCAGTCTTTTTAAGGATTCCAAATTTGAAGACCAGTCTTTTCGCTGTTCTTTTTCAAAGCATGTCCTTTCTGTCAAGGGCCGGAGACAATGCATCCAGATAGCACCACTGGACATGCAAGAGAAAAAGAATAGAATTCAGATACAAAATGACCACCGTTTTTATAGTGTTGCTAAGACTCTGGCCCATGTCTTGAATGTTGCATATTTCTCAATATCTAGGAGGAGAAAAACGGAGAAGAAAGAGAGATTGGGGGCTGCAAGGCTAGAGCCATGGCAGGTATGGGGTCCTGACAAGGATCCATCAAACCTATTTCCTATTTAGAAAAAAATCCAATGCTGAAGTAGGGGAACCATTGCTCTCCAAAAACCCAACAGGTTTGGCCAAGTGGAGGCCAGATTTAGTTCACAGAATTATGTTCCAAAGAGCAGGCACTGTGACAATTATATTTTGATATTAAACACTGCTATTATAAAATTATTTAAAATGTATACATTGTAAATAAATTCCTGTACTTATGGGTTTGTAATTAGCATGATATAATTTTATACTCATAACTGTCAGCTAAACCTGTGAGAATTTCGCCTAATCCTTCTCACTGCAAGAGTCCAGTTAAAGCCTTTCAGACCTATGGCTACTCAGTCTTTGCACTGACTCTAACCCTTACCCTTACCCTTATCCTTACCCTTACCCTAACCCTAATTCACTGTTCACTGCCAGGAGTTCGATCCTGACCAGCTCAAGTTTGACTCAGCCTTCTATCCTTCCACGGTTGGTAAAATGGGGACTGAGATTTTTGGGGGCAATATACTGATTCTATAAACCATTTAGAGAGGGCTGTAAAAGCAGTGTGAAGTGGTATATAAGTCCAAGTGCTATTGCTATTTAGGCGAATAGAGAAGTTGGAGGACTGAACATCTCTTATTCACTAGCTCAGCTTTAAAATTGCTCCTCCTTTTAGGATGATTCAAGTTGCTTTCAAAATTCCTGGATGTTTCAATTCTAGTTCCATGCCTTTCTGGAGAAGAATGAGTTTTTGCAATTTTTCCTGGGAGAAACTGTACTTGGACCAAAGTGGAAATGTAGCAGCAGATCTGAATATCATAAGTTGGTTACTTTTCTCCAAGGAAGATTCCATCAAAGAGCAACTGGGGAGTTTTGAAAGACAGAGGCTTATTATCGACCAAGATGCTCTTTCACGGCTAAAGTTGCTCAACAAGGTGGTTGAAAATATTGGCAATTTTTCTCTGTCTATATGGTTGGTGTTAGGGTCCCCTGGAAGAGCAGGCTCAGATAATTTTTAATAGCCCATATCTGACCACAGTTATTCATGCCTTTGTTTCACCCCACTGGGATAGGCCTCCTGCTGCTTGGAAGGTGATCCAAGGTGTTCAATCAAAATGGAACCACTATGACTGGTCTGATATGAGGTAATACCTTAAAGAATAATAATGAAGGACTGAAAATGAAAAACTTTCTTAAGTCTTGAAATAATGAGACAATGCGGATCAATTTGTAATGAAATGCTACTTAGAGTTGATCTTTGGCTTGTAATCCATCTAACAACCCTTGAATGCAATTGTTTATCTTGATTGTCAGCTACCTTAAGTCTTCCACTGAAACAAAGAATTCTCCAAATTTAAATAGTAAATAAATGTGGATCTATCTTTCCATGTCATCTAATTGTAGTTCTAATTTTGGGAGGCAGTGGAGGACAGGGAGTCCTGGAGTGCTTTGGTTCTTGGTGGCTGAAAGAGTTGGACACAAGTAGCTAACAAAAAACTGTAATTCTTCAATGGAAAGGACCTTGTCTTAAATCCCTCACTTGGCCTTAGAAATATCCCTTTCCCACACAGCCCTAGTCTGTGAGGAATTTTTTCTTTATATCTTAACTGGAACAAGGATTTGGATCATTTTCAAAGGGGAGTGGCTTTGCAATGTTTTATGTTTTCTTGATCTATTGCTGAGAAGTGTTTTTCTTAAGCACAGTTTCATTTTATTTTAATCAATCAATCTAATAAATAAAAATTTGGCAGATATTTTGGAATGAATGTTGTTTTTCTCCTTAGTCTCTGCCTCAGTCCAAATGTGTGGACAATTGTCACCCTGGATTTGTAAAACGGGCTCGGAAAGAAGAACCAATTTGTTGCTACGATTGTATTCCTTGTCCAGAGGGGACAATCTCCACACAGGAAGGTGAGTGACACCAGAGGAACTCTGGCTTACCTGTCTCTCAGTATCAGCTGTCATCCAAATAAGGTCTTTCTTGGAATGTGAAAGGAGGGACTATAAAAATAATATTATTTACTGTTTTCTCAGATACTGAAAAATGCACCAAGTGCCCAGATGATAAATATCCCACTGATGACAGAATCCAATGTATCCCCAAAAGAATAGCCTTCCTGTCCTATGAAGAACATCAGGGCATCATCTTGGTCTCCTTTGCTGTACTCTTGTTTCTAACAACAGGCCTTGTTTTGGTCATATTTGTTAAATACCTAGAAACTCCCATTGTCAAAGCTAACAACCGGGACCTGTCCTACATCCTCCTGGTTTCCCTCTTGCTTTGCTTCTTGTCCTCCTTTTTCTTCATTGGTCGACCAAGGAAAGCCACCTGCCTTCTCCGACAAACAATGTTCAGCATCATCTTCTCAGTAGCTGTGTCTTGTGTGTTAGCCAAAACAATCATGGTAGTGCTGGCCTTCCTGGCCATGAAACCAGGGAACAGGGTGAGGAGATGGTTGGGGAAGAGCTTGGCCAACTCCATCATCCTTTCTGGTTCTGCTGGAAAAATTGTCATTTGTGCAATCTGGCTGGGAGTTTCTCCTCCGTTTCCTGATTTTGACCTGCACTCCCAATCAGGAGTGATCATCCTTCAGTGCAATGAAGGCTCTGTGACCATGTTTTATGTGGTTCTCTGCTACATGGGTTTCCTTGCTGCCATTTGCTTCACAGTGGCTTTCCTGGCCAGGAACCTGCCTGGGGCCTTCAACGAAGCCAAACTGATCACCTTCAGCATGCTGGTCTTCTGCAGCGTCTGGATCTCCTTCCTGCCCACCTACTTGAGCACCAAAGGGAAATACATGGTGGCCGTGCAGGTTTTCTCCATCTTGGCTTCTGGGGCTGGCCTGCTGGGCTGCATCTTCTTCCCCAAGTGCTACATTATCATCCTGAGACCAGATCTAAATACTAAGGAACATTTAATGATAAAAGTCGGTATCTGATCATGAAGTAGTTTCCTAAGCTCATAACACTTAATTATTTGTTACAGTTATTGAATTTGTATCCTTGTTTTTTTCAATTAAGATTGTTTAAAATCAAAAGAAATAAACATACAAAGAATGTAAGACTGATTTAAGATAATCATCAGAGTGTAAGTAAATTATTTAATAATTTAAATTGTGATGAAACTAGTGAAGGACAAGATAACAAATGAGTTAGTTATGTTAATATAATGCATCTGCAGAGGAGACAAGACTTCCCAGATTGGGGTGAGGGAGAGGGATACAACATCATCTATCTCCAGTCCTCAACACAGTCCTCTCAGCAGTTCCAAAAAGACTCCACACCCATTTGCACTACTTAGGTGATCCTGAGAACACGGATCAACCTCCAAGTGGCCTCAATGACTCTCTAAAACAGGGGTGTCAAACTCGTGGCCTGTAGGCCGTATGCGTCAAATGCTGTCCCTGCTCCCACCTGGTTTAGTGAAGGGGAAAAAAGTCTCGATACGTCATGAGTTGCCACTGTGACGACACGAGTTTGACACTCCTGCTCTGAAAGAATGCAAATGACCAGGTGTCTGCAAGGAGTATAAATCCTTCCATTCCCCACCATCCAGTCAGAGCTGAAGAAGCTTCTTGGATGAGACGTGAAATGTCTTCAAAGAAAAACAAAACAGTCCAGTTACCTCTTGAAAAAAGCACCTTTCGGACATCACCTTACTACAAATCTTCACTTCAAATGTAGTCTCAAATGATGGTGAAATTGAACAAAAGAAAACAAAATAAAGGGTGAGTAGACAGGCCTTCATTGCAAAGGGTGGAACTTCCATTTCACTGGGGACAAAAGTTTACCCAAATTTTGGATATTATGGGCATCAAATAAAATACCATATTTTGTTCCTTAAGCTTTAAGAACTGATTCTGTAGATAGATTCAGATCCCAATGATGGAGCATCACAATGGAGATGGTTGATGAACTAAGATGCAATCCCACCCGCCACATATCCAGCTCCTTCCCTCCCTATTTTTTAACTATAATTCTATTTTGATTCTAGTTTCCATTTTAATTATTTTAGAAATATTTTTCTTTTATCATTTTAATGGTATAAGTCTCGGCTTGTCGTTCGTTCAGAACTGCGATAGGAAATAATCACCAGTAACGCACAGAGAATCAGGGTTTACTTTGGCAATGATAAGCTTGCAGTCAAAAGTAAAGTAGAAGTCGGTGTTTTGGTTCAAAGTCAGCGCTGGGTGTAATCACACCACAGTGCTATTTAACAAAAACTCAGCCCCTTAAACATACATCCGGTGATTATCAATCAAGCACCCCCCACTCCCTTAACAGTAACAGCTGCGAGCACCAGAGCAGCGAGGACAGCAGAATCGGAGAGGCCCAGCAACGTCATCAATCATCGCCCTGAATGCTGCTATCCAGGAACTATTTGTGTGTTCGCTGCGGCTGCTTATCTCCACTCCTTTTCCTCCCACACCCTCCATTGATGGCGAGCTCCGGTAGGACTCGACAGGCGGCCCCCCCTACCGGGAGCTCACCGATAAAGAGAAAGCATACATATGTTAGTCACTGTTACGATCCTGTATTAGGTTTGTCTGGGTATTTCCAATGGAACCGTTGTATCAATCGGGCAGCGTGAACATCGGGTGCTGCCACCCACGAGGCCTGTGTTATAGGATATCCTTTCCACCACACAAGATATTGTAACATCCCCCTACGAACCCTGGAGTCCAATATTCGATCTATCTCATATTGGTTGGTATGCACGGGACCCGGTGGAGTAGTCGAGGTACCTGGCCTTTCTATCGTCACCGGTTTCAGCAAACTGCTATGGAATACGGGATGTATCCTACTGAACAGAGGGGGAAGTTTAAGAGCTACGGTTACGGGATTGATGACTTGTGTTATGGGAAATGGTCCTATATATTTAGGTCCTAATTTTTTACTGGGCAGCTGGAGTTTAAGGTATTTCGTAGATAAGTATACTTTGTCTCCTATCCGGAATGGTTTTGGATCAGCTCTTTTCTTGTCTGCATATTTTTTGTACTCGTCTGCTGCCTTTTGTAATGCTGTTTTTACACTTGGCCATACATGACTAATTTTATCGGCCCAACCACGTGGCGTGTCACCGTCTGTCATAGGGGGATCTAACTCTGGAATGGCTGAAAACTCTCGGCCATATATTACTTGGAAAGGGGAGAACCCAGTACTGCAGTGAGGTATGTTGTTATATGCCACTTCGGCGAAAGGCAGGAGTCCTGACCAATTCGTCTGCTGGTAAGAAACGTAGCATCTGATATATCTTTCGACCATGGCATTGGCCCGTTCAGCTGCCCCATTAGTGCTCGGGTGGAATGCTGAACTTAACCCTTGAGAGGACCCAATTAAACGGACAAATCGTCTCCAAAACTTAGAGGTGAATTGAACACCGCGGTCGGATATAATCCTCTTAAGTGCTCCATGGAGACGATAGATATGTTGTAAAAAGAGTTCGGTTAATTGTCGCGCGGATGGTATGCTTTTACATGGCACAAAGTGGGCCTGTTTCGAAAACAGATCTACCACCGTCCATATTACAGTGTGGCCATGGCTAGGGGGGAGATCGACTATGAAATCCATAGCGATCTCTTCCCAAGGCCTGCTAGGATTCGCGACTGTCTGTAATAGTCCTAACGGTCGTCCAGACCAGGGTTTGGCGGTTGCACAGGTTGTGCAACCTTTTACGTATGTTTCTATGTCCTTACGCATTCGTGGCCACCAGAATTGCCTCCTCACAAGGTGTAGAGTTTTTAAATACCCAAAATGGCCTGCTGACTTGGCATCATGGCACCTGCATAACACTACATTCTGTAAACGTTCTGGAACATATATTCTATTCTCCCTCCACGCTATTCCATCATTATAGCTAACCATAGAGGGGTTTTGGATTACCCATTGATCCTGTTGTAAAGCTGTTTTAAACTCGGTACGTAAGTGACCATCTACTTCTGTAAGTCTTAATAGGATTTGGGAAGGTGCAATTAGAGGTTCTATCACTTCCTCTCGCTTGCTATTATACTGTGGCATCCGGGACAGCGCATCAGCCAGGAAGTTTTTCCCAGCAGGAACATACCGCAACCGGAAAGAGAAACGCTGAAAATATTGTGCCCACCTTATCTGTTTGGGAGATAGTCGCCTGGGCGTTTGTAAGGCTTCTAAGTTTTTATGGTCCGTCCATACCTCAAAAGGATGAGACGCCCCCTCCAAGAGATGTCGCCATGTCATCAATGCCCAACGGACCGCGAATGCCTCTTTTTCCCAGATCGCCCATGCCCGCTCTGTCATGGTTAACTTTTTAGACGTATAGGCACAAGGTTGTAACCCTCCCTGCTGTGTTCTTTGTAGGAGTACTGCTCCTACAGCCACGTCGCTAGCATCTGCCTGGACTACGAATGCCTGCGTTGGGTCTGGATGCTTGAGTACTGGTTCTTGAGCAAAGAGTGTTTTTAACTGCTCGAAAGCCATTTGACACGCTGACGACCACGTCAACGCTTGTCCCGGCTTTGGTCCGTAACAGATCCGTTAGTGGTAGGGCTATTTCAGCAAATCTGGGAATGAACTGCCGATAGAAGTTTGCAAAGCCTAGAAAGCTCTGCAATTGCTTTCTGGTTCTAGGGGCCTGCCATTCAAGCACTGCCTGGACTTTTCTGGGATCCATCTCTATCCCGCTCTCTGATATTCTATAGCCTAGATAATCTATCCTCTTTTTGTGAAACTCACATTTGGATAGTTTCACGTACAGCCTAGCAGCTAATAATTTGTCTAAGACCTGTCGGACCAGAGATATATGTTCCTCTTCAGTTTGCGTGTAAATTAAGATGTCATCCAAATATACAAGGACACCCCTGTACAGATGTTCATGCAGCACTTCATTGATGAACTGCATGAACACTGCAGGGGCGCCCTGTAGTCCGAACGGCATGACCTGGAACTGATAGCTTCCCAAGGGACAATTGAATGTTGTTTTCCACTCATCCCCTGGTTTGATTCGTATCCTATAATACGCTTCGCGTAGGTCGAGTTTCGTAAAGATACGACCGGTGGCTAGGGCAGCTAACAGGTCCTTCATTAAAGGAAGTGGATAGAGGGGCTCCACACCTCTTGCGAAAAGGAACCAAGCGCTGACTTTCTCTCGGCTTGTCGTTCGTTCAGAACTGCGATAGGAAATAATCACCAGAAACGCACAGAGAATCAGGGTTTACTTTGGCAATGATAAGCTTGCAGTCAAAAGTAAAGTACAAGTCGGTGTTTTGGTTCAAAGTCAGCGCTGGGTGTAATCACACCACAGTGCTATTTAACAAAAACTCAGCCCCTTAAACATACATCCGGTGATTATCAATCAAGCACCCCCCACTCCCTTAACAGTAACAGCTGCGAGCACCAGAGCAGCGAGGACAGCAGAATCGGAGAGGCCCAGCAACGTCATCAATCATCGCCCTGAATGCTGCTATCCAGGAACTATTAGTGTGTTCGCTGCGGCTGCTTATCTCCACTCCTTTTCCTCCCACACCCTCCATTGATGGCGAGCTCCGGTAGGACTCGACAATAAGTTTTCCAGAGTTGTTTCAAAACAAGATGGTGGCAAATAAACTGAATGAATGAACAAACAAACAAACAATCAATCAAAAACAAACAAATGTCTGAAACAAGTTTACCAGTCAGTGGGTGGAATCCTCTTTAGTCCATTTACCATATTTTGGGAGTATAAAATGCACCTTTCCCCCTTCCCACCCAAAAAAGGGGGTGAAAATCTGGGTGCATTTTATACTGCGAATGTAGCCCTGTCCAGCTTCTCAAATGGAGGTTTCAGAGGCTGAAAAAAGCATCAGAAAAGAAGTTTCAGGAAAAAAAAGCTAATGTTATTCTTAACATTAGGGAAGTTTCATGGTTACAGATTTCTTCCTTAACATTAGAAGACAGGCAGTATTAGAATTAAGCGTCATCAACCTAAGAGTCAGGGTTCCAAGTAACACCCCAACGAAAGAAGACTCCGAAGCTTGAATTTCCTCAATGTTCCATTTTATTAGAGATGTCATATTGGCACATCTTGGAAAACCCAAATCTGAAAGTTTCCAGGTTTTCCCCACCCAAAAGGAAGTTCAAATCCCTGCCCAGCACCCACATGTTCATCACATGAGCCAGTCAGGAACCATCCAAAACTGGAGATGCCTCCCAGTCACCTCATTGCAGCTGCAGGGCAAGGTGGCCTTGAGTCTCTGAGAAAAGAATGTTATTTTGTTTACATATCACATGTACTCTATGCCAGGGGTCCCCAACCTTTTGGACCTCACGGACCACCAAGTTCATAATTTTAAATCCCGCAGACCACTAATATGAATGCAGTGCGCCACTTGCTGAAGTGCCTGGACTCCCAGTGACGGGTTGGTGTCCTTCAGGCACTCTCCCTCCTCTCTTTCTGTCTCTCTCCCTCTCCCTTTCTCCCTCTCTCCCCTCTCTCTTTCTCTCTCTCTCCCACTCTTTCTCTCTCATTCTCTCATTCTCTCTCCCTCTCCCCTCTCTCTTTCTCTCTCTCTCCCTCTCCCTTTCTCCCTTTCTCCCTCTCTCCTCTCTCTCTTTCTCTCTCTCTCCCACTCTTTCTCTCTCATTCTCTCATTCTCTCTCACTCTCCCATTTCTCTTTCTCTCTCTTCCACTCATTCTCTCTCATTCTCTCTCTGAATCACTCTCTGTCTCTTTCTTTCTCGCTCTCTCTCATTCTCTCTCATTCATTGTCTCTTTCTTTCTCTATCCTTCATTCTCTGTCTCTTTCTCTTTCATTCTCTTTCTCTGTCTTTGTCTCTCTCTCTCATTCTCTCTTTCATTCTGTCTCTTTCTCTCTCATTCTCTCTTCCCTTCACTCTCTCTCTCTCTCTCTCTCTCTCTCTCATTCTCTGTCTCTTTTTTCTCTCTCTCATTCTCTCTCTCATTCTGTCTCTTTCTCTCTCTCTTTCTTTTTTGTTCTCTGTTTGTCTGTCTGTCTCTCTCTGTCTCATTCTGATTCTCTCTGATTCTCTCCTTCATTCTCTCTCTTTCTCTCTGATTCTCTCTCTGTCTCCTTCATTCTCTGTTTGTCTATCTGTCTGTCTCAGTCTCATTCTGATTCTCTCTGATTCTGTCTTTCATTCTCTCTTTCTCTCTCTCTCTTTCTCTCTCTCCCTCTCTCTTTCTCTCTGTCTCATCTCTCTTCCCCCTCTTTCCCTCTCACATCTCTCTCCCCCTTTCTTTCTCTCTCTCCCACTCTTTCTCATTCTCTTTCTCTTTCATTCTCTCTGATTCTCTCTCTCTCTGATTTTCTTTCTCTCTCTCATCTCTTGGGCCAGCCAGTGTCTTGGGGCTGAGAGGAAGTCAAGCATCTGCCTGAGAGACCGAGGTGCGCAGAGCACCAACAAAGCCCGGAAGAAATGGCCATGAGATCCAGCAAGAGACAAAACTTCACTCTTACTCTGGAATATGGAGCGAATCTCCATCCTCTGCCTTTCCCTCGCCAGGCGAGGAGTGACTGGGAAGGGAGGGCAAGGGGTGGGGACAGCTACTGGTGGGTTCAGCTGACAGGAGGTTACAGCAAGGGGAAGAAACAGTCCGGGGTTCCCGCCACCCGTTGCTTCGGCCCAACAGCCGCCCCCCTTTGCACCATTATCTCATTCTGGCCAGTGAGGGCTGTGCTACAAAGTTGCAAGTTGCATGAACCTCCCTCTAAAGGGGAGATTTACAGCCCCACCATGAGCTGCCTGGCTAGTTCCATATTCCAGAGCTCTAGTCACAAGACTGTCCATTGCTCATACCGGAGCAGCTCCTCCACCCTGGTGCACTGTGGACCACCAAAATTTTCTTGTAGAACACCACTGCGCCACGGACCAACAGTTGGTGACCACTGCTCTATGCAATCCCCCCTCCCATCTTTCCACAGCAGAAAATGTGGCAGGCCTGAAGGCTCAAATGTAAAAGATGGCTTCCAGGTCTGACACTAAAGTGGAACCAAACTCTATAGTTCTGGGTGACCTTCCCCAGGAGTCTCTGGGGACAAGAGAGTACATTGAAGACCAACACCCAATTTCCTGGGTGTTGAACTATCTTTCTTCAGCATCACTTTCTAGATATGTTCAGAAAGGAAGGACCAAAACCACTTCAGACCAGTGCTCTCTAGGGGTATATCTATGATTTTTCACTATACTTTTCTCCAGCTTCTCCTCTGCACATGGAGGCCCAGAAGTAGTTCAGGATCCCCAGAGAAGATGTTGCTTCTTACAGTAATTATTAAAATCCTGATCTGTGAGATCTCTCCTGATATTTCTCCAGTGATCACCTTTGATGTAAACATCAGTCTGAAGCAACTTGAAAGGGATCTTGCATCAGAAAAGGATAAATGTCTCAGGTCACACTCTGTGTGGCACAAATTTTGGGACATTCAGGGACTGTGCTTCTTGAATGTACCTTTCCTTTCTCTCCTTTCCAGGTGCAGTTCTGTTTATCTCTCTGTCAGTCAAGAAAGTCAGTCTCATTTCCATATTTGAATGGTGTTTTCAATTCTTCGAATGCTCTTGTTCTTCCTTAGAAACAGGAAGGGGATTGATTCAGCCCCATGAATTATGAACCTCCTCCTTCTGCTTCTGCTTCTGCTGATGTCCCATCCAGTCTCTGGGAAGATGAGAATGAAGTGCCTGCTGAGTTTGGAGGAACATGAGGGGAAAAACCTATGGAGCTATTACAGGCCAGGAGACCACCTCATTAGTATCGTCTCCTTTGCCACAGTAATATCCCATATACTGCTGTCTTTCAACACAGCTCCTTATACTCAAGCTCCCTCGTAAGTCATTCAGTGTGATGGAGTTGCCTTCCTTCCATTTGCAGTCCTAACACTCTTCTTCGTTTCTTTCAGTTACTCCTATATTGCAGGACCTGTTTAATTTATTGAATCATTGAGATTTCCATGGATTCTCTCCTATGTCTTATTTTAAGAGATCCAAATCCAAAGATGGAGCAACCCCACCCCCTAAGTCCAAATTATTTTCCCTTCTCATACAATCCTGAGTTAATCACAACTATCTTATGGAAAAATTTGTAGTTTCCTCTGCCCCACCCATTTCCCTATTTTTATAACCATTCATTGATATTCAATGTCTGGCCCTGGTAGGGAATAGAGGATGGCTTGTTTTTAGAATGGCTTTTCTGGATCATTTATTAGTCTTCTTTGCTGATGATTCTATTTTAATGATTGAATGACTTTGAATCTTGGTCATTGCACAAATTAAAAATGAGCACTATTACAATTAATGATATATTTTAAATATTAAATCTCCATCCCACCTTCTCAACACTCATAACAATTAAATGGTGATGGGTGACTATAACTTTATTCTTATGTTGGACACTTTTGGCTTAAGACTGAATGGGCTTGTGGAGAGAAAGTGGAACAAATGAAAATATATTTTGTTGTTGTTAGAGATGATGTTATCATGAACATTTTTTACAGTAGTTCATCTACTGATCCATCAAGAATCCTACGCTTCATTTTTGCAATTCAACAAGTCAACAAGAAATCTCAGCTTTTGTACAACCTCACACTTGGCTACAACATCCATGACAATTATTTCAACACCCTTGGGACTTCAGATGCCTTGCTGGACATGCTCTCTACTGGAGAAGCCAATGTTCCCAACTACAGCTGTGGAAGGAAGGACAACCTGATGGCTGTTCTTGATGGATGTCTTGATGACATCTCCATTCAGATGTCAACATTAGTAGGCACCTACAAAGTCCCACAGGTTTGTTTTTTTGTTTCTCTATCTGGCAAAGTGAGCATGTTGTTGGTGGGTGGGTAATATATTCAATCATATGTTTTCTGTGGAAATCATGAACTGCTTTTCTCATGGCCATTGTCATGGGTAGGGATTGGGGTCCAGAGTGGGGGAGGAGGCCTAAACATTTCCTCGAGGAAGACTTGAGCAGCTGGACTCAATGTTAAATATGGAACATTTAAGTAAATCTCTAAAATGAACTGATTTGCATTTTCAGTGCTCTAGAGATAGAAGGCATAGCACGTCTATTATCTGAATGTTAATTTTATTAGAAAAAAAGAAAGAGCAATATCTTGGATCCCAGATTAGATAAATGATTATACCACACTGGATGTGTTAAAAGTTTACATTTTGGACTTGATCTGATCTAAACATAATACACCATTCTTCATTGCTTCTTCAGATCAGTTATGGAATTGTTTCAGAGGCTCTGAGTGATAAAAGTCAAATGTCATTTTTCCATCAGATGCTCCCCCAAAATGGGATCCAGTATCCAGGAATTGTCCAACTCCTCCTCCATTTCAGATGGAATTTGATTGGTCTCTTTGCACCAGACACAGAGGAGGGAGAGAATTTCATGAGAACTTTCACTCCTATGCTTGTCAGAAATGGAATCTGTGTGGTTATCTCAATGCCTAGACCTACAGAACCTCTCAGAAATGCCATCTCTAAGTGGAGAAAAGTCAATGTCTTTGTCCACTTCATAGAATTTGCTTCCTTTGTGGATAGAATAAACCCCATCCATTTAGCAATTGAAGGTTTGCCAGGACCCATTGAAGGGAAAGTCTGGATCACCACAATTGTGGAGAAATTGACAATGGGAAGGCATCCACTTTCCAAATATATCCATAGCATTTGGGTCTTTGCTTTTCAGGAAAGAAAATGGCGAAATGATGACGCCTTTCAACCCAGTCTTTTTAAAGATTCCGAATTTGAAGACCAGTCTTTTCACTGTTCTTTTTCAAAGCATGTCCTTTCTGTCAAGGGCCGGAGACGATGCACCCAGATAGCCCCACTGGACATGCAAGAGAAAAAGAATAGAATTCAGATAAAAAATGAGCACCGTTTTTATACTGTTGCTAAGACTCTGGCCCATGTCTTGAATGTTGCATATTCCTCACTATCTAGAAGGAGAAAAATGGAGAAGAAAGAGAGATTGGGGGCTGCAAGGCTGGAGCCATGGCAGGTATGGGGTCCTGACAAGGATGCATCATACCTAGTTGCTCTTTAGAAAAAAATCCAATGCTGATGTAGGGGAACCATTGTACTCCAAAAACCCAACAGGTTTGGCCAAGCGTTGGCCAGATTTAGTTCATAGGATTATGTTCCAAAGAGCAGGCATTGTGACAATTATATTTTTATATTAAGCACTGCTATTATAAAATTATTTAAAATGTATACATTGTAAATAAATTCCTGTACTTATGGGTTTGTAATTAGCATGATAGAATTTTATACTCATAACTGTCAGCTAAACCTGGGAGCATTTAGCTTAATCCCTCCTCACTGCAGGAACCCAATTAAAGCTTTTCAATCTGATGGCTACTCAGTCTTGGCATTTAGCTGTGGCATTTACCCTAACCCTAACCCTAACCCTAAACCTAAACCTAACCCTTACTCTTCCCATAACTCACTACTCACTTCCAGGAGTCCGATCCTGACCAGATCAAGGTTGACTTAGCTTTCCATCCTTCCAAGGTTGGTAAAATGGGTACCCAGATTGTTGGGGGCAATATGCTGATTCTATCAACCACTTAGAGAGGGCTATAAAAGCATTGTGAAGTGGTATATTAGTCCAAGTGCTATTGCTATTTAGGCGAATAGTGAAGCTGGAGGACTGAACATCTCTTATTCACAAGCTCAGCTTTAAAATTGCTCCTCCTTTTAGGATGTTTCAAGTTGCTTTGAAAATTCCTGGATGTTTCAATTCTAGTTCCATCCCTTTCTGGAGAAGAATGAGTTTTGCAATTTTTCCTTGGAGAAACTGTACTTGGACCAAAGTGGAAATGTAGCAGCAGATCTGAATATCATAAGTTGGTTGTTTTTCCCCAAGGAGGATCCTATTGAAGAGCAATTGGGGAGTTTTGAAAGACAGAGGCTTATTATCAACCAAGATGCTCTTTCACGGCTAAAGTTGCTCAACAAGGTGGTTGAAAATATTGGCAATTTTTCTCTGTCTATATGGTTGGTGTTAGGGTCCCCTGAAAGAGCAGGCTCCGATATTTTTAAAGAGCTGATATCTGACCACAGTTATTCATGCGTTTTGGTTCACCCCACTGGGATAGGCCTCCTGCTGCTAGGAAGGTCATCCAAGGTGTTCAATCAATGTGGAACCACTATGACTTGTCCAATATGAGATAATACCTTAAACTAGAAAAATGAAGGACTGAAAATGACATTGATCCCCCAAAAAAACTTTCTTGACTCTTGAAATAATGTGACAATAAGGGTCATTTTTTAATGAAATGCTACGTAGATTTGGTCTTTAGCTTGTAATCCATCTAAAAACCCTTGAATGCAATTGTTTATCTTGCTTGTCAGCTACCTTTAGTCTTCCACTAAAAGAAAGAATTCTCCAAATTTAAGTAGTAAATAAACTTGGGTCTGACTTTCCATGTCATCTAATTGTAGTTCTAATTTTGGGAGGCAGTGGAGGACAGGGAGTCCTGGAGTGCTTTGGTTCTTGGGGGCTCAAAGCGTTGGACACAAGTAGCGACTAACAACAAAACTGTAATTCTTCAATGGAAATGACCTTGTCTTAAATCCCTCACTTGGCGTTAGAAATATCCCTTTCCCACACAGGGTTCAAACTCATGTCCCATGGGCTGCAGGAAAACATGCCTGGCTTATCCTTTTTAAGTGACATGTTCTCATGATTTCATCTCCATTCATCCTCAGTATAATTCTAGAAATTAGGCAGTAATGTTTAGTCTTATTTCACCAGCGTGGCAGCTGTATGAATTTAGAATATAAGTGTACAGATATAGCTAAATAATACCTCATTTGAAGTTGACAGCCCTAGTCTGTGAGGAATTTATTCTTTATATCTTAAGAAGGATTTGGATTATTTTCAAAGGGGAAGGGCTTTACAATATTTTACCTTTTCCTAATCTATTGCTCAGAAGTGTCATTCTTAAGCACAGTTTCATTTTATTTTAATCAATCAATCTAATAAATAAAAATTTGGCAGATATTTTGGAATGAATGTTGTTTTTCTGCTTAGTCTCTGCCTCAGTCCAAATGTGTGGAGAAGTGTCACCCTGGATTTGTAAAACGGGCTCGGAAAGAAGAACCAATTTGCTGCTATGATTGTATTCCTTGTCCGGAGGGGACCATCTCCACACAGGAAGGTGGGTGACACCACAGGAACTCTGGCTTTCCTGTCTTTCGGTATCAGCTGTCACCCAAAGAAGGTCTTTCTTGGAATGTGAAAGGAGAGACTAAAAAAATAATAATACTTACTGTTTTCTCAGATACTGAAAAATGCACCAAGTGTCCAGATGATAAATATCCCACTGATGACAGAATCCAATGTATCCCCAAAAGAATAACCTTCCTGTCCTATGAAGAACATCTGGGCATCATCCTGGTTTCCTTTGCTGTACTCTTGTTTCTAACAACAGGCCTTGTTTTAGTGATATTCCTTAAATACCTGGAAACTCCCATTGTCAAAGCTAACAACCGGGACCTGTCCTACATCCTCCTGGTTTCCCTCTTGCTTTGCTTCTTGTCCTCCTTTTTCTTTATTGGCCGACCAAGGAAAGCCACCTGCCTTCTCCGACAAACAATGTTCAGCATCATCTTCTCAGTAGCTGTGTCTTGTGTGTTAGCCAAAACAATCATGGTAGTGCTGGCCTTCCTGGCCACGAAACCAGGGAACAGGGTGAGGAGATGGTTGGGGAAGAGCTTGGCCAACTCCATCATCCTTTCTGGTTCTGCTGGAACAATTGTAATTTGTGCAATCTGGCTGGGAGTTTCTCCTCCATTTCTTGATTTTGACCTGCACTCCCAATCGGGAGTGATCATCCTTCAGTGCAATGAAGGCTCTGTGACCATGTTTTATGTGGTTCTCTGCTACATGGGTTTCCTTGCTGCCATTTGCTTCACAGTGGCTTTCCTGGCCAGGAACCTGCCTGGGGCCTTCAACGAAGCCAAACTGATCACCTTCAGCATGCTGGTCTTCTGCAGCGTCTGGATCTCCTTCCTGCCCACCTACTTGAGCACCAAAGGGAAATACATGGTGGCCGTGCAGGTTTTCTCCATCTTGGCTTCTGGGGCTGGCCTGCTGGGCTGCATCTTCTTCCCCAAGTGCTACATTATCATCCTGAGACCAGATCTAAATACTAAGGAACATTTAATGATAAAAGTCGGTATCTGATCATGAAGTAGTTTCTTACGCTCATAACACTTAATTATTTATTGCAGTTATTATTGAGTTTGTTTGCTTGTTTTGACAAGTTATTTAAAATCAAAGGAAATAAACATACAAAGAATGTAAGACTAATTTAAGATAATTATCAAAGTGTAAATTAAATTAATTAATAATATAAATTGTCATGAAACTAGTGAAGGACAAGATAAGAAATGATATAGTTATATTAACATAATGCATCTGCAGAGGAGACAAGACTTCCCAGATTGGGGTGAGGGGGAGGGATACAACATCATCTATCTCCAGTCCTCAACACAGTCCTCTCAGATGTTCCAAAAAGACTCCACACCCATTTGCACTACTTAGGTGATCCTGAGAACACAGATCAACCTCCAAGTGGCCTCAGTGACTCTCTAAAACAGGGGTGTCAAACTCGTGGCCTGCGGGCCGGATGTGTTAAGTGCTGGTCTTGCTCCCACCTGGTTTAGTGAAGGGGAAAAAAGTCCCAATATGTTACGTGTTGCCACCATGACAACAGGAGTTTGACACTCCTGCTCTAAAAGAATGCAAATGACCAGATGTCTGCAAGGAGTATAAATCCTTCCATTCCCCACCATCCAGTCAGAGCTGAAGAAGCTTCTTGGATGAGAAGTGAAATGTCTTCAAAGAAAAACAAAACAGTCCAGTTACCTCTTGAAAAAAGCACCTTTGGGACATCACCATACTAGAAAACTACACTTCAACTGTAGTCTCAAATGATGGTGAAATTGAACAAAATAAAACAAAATAAAGGGTGAGTAGACAAGACTTTGCTGCAATGGGTGGAACTTCCATTTCACTGGGGACAGAACTTTACCTCAAATTTTGGATATTATGGGCATCAAATAAAATACCATCTTTTGTTCCTTAAGCTTTAAGACCTGATTCTGTAGATAGCTTCAAATCCCAATGAGGGAGCATCACAATGGAGATGGTTGATGAACTAAGAGGCAATCCCACCCACCCCCACATATCCAGCTCCTTCCCTCCCTATTGCTTAACTATAATTCTATTTTGATTGTAGTTTCCATTTTAATTATTTTAGAAATATTTCTCTTTTTATGATTTTAATGGTAAAAGTTTTCCAGAGTTGTTTCAAAACAAGACGGGTGGCAAATAAGCTGAATGAATGAATGAATGAATGAATGAATGAACGAACAAACGTTTGAAAGAAGCTTACCAGTCAGTGGGTGGGATCCCCTTCAGTCCATTTAAAAAGTAAGAACATCACATCTTTCCAATGTTGTAAAAACTTTATTTTTTTGCAATCTTTTGTAATATACAGCAAAGATGTGATTTTAGAGTTGTGGTTGGAAAACTTTATAAATGCTTTGTGAAAGTGATTTAAAGCAGGGGTCACCAAACTTTCAGACCTCAGGGACCACTTAATTCATAATTTTAAATCCTGCAGACGACTAATATGATCTGCCTAATGACTGGCTGGGTGGGCATGGCTAGCTGGTCATGTGACTCGGTGGGCATGGCCACCTTAATGTCACTCACGTTGAGGGGTGCCTAGCCGGCCTCTATTGCCCTCCCCTCCCAGTCACTCCTCACCTGCCTGCCTGGGCTCCTCAGGGCCCTAACAGGAAGCAGTTGTTGGAGCTAAGCAGCCACCATAAGAAAGAGTTGGCAAAACATCTGGCTCAGTTCAAATTGGATCTGGCCAAGAAGGAGGATCAGCAGAAGCACCTCACTGAGGACTACGAGCATAAGCTTTCCAAGCAGAGGGAAGACCTGCGGGAGTTCAAGGCCAGCTACTGAGGTCTGGAGGCTCAGCAGGTTGACATGGTCAGCCAGTTCCAGGCCATGATCCAGTCCCACTGGAACAAGGCCCTCCGGCTCTTTACCTCCAGCAGTGCTTCCCTCCAGCCTTCACCCAAAGCCCTGCACCAGGAGACTGAAGCAGACCCCAAGTCAGAATTTCTGCCCCCCTCTGCCCCACACAAGTGGACCCTGAAGGGGGAGACTCTCTGCAGCAACACAAGCGTTCATTACATGTATCCGGCCCAGGGGCCATAGTTTGAGGACCCCTGATTTAGTGCAATAGAACAACCACAAATAATTTTTCTGCAGACCACCAAAATTTTCTCATGGACCACCAGTTGGTGACTGCTGATTTAAAGACTATGAAGTTAATTACAAAGAATCTTTGGTAAGGGGAAAATCTGTCTTTTTTTTTATAAAAAGTTTTTTATTATTTTAAAACATAAACATAAAACACATCTTTTCAAAACAAAGCTCTTGATCCAGTCACAAATTCATACAAATCCCTAACAAATCTTATTTTTCAATTAATACAACTTAATATTTTACTCAGTTATTTCCCTCAAATCTATTATTTAACTATGCCATTATCCCCAAAAACCCGTTACTTAAATCTTAAATCTTAACCAATTATCTTACCCTTTTTCTCTTTCATTTGCTTAGATGGATATATTTTTAAAGTATATATCAATTATTATAAACATTCATAAAATATTAAACTTTATAATCAAGATGTAACAACACAGGCAACCAACCCGCTCACAGCAACAAAGCCAGCACCCCACACTTCCCCACCAGTATTTATAGAGAGACGGCAGCTCCGATCACGCTTTCCTCGCACAAGCACGAAGCCGAAGACACCAGCCTGAAGATGACGAGTGGGACCTCGTCGAAACATCACCAAGATAGTCTCAATCTTACACGGGAAAAGTCCCGAATACACCAAAACTTGCATACATCTACCTGTGAAAATCTATGAAATATATATATATATGTGTGTGTGTGTGTGTGTGTGTATAGTTAATATTTTGGGTTTCTTCCCGTGTAATTGTGGATATATCCCTAAAAGGGTAGAAGCGACGTTTCGGCAGAATCCCATCTGCCATCATCAGGCTTATGTTAGCAGTCATTTTGCACTAACTGACGTTGGAATTTCAAATCTGGTGCTGGTATTCTGGGATGGCTCCACCTTTTCATTCTGATTGGTTGGGAGTCCCAGTATGTGTTTATTGGCTTGGCTTCGGGTGTATGGTCGGTTTTTCTCCACTAGGTGGCAGGGCTTCATCTTTGTGGCTGGTTTGAATATGATTTGGTTGGGATTTTTTTGTGTAATGTTTGGTTTATGTTTTATATATGGTGTTAAGATTCGTCTATCTATGAGAGCAGGTTTCCTAATATATATTAGAATATATATATTCTCAGGTTTTCGCGGGTGTTTGTATGTAGGTCTTTGGTTATTCGGGTCTTCTCCCACATAAAATTGGAAGTGTCTTGGCGACGTTTCGACGAAGTCTCATTCGTCATCTTCAGGCTGGTGTTCTCGGCTTCATGCTTCAATTGCTCCTGTGTTGCACACACACACACACACACATATACACACACATACACACACACATACATACACATATATACATAGACAAATACACACATATGTATATATATAAATTTTGGGCAAAATTCTCCAGTTTCCCACATTGTCCCATCTTCAAAGTTTGGAGGCACAACTTTGAGTTCTCCCTTTGAGCACCTCCTATTGACTCATTCAGGGCTCAGATGCTTCTCTTCCTTGCAATTGTCCAAATTATAGTGATTTTGTTGTTTTCATGTTAGGACCCTAGAGACCTTTCTGCAAACTTTCAGAACATTTTACACAAACATGTCAGAAATTGGCTTGCTATCAATACCAGTCTCAAAGCAAAGTCTGGTGGGGTCTATATTATCAATACTAGATGCATAAATGACTCTGGAGACGGAAAGGGAATCTGGAGCTGGAATTCAGGACAGGCAGGTGCTGTGTTTATGTCTCTTCGATGGGCTCTGACTGGATCTGAAGCTACTTTCCTGGAAGAGGTTTTGGTTTCTTCCACCTCTTCATCTCATCCATTGTTAAAAACCGGGTGCCACTGAGAAGGCTCAAATCATGTTGCTACTGCTTCAACTTCTCCTGCTTCTGTGGCCAAGGGGAGCCTGTGAGATACGCAAAGCCAAATGCCTCCTGACTCTGGAGCAGGGTGGATCCAGACAATCACTACAAGTCAGGAGATTATTTCATTAGCGGCATAATCTCTGCAAGGGACACTAGGTTTGAATCATTAAGCTTTGAGCAAAGTCCTTCAATCAAGTTCCTTAAGTAAGTCCTGCACTGCATTAGAGCCACTCCATTTCCAATGAATGTCTACAGTTCCAGTTCTCCAAAAACACCAGGTGCTTTCTCTCCTTTCTCTGCTCCTTTTGCTTAGTTACTTTCTAATTCTGTCTTCTATTGCACACTGCAAGTTTCGAAGTTCATTGTGAGAAGTAAAATTTTAGAAACCCAATCACAATGTTTGCCCCATTCCATTTCCTTTCTGTCCTATGAGCAGAGCTAGAGTGTAGACAGAGAGGAACAAAAGGGCATCTCCCTTCCACCTCAACCCTCAGCTGAGCTGGACTCTGAGGACGTCTCATCCAACCACAGAGGCTGCCGTATTTTCTCTTTGCATCAGATATGCGATAGCGCCATTCTTGTTTATCCACACCAACATTTACTCCTAGTTTCCAAGCATCCCAATTAAGAACATAGCCAAACTTCTGAGAGTTTACAAATATCTCTGATTCTCATTCAAAAGTTCATGCCAGGGAACTAACAATTATTCCCACCCCCCCAGTGTAATAGTTTCAAAGTTTGAAAATTGTTTGGAGGAATAATTGTAATGAGTGGATGAAAAGTACAGTATTATCAGGAAAGAAAGTTATTTTCATCTTTCTTTTGTATCTGCAGACCATCATCCAATCATTATTGGAAATTTCTGCCCTTCCTTTTTGCCACTGAGGAGATCAACAAGAATGTCCACCTCTTGCCTAATATCACTCTGGGTTACAATATTTATCAAGTTTTCTTCAAGGTAGAAATGACTTCAGATCCATTGCTGGATCTGCTTTCGGACGGGGAGGCCAATGTTCCCAACTACAGATGTGGACGGCAGAGAAACACGGTGGCTGTTCTGGAAGGGGCTGAGTCTGGCATCTCCATCCAAATTTCAACCTTGTTGGGCACCTACAAAATCCCTCAGGTATGTCTTTCTTGGAGGAACTGTTAGAAAATCAATCAGAATAGAGCTGGAAGGGACCTTGGAAGTATTCTAGTTCAACACCCTTCTCAAGCAGGAGACTCTATGCCATTTCAGATAAGTGGCTGTCCAGTCTTTTCTTAAAAACCTCCAGTGATGAAGCACCCACCACTTCTGGAGGCAACTTCTGTTCCACTGGTTAATTGTCCTCACTGTTAGGAAGTTTCCCCTTAATTCCAAGTTGCTTCTCTCCTTGATTAGTTTCCATCCATTGTTTCTTGTCTTGCCTTCTGGTACTTCGGTAGATAAGTTGACCCCCTCTTCTTTGTTTATGTGCAATTTTGAATCAAACACCGTCTGCTTGCCTCCAGAAGTTGTGAATGCTCCAACACTGGAAGTTTTTAAGAAGAGGTTGGACAAACATTTGTCTGACATGGTAGAAGGTTTCCTGCCTGAGCAGAGGGTTGGAGTAGAAGACTTCCAAGGTCCCTTCCAACTTTGACATTCTGTTAATTCTTTTCAGATCAGTTACAATTTGGCTTCCCAGATTCTGAGGGATAAAACTCAGTTTCCTTTCTTCTACCCGATGCTCCCTGCGGAAGGAGTCCAGTACTCAGGGATGGTCCACCTTCTCCTCTATTTCAGGTGGACCATGGTTGGTCTCGTTGCTCCAGAAACTGACCAGGGGGAGAGGTTCATGAGGACAATGTCTTCTTTGATGTTAAGGAATGGCATTTGTGCAGTTATCTATCAAAGCTTTCCGCTAAATCTGTATCGGCTAGTTTTAACGCTTAGCAAATATTACAAGTGGAGAGAAGTCAATGTCGCCGTTTATGGTTCGGAGATAATTTCCTTCCATTTTGGAATGTTGATTCTACAATCAATACTTCAACATTTTCAGGGACCTATTGTAGAGAAAGTCTGGATCACCACAGCACACTGGGATCTGAGTCTTGAGTTGATGTTTGCTAAAGCTTCCTTTAAATACATTGGTGGGCTCTTTTCCTTCCTAATACAGAAAAGGAAATGGGCAAACTATGATGCTTTTAGTCTCTTTATTGACTCAGTATTAAACTTTTCAAAGAAAACCTTTACATGTTCCTCCAGTAAAGATGACTTTTCGGTGAAAGTCTGGAGGCGGTGCAGACAGAAAGAAGAACTGGTGGCTCTGAGGGAAGAGGAGATGGATCGGATCCTGGCTATGGACAGTTATCTCACTTACAGCACCATCTGGGCTGTGGGCAGGGCCTTAAATTCAGCTCATATCTCCACATTAAAGAGATCTGTGAGGCACAGAGGCATAAAGGTAGAAGCTCCAAAACTGGTGGCTTGGCAGGTATTTCTATTTAATTCTGAAAAATTAAATTGTCCTGAAACTCAGATCCAACCCAATTGCAATCTATCTTCCCTTTCTTTTTCCTTTCCATTCCCCCATCCATATTTTTTCCAATAATTGCCTCTTTTCATTTTTTTAAAGACAATACAATGATTTTTTAATTTCATTTTTAAAATCAAATTTCATAATGTAGAACACAAATAAAAATAAAAATAGGGAGATGGGAAAGGGAAAATGGGGAAAAGAAAAGTTTGGGATAGGGAGAAAAAGATTTTTTTAAAAACTTCCAACTTTTTTCAGTGCAGTAGTATAAAAAAAAAGGTACAGCCTCATCTATTTATTTTTACATGCTTAATATACTAGACATTTCTGTAATAACTGACTTATCTAATCAGCAAATCCCAAAGCATAACTTTCTTTTTTTCCCCTTGACCACAAAATCCAGAAGTGATTTCCAAGTAGAAAGAAAACTAGATGTTTTTTAAATTACTAAAACAGTTAATCTGACCCATTTCTGCAAGATTCATTTGTTCTTCCATTGGGATGATTAATATATATTTCCATTTTTGTGCATAAAGAATTCTTACTGCAGTCAACATATACAATAACAAAGTTCCAAGGGTTTTTTTTTTTTTCAATTTCCTTGTCCAGAAGTCCTTAAAGAAAAGTCTTGGTTTCAGTTTTATATTCATGTTACAATCTTCTGTATTAAAAATCGAATCTGGCCGCTTTATCACAAGTCCACCAAAGAAGATAAAAACTTTCTCCCTTACAATTGCATTTCAAACACACATTATTTTCCAAAGCACCTGAAGGCAGGAGAAGAAGCAATGGATGGAAACTTATCAAGGAGAGAAGCAACCTAGAATTAAAGAGGAATTTCCTGAAAACAACTAATCAGTGGAAGGATTTGCCTCTAGACGTTGTAGATGCTCCATTGCTGGAGATTTTCAAGAAGAGGTTGGACAACCATTTGTCTGAAACGGTATAGGGTTCCTTGCTTGAGCAGAGAGTTCAACTACAAGACCTCTACAGTCCCTCCCAACTCTGTTTTATTCATACATTTGAAATTCCTATATACATCTTCGACAACTTATCAGGTGTTAAATATTGAATATAAATCATTTTACAAAAGTTCTCTTTTAAATGAAAATGAAAGTACGGAATGTGCCTGTAAAAGGAAGGTACAAAATGTAAAGCTACCTCAGAAATATGAGCATATGTCGAAACTCTTGTCTTCTACAATCATTGATCTAACAGTAACAAAGTTGGAAGGTACCTTGGTGGTCATCTAGTCCAACCCCCTGCTCACGCAAGAGACCTGTACTTGGGATTTAAACTGCGGAACCGTCAACTTTTCTGATTGACAAGCTCAGTGTCTTAGCCACTGAGCTGTTCTACATCTTTAAACATGATTAGACTTTGGTACTTGGCACTCTCTAGACTGGCAAAAATATATCCAAATTTAAACCCCAATTGTTGGAAATGTGGACAAAAGCAAGGTACCTTCTTTCACACATGGTGGTTATGCTCCGAAAGAAAAAAAAAATAGGATGAAAATACATAGTATGTATCCATTTATGTATGAAAATACATAGTATGATGTATACTATGTATAATAGTATGTATAGTACTATTATAGTAGTATAATAGTATGCATAGGGAACAAAGCTCTTATGGAATCTGGTAGTCCTGCTAAAAATACTTTGAAATGTCTTCCCAGAGGGGAGCAACAGAAACAGACCATAAAGTGGGTGTGTGGAGTCTATAAAGCTCTCTCAATCATTCCTCTGTAAAAAGTGCCCAGGACAGAAGAAGAAAGATGCGCTCTCCTCATCCAACCCTGGAAATGCAGATGCTGGTTTGCACACTTCACTAAGGATGATGTGTGGAGAGACCAGTTCAGATTGTTAATTATCTGCATCCCCAGATGCTTAGTATCTGATGGTGTTAGCAACTGTTATTATTCTTATGTTTATTGATACTCTCCTAACCAAGTTTGAAACTGAAAATAAAATCTGGTTTTTGAAAGAGAGAGCGAGAAATGTTCAGATACTCCCCAACATAGACCAAAAGCTTCCACTCCCAGCTTAGCTACGAAAGCTGGCTTGTTGTCCTTGGGTCAGTCACTCTCTCTCAGCCCAACTCACTCACAGGGATGTTGTTGTGGGGAAAGTAGGAGGAGGAAGGTGTGTTGCATAAATTGGCCACCTTGAATTATCTGTAAATGTAATAAAAGTGGGATACATACATACAAACAAACACTTCCAATGTCCTTTCTAAACTTTTCTTTCCCTTTCCTTTCCAGCTTCACCCTTTCCTTCAAAGCCCTCAGTTTCACAATAATTCCATAGCTGGGATATATTTCGATGAGAAAGGAGATCTGACAGCTGATCTGGACATTTTGAACTGGATTGTTTTTCCAAACAAATCTGTTAAAAGAATGAAAACTGGAAGTGTAGAAAAACAGACAACGCAGGATTTTAAAGTTACCATTGACCAGAGGAACATTGGACAGGTAGAAATGTTGACACTCTGGGATTAATATTTATTTTATTCTACTAAATGTGACAAAAACAAGATTACAATTTGGGGGAATGTGTGTGTTTTCTTTCGTTGCTTTTGAGTTTTCATGCCAGCTGATCAGGTTCTCAAGAGTCCAAATATCATCTTTATGAGATATTCAGTTGGTCTACATGTTGATTTTTCTGGATGTACTTCCTTTCATTCCTCAGACCCTACCGACTTCCAGGTGTGTAGAAAGCTGTCATCCTGGATTCATGAAGGTGGTTTTGGAAGGGAAACCCATTTGTTGCTACCATTGTCTCCCTTGTCCAGAAGGAACCATCTCCACCATGGAAGGTGAGAGATAGCAGGGAAAAGAGGCACACTTTTGGGAAGACCACGGCCTCTGACTGGCTCATGAAAGCATGTTTTGAAAGGCATTTTTAAAGTTGACTTTAAAAAAATAATTTCTTTTAATATGTATAATTTATAGGGAGTTACAAGAAATAGTCTGGTAATTTAAATAGGGAGCAGGATATCAAAAACAGCAGATCAATCAAGAATTGGAATTAGAAGAGAAATGGCATTTCTTTTTCTTTTTCTTATTTATTGGTGAACCTCTGGCATTTTTTCTTGGTGTCTCTGCAGAAAGATGCTCTCCTCTCCTCTCCTCTCCTCTCCTCTCCTCTCCTCTCCTCTCCTCTCCTCTCCTCTCCTCTCCTCTCCTCTCCTCTGCAATAGATTGCTTAAACTTGCTAGCTACTGCTGCATACTTCCTTTCTCTACACACTGTCAGGGTTCCAAGTAACACACTCAATGGAATCAAAACTCCCAGGCAGGCAAGTTCCTCAAAGTATAGATTTATTAGGCATGTCATATTCCTAATATACTATACTAATATGCCATCCCCCAGCTATCTCTACCTCCCCCCTCCTGTTCCCACAGCTTGACTCATCTCCGTTCTGGCAGCCCTGAAGGTGGAGGGGGAAAATGGCTCCAGGGCTGACACACACATTCTTCGACATTATCGTTAGTTTTCTTCCAACTCTGCATGTGAGGGAAGAATCTGCTTTATGGTAGATGTTAATCTTGTTCTTTTCAGATGCTGAAAAATGCACGAAATGCCCAGTGGGTCAGCATCCAAGCTTCAACCGAGATGGCTGTATACCTAAGGTTGAAACTTTCCTGTCCTACCAAGAAATATTGGGGATCATCCTAGCTTCCTTTGCCTTGTTCCTGGTTTTGGCAACAGGTTTCATCTTCGTAGTATTCATTAAATTTCAAGAAACTCCCATGGTCAAAGCCAGCAATCGTGATCTCTCCTGCATCCTCCTCATCTCCCTCCTGTTTTCATTCTTGACCTCATTCTTATTCATTGGCCAGCCAAGAGTAACCACTTGCCTTGTCCAGCAAACAGCATTCAGCAACATTTTTACAGTTGCCATTTCTACTGTCTTGGCCAAAACTGTCATGGTGGTGTTAGCCTTCTTGGCCACAAAACCAGGGAGTAAAGTGCAAAGATGGCTAGGGAAGAGCTTGGCCAACTCTATCATACTTTCTTGCTCTGGGGTCCAAGTTGTCATCTGCAGCATCTGGTTAGGCACCTCTCCCCCATTCCCAGAGTCGGACATGTACTCAGAGTCTTCTCAGGTCATCCTGCAATGTAATGAAGGCTCTGTTGCCATGTTCTACCTTGCTTTTGGCTACATGGGTTTCCTGTCTGTCATCTGCTTCACAATGGCCTTCCTGGCCAGGAATCTCCCGGGGGCCTTCAATGAAGCTAAACTGATCACCTTCAGCATGATGGTCTTCTGCAGTGTCTGGATATCCTTTGTACCCACCTACCTGAGTACCAAGGGGAAGTATATGGTTGCCGTGCAAGTCTTCTCCATGTTGGCTTCCAGTGCCAGCCTGTTGCTATTAATTTTTCTCCCCAAATGTTACATTATTTTTCTAAGACCAGATCTGAATACAAAAGAACGTATGATGTCAAAATAAAATAGAAAATTGAGTTCTGTGTATGTGTTTCCCAGAAATCATCATCCTCTTCATTAAATGATCCCATAATCCCTCATGAGGTGGAGTCTGAGCAACTGAATGGAGCTAGCAGAGTGTTTACTGGCCGGATGCCCTTCCAGACGCCAATTCGGAGATTTGTTCAGCAGATCTATTCTCGTTGTGCCAAGAGAGAGAAATATCTGCCTCTAACTAGGATCAAACTCACGGCCTCTTGATTGTGAGCCGAGAGCTCCACCTCCAGGCCACCGCACCACTCATGTGTTTCCCAGAAATCTCAGTTAATAAATGTACTAAATGGTGTTTGATACTTTAATGTTTTTTAAATTAAATTTTAAAAAATGAGTCATTTCTTTATGTGGTAGAAATGGACTCCCAGTCATAATAGATGTGTTTTCCCCCTTTCCTTTTGCTGTCCAGTGTATGGGAAAGTGTGTGGGTATGCATGGATGCTATGGTTGTGTGTGTGTGGATTTTCTAAAGATACATTTGAACCAGAGACCAGGAGACCTTTCTGTCGAAGCACATTTTTTTCTTATTGATATTCAGGGCAAAAGGATGGGCCTAAAGAAGGGAGGATTCCCTCCTTTTTATATTATGTAAATGTATGCATACAAGGGATTGAGAACAGAAGCAAGTGAAATGATTAGGCCTGGGCAACAGCAAGTGTGTGATTGGGTACAGGACATCAAGAGGTAGTGAGGTCCACGAGGCAATTAGTTCATAAAGAAATGCAGTAATGACTCCACAACCCCCAAAACTTACTCTGCCTCTGATGAAGCTTCTTGGATGAGAAGCAAAATGTCTTAAAGAAAAATTAGAAAGTCCAGATGCCTTTGAAATAAAAGCACCTTTGGGACAACCAGGACCTGGCTGAATGAGAACCTCCATAGACCTCTGCACATAGGGCCCTAAAAAACTCAGGAACCCCAAAGAAGAAAATAATAGATTGGTAAAGGACTATATGGTTTCATGCCTTCCCCCTATATTTGACTCATTACAGTTTGCCTATTCGACGAAGCGCTCTATAGATGATGCACTTTCCTGCATGTTTCATCTTAGCTTGGCGCACCTGGAGGAGAAGAATATTCATGTGAGAATGCCTCTTTGTTGATTTTAGTTTGGCGTTCAACACAATGATTCCTCAGCAGTTGGTGAACAAAACGGGCCTATTAGGATTTAACACACCTTTGTGCAATTGGATATTGGATTTTCTTATTGATAGGCCCCAGTGGGTGTGAGTTGCAAGAAAAGTTTCCAACTCCATCTTCTTGAGTCCAGGTTCCCTGCAGGTCTGTGTTTTGAGTCCACGACTGTTCACCTTGATGACCCACAACTGCTGTGCCAAATCTCCTGCAAAGCATATTGGGAAGTATGAGGATGACACGGCAGTGGTGGGTCTTATCTGGGACGACAATGAAGATGCTTATAGGAAAGAGGTGAAGGCTGTGGTTGACTGGTGCAATAAAAATAACCTGATTCTAAATGTTAATAAAAACAAAGGAGATCATTGTAGATTTTAGAAAGAGCCAGCAGTATGCCGATTAGTGTACGTTCAAAGTGACAATAAAGTTATTCTAATGCTGCATATTTGTCTAAAAGCATGGCTCCTAGCTATTCTTGGGGGCATAGGAGCATAATGCCCCCTCAACTTTGCTAGCAGAATTTCCCACAAAACATCTGGGACCTTCTGAGGTGCTAAAAGAGCCCTAGCTGTTTCAAACATATCGTGGCCACAAATACTGAGGAAAACAGCTTGCTTACATTCCCCCGGTAGCCCCTTCTAATCGTTGGCCACCATAAAACAATTAATATGATCCAAAAAGGAGTCCCAAGTTTTTGTTGGCTGGTTAAACTGCGTGAAAGTAGACAGGGTTGCCGTCTCCTCTCTGAGGGAGTGCCCAGGTATTTCTTTGTGCAATGTCTCATTGCCTCAGTCAGCTCTTAGTGACCGCTCTTTTGTTAGTGACTTCGCTTATACTTGTTGCCTCCTCCTGTATCCCACCTTCATCGCCAATGTTTATAGAACTGGGCAGGCAAGGAAGGAGAAAAGACAGGTTAACAGTTTAACAAAGCTTTATTGCTAACAGTAATAAGCTAATGGTGGACTCTGTGCTAACAATGTGTGAGCGAGCTGGCTTCTTTTCCTTTGACAGCTCTTATATAGCTGAGCTGTCAAATAGCGGGCCAATCAGAGAGCATCCATTTCCCATCGACTGTGTGCCGGTGGTTCAACCAATCAGAAGCACTTCCGCCCCATGTGTTGCTGGGGGGAACGTAACAGATTCTCTGGATATGGTGGTATTGCCGTGGATGGAGGTGATGAATGCATTATGGGTCCCCCTAGATTCATGGCTACAGTTTGTTGTGCAATTGGCGTCCATAACTAGAGAAGTCTACAATCAGATTCTTGTGCACCAACTGTGCCCTTTCCTGTACTCGGAGCCTTCATCATGCCTTGGTCACTACCTGTTTGAATTAATCATTTAAATTGTCATGAAACTAGGGAAGGACAAGATAAGAAATGAGATTTTATTATCGTATAGGACTGACTGACTGAATAAATAAATAGGCATATGTTTGAAAGAAGTTTACCAGTCAGTGGGTGGGATTCTCTTCAGTCCATTTAAAAAGAAAGAACATCACATCTTTTCCACTTTGTAAAATCTTTATTTTTTGTAATCTTTTGTAATATGCAGCAAAGAGATGATTTTAGAATCGTTTTTGGAAAACTTTTCCCAGCTGAAACTGGGGAAAGTCTAAAACTCTTTTGGACAGGTGTCCAGAGCTGTTAAGTAACCCAGTTCCTGACTGGCCAGGAATGAGCTCATCCTCCCTTGAGCTGATCTCTGAGGAAGAATCTGGGGAGTGGTCCAAGGGGGACATCATACTGCCTGCTGTTTGTTTAGTAAACAAAGACACTTCAAAGTATAAAGGTTCTTGGCAGTGGTGAAATTTGTTGCTACCGGTTCTGTGGGCATGGCTTGGTGGGGTTAATGTGACTGAGTGGGCATGGCCAACTTATTTTTTTTACTTTTAAAACCATTTTTTCTACGGCCGAAGATATTGTAAAAAATGCTTTTAAAAGCCTCTGACGATCAGGCAACTCAGCTGGGATTATCAGAGGCTTTTAAAAGCATTTTTTTTGGCCAAAAATATTTTTTTTTCTTTTAAAAGCCTCTGAAGATCCCAGCTTAATTTCCTGATCATCAGAGGCTTTTTTTTGTTTTAAAAACATTTTTTTCTATGACCTCTTCAGCCGAAGAGGTTGTAAAAAACATGCTTTTAAAAGTCTCTGATGATCCCAGCTGAGTTGCCTGATCATCAGAGGCTTTTTTTTTCTTCTAAAAGCCTCTGACGATCCCAGCTGAGCCATGCGATCATCAGAGGCTTTTTTTTTACATTTAAAAGCATTTTTTCGGCTGAAGAGGTTGTAGAAAAAAATGCTTTTAAAAATAAAAAAAAAAGCCTCTGATGATTGCGCGGCTTAGCTGGGCATGGGGTGGGGGAGGCAGGGATTTTTGCTACCAGTTCACCGAACCACCCACCAACATTACTACTGGATCGGGTGATCCGGTCTGAACCGGGAGCATTTCAACCCTGGTTCTCGGTGTCTTACATGAATACTGAAGGGCAAGTATAAAGAAAAAAAGTCTATCCCCATAATGTATTCCATATTTACCCAATAATACAGTTGGCCGATTATCTATTTCCAGACCCTTTGTCTGAAATATCACCCCAAAGTTGATATCTCTAAGGCAAATGAAATTTCATTATCGCATGAGCAATTTTAAAATCACTTCCAATTTGTGATACAGACCAGTGCCCTCTAGGGATATATCTATGATTTTTTACTATACTTTTCTCCAGTTTCTCCTCTGCACGTGGAGGCCCAGAGGTAGTTCAGGATTCCCAGAGGAGATATTGCTTCTTACAGTAATTATTAAAATCCTGGTCTGTGAGATCTCTCCTGATATTTCTCCAGTGATTGCCTTTGATGTAAACGTCAGACTGAAGCAATTTGAAAGGGATCTTGCATCAGAAAAGAATAAATGAATCAGGTCACACTCCGTGTGGCACAAATTTTGGGACATTCAGGGACTGTGCTTCCTGAATGTACCTTTCCTTTTTCTCCTTTCTAGGTGCAGTTCTGTTTATCTCTCTCTCAGTCAAGAAAGTTAATCTCATTTTCATCTTGTGACAGTGCTTTGAATTCTTTGAACTCTCTTGTCCTTCCTTAGAAATAGGAAGGAGATTGATTCAGCCCCATGAATTATGGACCTCCTCCTTCTGCTTCTGCTGCTTCTGATGTCCCAGCCAGTCTCTGGGAAGATGAGAGTGAAGTGCCTACTGAGTTTGGAGGAACATGAGGGAAGAAAACTACAGAGCTATTACAGGCCAGGAGACCACCTAATTAGTATAGTCTCCACTGCCACAATAATATCCCAAATAATGCTGTCTTTCAACACAGCTCCTTATATTCAATCTCCCTCGTAAGTCATTCAGTGTGATGGAGTTGCATTCCTTCCATTTGCAGTCCTAACACTCTTCTTCTTTTCTTTCAGTTGCTCCTATATTGCAGGACCTGTTTAATTTCTTGCATCATTTAGCTGGAACAACCCCATCCCCCAAAGTCCAAATTATTTTCCTCTCTCGTACAATATCAATCCTGAGTCAATCATAATTAGCTTATTGAAAAGTTGATAGTTGCCTCTGCCCAACCCATTTCCCTATTTTTATAACCATTCATTGATATTCAATGCCTGACCCTGGTATGGAATAGAGGATGGCTTGTTTTTAGAATGGCTTTTCTGGATTATTTATAAATCCTCTTTACTGATGGTTCTATTTTAATGATTAAATGACTTTGAATCTTGGTCATTGCACAAATTAAAAATGAGCACTATTACAAATAATGATATATTTTAAATATTAAATCTGAATCCCACCTTCTCAACACTCATAACAATTAAACGGTGATGGGTGACTATAATTGTATTCTTATGTTGGACACTTTTGGCTTAAGACTGAATGGGTTTGTGGATAAAAAGAGGCATAAATGAAAATATATTTTGTTGTTGTTGTTAGAGATGATGCTATGATGAACATTTTTTTTACAGTAGTTCATTTAATTACCCAGCAAGAATCTTACACTTCATTTTTGCCATTCAAGAAGTCAACAAGAATTCTCATCTTTTGTACAATCTCACACTTGGCTACAACATCCATGACAATTATTTGAGCACCCTTGGCACTTCAGATGCCTTGATAGACATGCTCTCAACTGGAGAAGCCAATGTTCCCAACTACAGCTGTGGAAAGAAGGACAACCTGATGGCGGTTTTTGATGGATCTCCTGATGACATCTCCATTCAGATATCAACATTAGTAGGCCCCTACAAAGTCCCACAGGTTTTTTTTTTTTTCTTTCTCTATCTGGCAAAGTGAGCAGGTATTTGGTGGGTGGGTAATAGATTCAATCATATCTTTTCTATGAAAATCATGAACTGCTTTACACTATGGCCATTGTCATGGCTAGGGATTAGGATCCACAAGAGGCATAAATCTTTACTCGAGCAAGATTTGAGCAGCTGGACACAATGTTAAATAGGGAACATTTAAGCAAATCTCTAAAATGAACTGATTTGCATTTGTAGTGCTCTAGAGATAGAAGACATAGCACATCTATTATCTGAATATCTATTATCTGAAAGAGCAGTATCTTAGACCCCAGATTAGACAAATAATTATATTCAATCTTCCTAGTATCCTGCATTTTGTATTATTTATCTTGATTTGGCTTAAGGGTTAGGAACATTAGACTGTTCCAGGTGTCACCAACCTTTTGGACCTCAGGGACCACCAAATTCATAATTTTAAATCCTGTGGACCACTAATATGATTTTTTTTCAAAAGATAAATAGTATTTAGTGCAATATAAAAAGTGGAAATAATTTTTCTGCAGACCACCAACATTTTCTCGCAGACCACCAGTGGTCCGTGAACAACCAATTGGTGACTGCTGGACTACTCCAACATGTTCGTGAGAAACACACTGGATATGTTAAAAGCTTACATTTTAGACTTGATCTGATCTAACCATAATACACCATTCTTCATTGCTTCTTCAGATCAGTTATGGAATTGTTTCAGAGGCTCTGAGTGGTAAAAGTCAAATGCCTTTTTTCCATCAGATGCTTCCAAAAAATGGGATCCAATATCCAGGAATTGTCCAACTCCTCCTCCATTTCAGATGGACTTTGATTGGTCTCTTTGCACCAGACACAGAGGAGGGAGAGAATTTCATGAGAACTTTCACTCCTATGCTTGTCAGAAATGGAATTTGTGTAGTTATCTCACAACAATTCTCTATGACTAGACCTACGGAACCTCTCAGACGTGCCATTTCTAAGTGGAAACAAGTCAATGTCTTTGTTCACTTCATAGAATTTGCTTCCCTTGTGGATAGAGGTCGCCATATCCATTTAACAATTGAAGGTTTGCCAGGACCTATTGAAGGGAAAGTCTGGATCACCACAATCGTGGAGAAAGTGACAATAAAAGGGCATCCACTTTCCAAATATATTCATAGCATTTGGAACTTTGCTTTTCAGGAAAGAAAATGGCCAAATGATGATGCCTTTCAACCCAATCTTTTTCAGGATTCCAAATTTGAAGACCAGTCTTTTCGCTGTTCTTTTTCAAAGCATGTCCTTTCTGTCAAGGGCCGGAGACGATGCACCCAGATAGCACCACTGGACATGCAAGAGAAAAAGAATAGAATTCAGATAAAAAATTACCACCGTTTTTATAGTATTGTTAAGACTCTGGCCCATGTCTTGAATGTGGCATATTCGTCAGTATCTAGGAGGAGAAAAACAGAGAAGAAAGAGAGATTGGGGGCTGTAAGGCTGGAGCCATGGCAGGTATGGGGTCCTGACAAGGATCCATCAAACCTAGTTCCTATTTAGAAAAAAAATCCAGTTGATGTGGTGGAACTATTTCAACTTCCTTGTTCTTCCAAACACCAAAGGTTTGGCCAAGATGAGGCCAGATTTAGTTCACAAGATTATGTTCCAAAGAACAGGCACTGTGACAATTATATTTTGATGTTAAACACTCCTATTATAAAAATATTTAAAATGTATACATTGTAAATAAATTCCTGTACTTATATGTTTGTAATTAGCATGATAGAATTTTATTTATTTATTTATTTATTAAACATTTTTTAATACAAACAAACAAACAAACAACAATAAAACACATAATCAAAGATCCATTTTTACATCATCTTTTCAACTTGTTGCATTGGTAGTCTATATTCACATTTATACATTTTCTCTTTCTTATTTTAACATATCCCTTATATATATATTCCTAATATATCATCTATATGTGTTCTCTTAATCTACATATTTAATTTACTATTAACATAAATTGATACTTAATTTCCTATCCACAATTTATATCTTCTCATTTATTTCCATATCTTTTTTCCTTTTTCTCCTCCAACCATTTATACCATTTCTCCCATACTAAGTAGTAATCTGTTTCATCTTTTTCTTGTATCTCTTTTGTAAGCTTGTCCATTTCCGCAGATTCCATAATTTTGCTAGTCACCTTATCCTCTGATGGTATATCATTGTTTTTCTAATTTTGAGTCAAAACTATTCGTGCTGCTGTCAATATGTGAATAATTAAATATCTTATTTCTTTTTCATATTGTCCAGTAATTATTCCCAATAAGGTTTCTGGCCTCATTTCTATTTGTTGGTTTATAATTTCTTCTATTTGTATTCTAATTATTTGCCAAAATAGTTTTGCTTTCTGACAGGACCACCACATGTGGTAATAGGTTCCTTTTTCGTGTTTGCATTTCCAGCATAGCGGAGGAGTGTTCGGGAACATCTTTGCCAATCTGGCAGATGGAAGGTGCCACCTATAAAACATTTTGTACATGTTTTCTTTATAGGGTGCAGACATTGTTAGTTTATAATTTATATTCCATAATTTCTCCCATTTTTCTAATTCAATATTGTATCTGAAATTTTTCACCCAAATTATCATATTTTCTTTAACCACTTCTTCTTCTAATTTGTATCCTAATAAATAATTATAAGTTTTTTTTATCAATTTGTCATCCGTTCCCTGTAGAATTTTATCTAATTCATATGGTCCCTTTTGAAATTCCCCAGTACCTGGATGAAGCTGTCTATTTAGATCCGTTCCAGTCCGGTTTCAGACCTGGGTACAGTACGGAAATGGCATTGGTCACGTTGGTGGATGATCTCTGGAGGGCTCAGGGTAGGGGTTATTCCTCTATCCTGGTCCTGTTAGATCTCTCAGCGGCTTTTGATACCATCGACCATGGTATCATGTTGCGCTGGCTGGAGGGATTGGGAGTGGGGGGCAGCGTCCTGCAGTGGTTCTCCTCCTATCTCTACAACCGGTCACAATCTGTGTTGACAGGGGGGCAGCGGTTGACCCCGAGGCGCCTTGTTTGTGGGGTGCCACAAGGGTTGGTCCTCTCGCCCCTCCTGTTGAACATTTATGTGAAGCTGCTGGGTGAGATCATCCGTGGCTTTGGGTGGAATTCCATCAGTACGCTGATGATACTCAGTTGTACATCTCCACCCCAGACCATCCCAACGATGCCTTGGAAGTGATGTCCCAGTATCTGGAGGCTGTGCGGGTCTGGATGGGGAGAAACAGGCTTCGATTCAACCCTTCCAAGACCGAGTGGCTGTGGCTGCCGGTGTCCCGGTATAGCCAGCTGGTGCCATTGCTGGTTATTGGGGACGAATCATTGGCCCCCACGGAAAGGGCCCGCAACTTGGGTGTCCTCCTGGATGCACGGCTGTCTTTAGAAGAGCATATGACGGCCGTGGGCAGGGGGGCCTTCTATCAGGTTCGCCTGATATGCCAGTTGCGCCCCTTTCTAAATCGGGACTCCCTACGCACGGTCACTCAAGCACTCATCACTTCTCGTCTGGACTGTTGTAACGCTCTCTACATGGGGCTCCCCTTGGGGTGCACCCGGAGGCTCCAACTGGTGTAGAATGCGGCCACGCAGGGGATTATGGGAGCGACGGGGCGCTCCCATGTGACTCCTCTCCTGCGCGAGCTGCATTGGCTCTCGGTGGACTTCCGGGTGCGCTTCAAGGTGTTGTTGATCACCTTTAAAGCGCTCCATGGCTTAGAGCTGGGGTACTTACAGGACTGCCTTCTGCCACCAATTGCCTCCCACCGGCCAGTTCGCTCCCACAGAGACGGCCTCCTCAGGGTGCCGTCGGCCAGGCAATGTCGGCTGGCGACCCCCAGGGGGAGAGCCTTCTCTGTGGTAGCACCTACCCTCTGGAACAATCTACCCCCAGAGATACGAGTGATCCCAGACCTCCGGACTTTTCGTCGGGCCCTTAAAACCTATTTTTTTTCAGTTAGCCAGGCTGTCCTGAATTTTATGGTTGGTTTTTAAAATTTTGATATTGATTTTAATTGAAATGTTTTAAATTTTGGGCCAAATATTATTTAATTATTTTAAACCTATTTTAACTTTTGTGTACAAATGTTTTATTTTGGCTGTTCACTGCCCTGAGTCCGAAAGGAGAAGGGTGGTATAGAAATTTGAAAATAAATAAATAAATATTTCATTATTCTTCTTCCATACAATCCTCTTTCACTCTTGCATCATTTTCTGCTCAGTCATCTGTACATTCCTTTTTTCCAACTCTCTTGAAGTATAGTTTTTAATGTCACTCTCCAGGAGTGTCCAAATATCCAAATGCCCAGATTCAACACTTTTAAATAACAAGTTCAAAATTTGTTATTTTCCAAGTCTATTCTGTCTATAGCTCGGTTAAAGTCACCACTTCTCCAATCACCACTCTGGTTTCACTGCTCGCTATCTCTCTCCAATCTTTAATGGCTTCTGTCAATCTCACAATCCTAGTCCAAAGCACCCTCTTCCAGCAAGTCTTTATTTTGTAATCCACACCTCTTTCATGTTAAAATCCAAATATATCCGTTAAAGTTTTCTTCCTCATCTCCGCCACTCTTTCTCCTTTCGCACAGTCACTACCTGTCAAAGTTCCTTCTTCCACTCCTCTCTCTTTTCATCGCCACGTTTATCTGGCTGCTGTTCTGCCACTTGTTTTGGAGGCTCGATCTCTCTGCTCTCTTCTTCCACTATATAGCTGTACCTCACTTGTTTTCTTTTTTGCCCCGGCTTCTCGTACTGTTGCGATCTGTTGGTTCACTTTTCGCTTCCTACTCCTTGGATGTCAGCACTTCGGGCCAGCCAAAATGGCTGGGTTTTTCTCCACCAGAATTAAGAGGGTTCTCCTGAACCTCCTGAACCTGCTTTCCCCCCCGAGGTCCTTGAAGACCCCACTTTTTTCTATTGTTCTCTCCGGGATCAATAGTGCCTAATTCGGCTTCCTGGTTGGGAATATTGGAACTACAAGAACGGAGCCCAATTCTCTCGTTCCAGACACGCTGATGTCACCACTGGAAGTGAGCATGATAGAATTTTATATTCATAAATTTCAGCTAAACCTGGGAGCATTTAGCCTAATCCCTGCTCACTGCAGGAATCCAATTAAAGCATTTCAGACTGATGGCTGCTCAGTCTTTGCATTTAGCCATGGTGGTGCAGAGGTTACAAGGCAAATATTGCTGGCTAACTCACTCCTCACTGCCAAGAGTTCGATCCTGACCAGCTTAAGGTTGTTGGGGGCAATTTGCTGATTCTATAAACCACTTCGAGAGGGCTGTAAAAGCACTGTGAAGTGGTTTATAAGTCTAGGTGCTATTGCTATTTAGGCAAATAGTGAAGTGGGGACTGAACATCTCTTGATAAGGGTCTTCTCGCCCCTTCTGTTCAACATTTATGTGAAGCCGCTGGGTGAGATCATCCGTGGTTTTGGGGTGAGAGTCCACCAGTACGCTGATGACACCCAGCTGTACATCTCCACCCCAAACCACACCAATGATGCCCTTGATGTGATGTCCTGCTGCCTGCCCTTGATGTGATGTCCTGCTGCCTGGAGGCCGTGCGGGTCTGGATGGGGAAAAATAGGCTCAAGCTAAACCCTTCCAAGACTGATAACCAACACTTTGAATTGTGACCAGAGACCAATAGGGAGCCAGTCCAGCTCGCGGAGAATTGGTGTAATGTGGGTGTACCAAGGTGCACCCACAACAGCTCGCGCAGCTGCGTTCTAAACCAACTGTAGTCTCCAAACAATTTTCAAGGGTAGCCCCATGTAGAGTGTGTTGCAATTAGCTAGCCGTGAGGTGACAAGGGCATGAGTGACTGTGAGGAGAGCCACCTGATCCAAGTAGGATCTCAATTGGTGCACCAGGCAAACCTGTGCAAAGGTCCCCCTAGCCACAGCTGACAGATGTTGTCCACTAGCTCAGCTTTAAAATGGCTCCTCCTTTTAGGATATTTCAAGTTGCTTTGAAAATTCCTGGATGTTTCAATTCTAGTTCCATCCCTTTCTGGAGAAGAATGAGTTTTGCAATTTTTCCTGGGAGAAACTGTACTTGGACCAAAGTGGAAATGTAGCAGCAGATCTGAATATCATAAGTTGGTTACTTTTCTCCACGGACGATCCCATCAAAGAACAACTGGGGAGTTTTGAAAGACAGAGGCTTATTATCGACCAAGATGCTCTTTCACGGCTAAAGTTGCTCAACAAGGTATTGAAAATATTGGCAACTTTTCTTGGTCTATATGGTTGGTGTTAGAGTCTCTGAAAGAGCAGGCTCAGATATTTTTTAACAGCCCATATCTGACCACAGTAATTCATGCCTTTGTTTCACCCCACTGGGATAGGCCTCCTACTGCTAGGAAGGTCATCCAAGGTATTCAATCAATGTGGAACCACAATGACTTGTCCGATATGAGATAATGCCTTAAACTAGAAAAATGAAGGACAGAATATGACTTTGACCCTCCCAAAAAACTTTCTTGACTCTTGAAATAATGAGACAATGTGGGTCAATTTGTAATGAAATGCTACTTATATTTGATCTTTGGCTTGTAATCCATCTAAAAACCCCTTGAAAGAATTCTTCATTTTGATTGTCAGCTACCTTAAATCTTCCACTAAAAGAAAGAATTCTCCAAATTTAAGTAGTAAATTAATGTGGGTCTGTCTTTCCATGTCATCTAATTGTAGCTCTAATTTTGAGAGGCAATATAGGACAGTGGGTCCCGGAGTGCTTTGGTTCTTGGGGGCTGAAAAAGTTGGACACGAGTAGCGACTAACAACAAAACTCTAATTCTTCAATGGAAAGGACCTTGTCTTGAATCCCTCACTTGGCCTTAGAAATATCCCTTTCCCACACAGGGTTCATTCTCATGTCCCATGGGCTGCAGGAAAACATGCCTGGCTTACCCTTTTTAAGTGACATGTTCTCATGATTTCACCTCCACTCATCCTCACTATAGTTCTAGAAACTAGGCAGTAAAGTTTAGTCTTATTTCACCAGCATGGCAGATGTGTGAATTGAAAATATAAATGTACAGATATAACTAAATAATACTTCATTTGATTTTGGCAGCCCTAGTTTGTGAGGGATTTTTTCTTTATATCTTAACTGGAACAAGGATTTGGATTATTTTCAAAGGGGAGTGGCTTTACGATATTTTATGTTTTCCTGATCTATTGTTCAGAAGTGTCTTTCTTAAGCACATTTTCATTTTATTTTAATCAATCAATCTAATAAATAAAAATTTGGCAGATATTTTGGAATGAATGTTGTTTTTCTGCTTAGTCTCTGCCTCAGTCCAAATGTGTGGAGAAGTGTCACCCTGGATTTGTAAAACGGGCTCGGAAAGAAGAACCAATTTGCTGCTATGATTGTATTCCTTGTCCAGAGGGGACCATCTCCACACAGGAAGGTGGGTGACACCAGAGGAAAGGGATTGGATTCAACCAGAACCTCATATCAAAGTGCATGTTAAAACACATGTGTAAACATGACTATTTTATTCTTCATTGCTATTTTCAACATGACCAATATATTCCATAATGGGAGAAATAAGATCTTGAAGAATAAGGCAGGAAGAGATAGAAGAATGTAGTATGAATTCTGCTAAAGGAAGTATCCTTTCTACTTGTCAGCTCAGAAGTTTCCTTCCATGTTTACCATCTAAATTCTTTGAAACTTGAGGATTGGTTTCAGGTCAATGGGTTTTGCTCATCCAAATCAATTTTATCTTACAGGCCAAAAGATATCTCAGTCAGACAGTCAGTCAATATTTATTAAGATTGTTAGGATGAAGTGATTACAACAAGGTATATTGTCTTGGTGAAGGGTGGTTGTGGCCTCAATTATTTCTCTTTTGGGTTTTATTTATTGTTGATATTTTGATAGTCGTATATATTGTGTTTTTTAAACTGGACTATAAGCTGCCTACATTTGGTTTAAGATGCACAACCATAATTTTTTTAAAAAATGTCTACGTCTGTATCTATATTTCAGTTTATCAATTTATCAATTACTATTGCTTTCCTGTCTCTTGGTATCAGCTGCCATTGAAAGAAGGTCTTTCTTGGAATGTGAAAGAAGAGATTATAGAAATAATATTACTTACTGTTTTCTCAGATACTGAAAAATGCACCAAGTGCCCAGATGATAAATACCCCACTGATGACAGAATCCAATGTATCCCCAAAAGAATAACCTTCCTGTCCTATGAAGAACATCTGGGCATCATCCTGGTCTCCTTTGCTGTACTCTTGTTTCTAACAACAGGCCTTGTTTTAGTCATATTCCTTAAATACCTAGAAACTCCCATTGTCAAAGCTAACAACCGTGACCTGTCCTACATCCTCCTGGTTTCACTCTTGCTTTGCTTCTTGTCCTCCTTTTTCTTCATTGGCCGACCAAGGAAAGCCACCTGCCTTCTCCGACAAACAATGTTCAGCATCATCTTCTCAGTAGCTGTGTCTTGTGTGTTAGCCAAAACAATCATGGTAGTGCTGGCCTTCCTGGCCACAAAACCAGGGAACAGGGTGAGGAGATGGTTGGGGAAGAGCTTGGCCAACTCCATCATCCTTTCTGGTTCTGCTGGAAAAATTGTCATTTGTGCAATCTGGCTGGGAGTTTCTCCTCCATTTCCTGATTTTGACCTGCACTCCCAATCAGGAGTGATCATCCTTCAGTGCAATGAAGGCTCTGTGACCATGTTTTATGTGGTTCTCTGCTACATGGGTTTCCTTGCTGCCATTTGCTTCACAGTGGCTTTCCTGGCCAGGAACCTGCCTGGGGCCTTCAACGAAGCCAAACTGATCACCTTCAGCATGCTGGTCTTCTGCAGCGTCTGGATCTCCTTCCTGCCCACCTACTTGAGCACCAAAGGGAAATACATGGTGGCCGTGCAGGTTTTCTCCATCTTGGCTTCTGGTGCTGGCCTGCTGGGCTGCATCTTCTTCCCCAAGTGCTACATTATCATCCTGAGACCAGATCTAAATACTAAGGAACATTTAATGATAAAAGTCGGTATCTGATCATGAAGTAGTTTCTTAAGCTCATAACACTTAATTATTTATTACAGTTATTATTGAGTTTGTATGCTTGTTTTGACAATTAAGGTTATTTAAAAACAAAAGAAATAAACATACAAAGAATGTAAGATTAACTTAAGATAATCATCAAAGTGTAAATAAATTAATTAATGATTTAAATTGTCATGAAACTAGGGAAGGAGAAGATAAGAAATGAGAGTTTATTATCATATAGGACTGACTGGCTGAATAAATAAACAAACAGACATATGTTTGAAATAAGTTTACCAGTCAGTGGGTGGGATCCTCTTCAGTGCATTCAAAAAGAAAAAAACATCACATCTTTCCCACTTAGCAAAGAAAAAAATCTTTATTTTTTGTAATCTTTTGTACTATACAGCAAAGAGGTGATTTTAGAGTCGTTTTTGGAAAACTTTCCCCAGCTGAACCTGGGGAAAGTCTAAAAATCTTTTGGCCAGGTGTTCAGAGCCATTAACCCAACCCAGGAATGAGCTCACTTCTGAGGAAGAATTTGGGGAGTTGTCCAAGGGGGACATCATAGCGAGCTGCACTGGCTGCCGGTGGTCCTTCGGATCCGCTTCAAGGTGCTGGTGCTTATCTATAAAGCCCTTCATGGCATGGGCCCAGAGTACTTGCAGGACCACCTCCTACCAGCCTCCCACCGCCCAGTGCGCTCACATAGGACTGCCCTCCTCCGGGTTGCTATCAGCCAGGCAATGTCAGTTGGGGGCACCCAGGATGAGGGCATTCTCTGTGGCCACACCGACCCTCTGGAACGAGTTACCAACTGGGCTCCGGACAGCCCCTGACCTCCACTCTTTCCACAGTGACCTGAAGACATGGCTTTTTCAGCAAATCTTCTGATCTGTTTGGGAGCTATAGTTTTAATTTGGGGGTTTTATTTGGATTTTTAGCATTATTTATTGTTTTGTTTTATTGCTGTGAGCCGCCCCGAGTCCTTCGGGAGAAGGGCGGCATATAAATATTATCAAATAAATAAATAAATAAATAAATAAATAAATAAATACTGTCTGCTGTTTGTTTAGTAAACAAAGGCACTTCAAAGTATAAAGGTTCTCGGTGTCTTACATGAATATGGAAGGGCAAGTATAAGAAAAAAAAGTCTTTTGACACAGAGCTCAGATTTTGAAAGAAACACATATTCACGTTTCCCTGGTTATGGAAACCCCAAACCGCACACAATTTTCAGATCCGAGCTTTTCCTGAGGAGTTAGACCAAGCTGTATCTCACAATTGATGGCACGATTCAATTCAGCCAGAAAACTTCACTTTTGACACAGAGCTCAGATTTTGAAAAGAAACCCATATCCATGTTCCACAGGGTGTAGAAACCCGAAGACACACTCAATTTTCAGATCCGAGCTTTCCCTGAGCAGTTAGACTAAGCTGTATCTCACAATTGATGGAAGGACTCAATTCCAGTTGTTGGAACCATACAAATTTAGTCATAACAACATTCCGTTGAAGGACTTTTACATATTTACCCAATGATTACATATTTACGTATTCCATACTTACCCAATGATACAGTTGGCCAATTATCAATTTCCAAACCCTTTGTCTTAAATATCACCCCAAAGTTGATATTTCTAGGGCAAATGAAATTTCACTATCGCATGAGCAATTTTAAAAACACTTCCAATTTGTGATTAATACATGGAGATCTAAAAGAAAAGTAAATTACAAATAGGTCCTATTCTTAACATTAGGGAGGGTTCACGTTTACAGATTTCTTCCTTAACATTAAAAGACAGGAAGTATTAGAATTAAGCATCATCAACCTAAGTGTCAGGGTTCCAAGTAACATAACTGTTTTATTCTCAGTCTCTTCCCTGCCCAGACAAAATTATTAATACCCTTCTGCCATATCTTCAAATTTTCATCTTTTTTAAGTATTGGTATCATTTGAAGAAGAAACAAAAACTTAGGCAAAACATTCATTTTTACTGATGCTATTCTTCCTAACAAGGATAACTGTAATTTTTTCCAATTTTCCATCTCTCTCTGTATTTTTTGCCACGGATCATAGTTATGCGTGAATAATTTCGCATTTGATGTCATAATATAAACCCCAAATACTTAACTTTTTTTACTATTTCAAATCCTGTTAATCTTTCTAATTCATCTTTTTGATTTGTAGTCATGTTTTTAGTTATTATCTTCATTTTCCCTGCATTTATTTTAAATCCAGATACTTGCCCATATTGCTTAGTTATATCCATTAAACCTACAACCGACTGTAATGGTTGGGTTAAAGTAACAACCAAATCATCTGCGAATGCTCGTACTCTGTAATCATACTGCCTAATTTTAATTCCATTTATTTTGTCCGACCCACGTATCTTACTCAACAAAAATTCCAAAGTCAAGATGAACAATAATGGAGACAAGGGACATCCTTTTTTTTAAAAAAAAATTTTTTTTGATTTATATGCCGCCCTTCTCCGGAGACTGAGGGCAGCTTACAATGCTCTAAGCAATAGCCTTCATACTTTTGTATATTTTATACAAAGTCAGCTTATTGCCCCCACAAACTGGGTCCTCATTTCACCTACCTTAGAAAGGATGGAAGGCTAAGTCAACCTTGAGCCTTGGAGAGATTTGAACCAGCAGAAATTGCAGGCAGCTTTGTTAATAACAGGGTGCGTAGACCACTGTACTATCTTATTCCTTTTTCTATATTAAAAGTATCTGTTAAACTACCATTAATTAATATTTGTGCTGTTTGTTTCTGATATATTGCCTTAATAGATTGTGTAAAATATTCTCCAAACTGCATCTTTTCTATTATTTTCAATAAGAAATGCCAATTCAATCGAGCAAATGCTTTCTCCGCATCAAGAAATATTAGCACCGCAGGGATTTGGTTGTTCTTCCCCAAATACTCTAGTAGGTTAACCACTTGCCTTACATTACTCTTCATTTGTCTACCATTTATAAAGCCAGTTTGATCATTATGAATCATTTGTTGCATGACTGTCATTAATCTATTTGCTAGTATTTTAGCAAAAATCTTGTAACCTGTATTTAAAAGTGATATAGGCCTATAATTTTTTGGCTGAGTGTGGTCTTGCTCCTCCTTTGGAATCAGAGAAATAAAAGCTGTCCTCCAGAATGAGGGTACATCTCCTCCAGATTGTATGTTAGTAAATAACTCTTTGAGTGGTCCCACCATTACTAACTGCATGTGTTTATAATAAGCATCTGTCAAACCATCCGTCCCAGGGGCTTTACCCACTTTCAACTGCTTAATTGCAAGCATGATCTCTTCGGAAGTTATTGGTTGATTTAAACCCTCCCTTTGCTCTCTTGTAATTATAGGAATATTCTCTTTCTGTAAGTATCTATCTACATCTGTACTTTGAATTTTATCACTAGCATACAACCTCGTATAAAATTCTAAAAATGCTTTTTTAATCATGTTTTGCTGATAAACCTCTTTACCTTTATATTCTATTTTCTCTATGGTCCGTGACTTTTGTTTTTTCCTTAACAGATATGCTAACCATCTCCCTGGTTTATTAGCATTGCAAAAAGTATTATGTTTAGCATATTGCAAATTAGTTGCAACCTGATCTGCCATTAGCATATTAAATTGCCCTCACAGTAAATTAATTGCCTCTTTTATTTTTTTGTCTGCTGGGTTCAATATCAAATCTTGTTCTTTTTTTAAAAAATTTCCTCTTCTAAGTCCTTCCTTTTTCCCCCCTGTTTACGTCTATGTTTATTATTCAGATATATCAAAGTACTTCTCATATATGCTTTACTTGCATCCCAAACCATTTCCATAGATGTACCCTTATGCATATTTATAATAAAAAAAAAATTCATAAATTTTTTACATTCTTTTACATTTTCCTCATATCTAAACAGATTTTCATTTAACCTCCAAGACCTCTTAAATCCCATTCCATACTCTAATTCCATCCAAACTGGACTATGATCCATTAAAACTCTTGGGCAGATCTTCGTCTTCTTCACCCTAGGAAAAAAGATCATTAGTAATTAAAATGAAATCAATCCTAGAGAAAGATTGAGGTCTATCAGAGAAAAAAGTAAAGTCTTTTTCTTCAGGGTTCCTCTCTCTCCAGATATCTCTAAACTCCATATCATCCATCATTTCAAAAAATGATTTTGGCAATCTAGCAAGCATTGAGATATTTTGCAAGAGCCCCTTCTTATCTTTTTTAGTGTCCAAAACTCCATTCCAATCGCCCAATAAAATGCACGATTTGTAATCCCATTGTAGTAACTTGGAATGTAAAAGTTTATAACATTTTTCCTGTTGTTGGTTCGGTGCATATACTCCAATTAGAAGTTTTTTTTTTCTCCTTTTATTAAAAGTTCAATTGCTATAAATCTTCCTTGATCATCTGCTTCAATTAATTTGGCACTTAAGTCTTTTTTTAGGTATATAACTATACCATTCTTCTTCTCGGGAGCAGATGCAACAAAATGTATACCTGACCTTGCATTTATTAAATATTTTTGGTCTTTATTTCTAATATGAGTCTCTTGTAAACAGATTACATCATTTTTAAACTGTTTCAAATAATGAAATATTTTTCTCCTCTTTTGTGGTGAATTTAGGCCATTAACATTCCAAGTCAGAAATCTAGTTGCCATACTTGGCCACCTGAAGCTTTTGGAGCATCTGCTGGAAATCTTCATGCATTTTACTTTTTGGTCTTGCTCCTCCCACTGCTTCTGTTTTTGTAGTTTCTTGCATCATCTGTAGTTGCTGCAATCTTAATTCTTCTTGATGCTTGGCTGCCGCTCGGGTCTGTCTTTGATCCTTAGGTTCTTCTATTTTATCGAATACCTCCAAAGCTTGAGCAGTAGTTGAAAGTTTTATTAAATCTTCTTGAATAATCCAAGCTCCCCTTCAGGCCTTTGCCAATGATTCTTCCTTCTCCCCCTTTCTTGCCCCCTCTGCTTCCGTCTTCCTTCTAGCTTCTGAGTACTGTGGGCATCCAGCCTTTAATACATTGGTGTAAAAATATCTTTTTTTTTAATTGAAAAGTTTTACAAAAAAGAAAAAAAAATCAAATATTTCCCCTGCCCCCCTCCCTTCCTTCCCCCCTACACCCCCCCGGACTTCCCAGAACAAAATACAGGGTAAAACAATTAATAATCATATGCTAGGCTAAGATAACTAACTACGGATTCCTATCCCCCCTCGACACTTTAACTCGCCTTTTACTTAACTAAATATACATACTCTTAACTTTTCTATTCATTCATAAGCTATTTGATACTTTTTAGTTTGATATTTGTTTTGAATATAATCAATCCATCTTCTCCATTCCGATATGTATCTTTCTTGTGAATGATCTTTCAAATATGCTGAAATTTTTGCCATTTCTGCCAAATTTGCCACTTTTAATGCCCATTCTTCAATAGTAGGCAATTCTTCCTTCTTCCAGTATTGTGCCACCAAAAGTCTAGCTGCAGTTATTAAATTTAAAATCAATTTAGTCTCTATAACTGTACAATCTGTGATTATACCCAATAAAAACAATTGTGGAGTAAACTTTATCTTCTTTTTAAGAATATTTTGAATAATCCACCATATTTTAATCCAAAATGCTTTAACTTTTTTACAAGTCCACCATATGTGATAATAAGTAGCATCATCACAATCACATCTCCAACACTTAGATTGCAAATTCGGATACATACAAGCCAACTTTTTAGGATCCAAATGCCATCTGTAAAACATTTTATAAAAATTTTCTCTTAAATTTTGTGCTTGCGTAAATTTTACATTTCTAACCCATATTTTTTCCCAAGTTTCCATCATTATTGGTTCCTGAATGTTTTGTGCCCATTTTATCATGCAATCCTTAACTAATTCCGTTTCTGAGTCTATTTCTATCAGTATATTATATAATCTTTTTATATGCATTTGACCTTGATCTCTAATTTGTTTTACCAAATTTTCCTCCTTCTGCATGATACCAATTCTCTGGTCTTCTTTCCATCTGGCTTGCAACTGTCTATACTGAAACCAAGTTTGAATTATTTTTTCTTCTTTTATTGCCTTTATAGATTTTAACTGCAATATACCCCCTTCCATTTTAAGAAGCTCTTTATAGGTAATCACCTCTTGCTTTTGTTCTACACTTATATTCTCTATCGCATGTCTGGGTATTGCCCATATAGGTATCTTATAATTTAATTTATATTGATACTTCTTCCAAACTCGTAACAAGGCATTCCTTAATATATGGCTTTTAAAGGTCTTATCCACCTTTTTGTCATATAATAAGTAAGCATGCCAGCCATATAACAAATCATATCCTTCAATATTCAATATTCTTTCTTCTGTTGAATTAATCCAGTCACTAATTATTGTTAGGACAGCTGCTTCATAGTATAATCTTAGATTAGGCATTTTAAGACCTCCTCTTTCACATATATCTTGCATTATTTTTAACTTTATTCTCAGTCTTTTCCCTGCCCAAACAAATTTATTAATACCCTTCTGCCATTCCCTCAAATTATCATCTTTCTTAAGTATTGGTATCATTTGAAACAAAAATAAAAACCTAGGTAAAAACATTCATTTTTATTGCTGCTATTCTCCCCAACAAAGATAATTGTAATTTTCCCCAATTCTCCATCTCTTTCTGTATTTTTTGCCATAGCAATTCATAATTATTTTTATATAATTTTACATTTGAGGCTGTAATATATACCCCTAAATATTTAACCTTTTTTACTATTTCAAATCCTGTTAGTCTTTCTAGTTCTTCTTTTTGCTTTACCGTCATATTTTTAGCTATTATCTTTGTTTTTGTTTATTTATTTTAAATCCAGATATTTGACCGTATTGGGTAATTATATCCAGTAAGCCTGTAACTGATTGTACTGGTTGGGTTAAAGTAACAACCAAGTCATCCGCAAATGCTCTTAATTTATAATCATGATGTCTAATTTTAATTCCCTTTATTTTATTTGACCCTCGTATTTTATTCAGTAATGGTTCCAAAATTAAAATAAATAATAATGGTGATAAAGGGCATCCCTGTCTTGTTCCTTTTTCAATTTTAAAAGTTTCTGTTAAACCACCATTAATTATTATTTGTGCTGTTTGTCTCTGATATATTGCCCTAATAGATTGTGTAAAGCATTCTCCAAACTGCATCTTTTCTATTATTTTCCATAAAAATTGCCAATTCAATCGATCAAATGCCTTCTCCGCATCCAAAAAGATCAGCGCTGCAGAGACTTGGTTGTTCCTTTCCAGATATTCCAATAAGTTTACAATTTGTCTTACATTACCTTTCATTTGTCTCCCACTTATAAATCCAGATTGGTCATTATGAATCATTTGTTGCATAATTACCATTAACCTATTTGCTAGTATTTTAGCAAAAATCTTATAATCTGTATTTAAAAGCGATATTGGCCTATAATTCTTAGGTTGACTATGATCTTGGTCCTCCTTTGGAATCAATGAAATAAAAGCTGTTCTCCAAGAAGGGGGTACATCTCCTCCGGCTTGGATCTTCTGAAATAGTTCCTTAAGCGGTTCTACCATTTCTAACTGCAAACTTTTATAATAAACAGCTGTCAATCCATCTGTGCCTGGAGCTTTACCCCCCTTCAACTGTTTAATTGCTAAAATAATTTCCTCTGAAGTTATTGGTCGGTTCAATCCTTCCCTCTGCTCTGGTGTAATTACAGGAATATTCTCCTCCTGTAAATATCTGTCTATGTCTTTACCTTGAATTGTATCACTAGCATATAACTTTGTATAGAATTCTAAAAAAGCTTTTTTAATCATATTTTGTTGATATACCTCTTTACCTTTGAATTTTATCTTCTCTATAGTATGTAGCTTTTGTTTCTTTCTTAAAAAGTAGGCTAACCATCTACCTGGTTCATTTGCATTACAAAAAGTATTATGTTTAGCATATTGTAAATTAGTTGCCACTTGGTCTTGCCATCAACATATTAAACTGCCCTCGAAACAAATTTATTGTTTCCTTTATTTTCTTATCTATTGGATTCAGTATGAGTGCCTGCTCTTTCATTTTTATTTCCTCTTCTAAATCCCTCCGGTTTTTTTCTTGTCTGTCTATATTTATTATTCAAATGTATTAAGGTTCCTCTCATATATGCTTTACTTGCATCCCAGACCATTTCCATAGGTGGACCTTTGTTCATATTCAGAACAAAAAATTCTTTCATTTGTTCTTTACATTCTTTCACATTTTCCTCATATCTAAACAAATTTTCATTTAACCTCCAAGACCTTCTAGATCCCCTTTCCTGCTCTAATTCCATTCACACTGGACTATGATCAGATAAAATTCTTGAACATATCTTCGTCTTCTTTACCCTAGAAAAGAAATCATTAGTAATCAATATGAAATCAATCCTGGAAAGGGATTGATGTCTGTCAGAAAAAGAAGTAAAATCCTTTTCTTCTGGATTTCGTTCTCGCCAAATATCCCTCAACTCCATATCATCCATCATATCAAAAAAAGATTTGGGCAGTCTTGCACGTTTTTGGATATTTTGAAGTAAGCCTTTTTGTCCTTTTGAGTGTACAGTACTCCATTCCAATCAAACATTAATATACACGATTTATAATCCCATTGTATTATTTTGATATGCAAAAACTTGTAGAATCTCTTGCCTTCCACACTGAGTTAAGGCGATATTTTTCTCCTGAATAGTTCACCACTAGTCCGGCTGGAACCTTCCATCTGTATTGTATCTGACGGTTTCTCAGTTCTTCCACCAGAAAGGCGTAATCCCTTCTGGCTCTCAACATTTTGGGGGGGATTTCTTTCAGTATTAAAACCTCCTGCCCCTGCACTTGAAGTTTATTTTTAAAAGTGATTTGTAGGATTTCATTGCGTATTCTCCTTGTTGTAAAATAGACTACAATGTCTCTTGGTAGATGTTTCTGTCTGGCAACTCATGAATTGACACGATAAATTTTGTCAATTTGCCATTCAAGATTTGCTTTTTGATCTCCCATTATGTGTGCAAATGATTCTGAAAAGGTATCTCTCAAATTCCCTTGCTTATTTTCTTTGAGGCCTCTTATTCTCAAAGCAAATTCCATCTCTCTATATTGTATCATTATCACATCGGCCTTTGCTCTTTCCATCTTATTCTGGACCTCTCCCATTTTATTTTCCAAGTTCTCATTAGACTGCTTAATTTCTTCCACTTTTTCATCTATTGCTTCAATCTGGCCTGCCAGACCTTGAACTGCCATGATAATATCTTCTCTGATTTCTTGATTCCGTTTTTGAATAATCTCTTTAATTTGAACTATCTCTTCAGCAACATCTCGAATTTTATCCTCAAACACCGAAGTAATTCCGGTGGCACCACAGGTGCCGAAGATGCTCCTTTTGTGAGCGCCAGCCCCGCGATCTCGTAAAGCCGCTAGAACAGCGCAAATCAGCTGTCTAGCGGCTTGAAAACTTTCTCCCCAGGAAAAGGGGAGGAAGAGAGCAGATGGGCATAGGTAGAGCTCCCCAAGGAGCCCCAGGAACAATTCTGGGGCTCGAAGAGTGAGAGCTCCCTGGAAGCCTGACAGAGCTCCGGATCCGGGACGTTTCTGCTTTAAGCAAATGAAGATGATGCGACCACCCCTGCAAACAATGCATGGAATAAACATCATTCGGAAGCAGGCTGAGCAAATTCAGGTGAGATCAGATTTGCAAGTACTGAATTTAACTCCAAATGTGTATTACTTCCTTCTGACTCATTAAAGGGAGAAAGTGAAACCAAGATGGCGATTGAGCTTTAATGGGGTATGAAAGCGAAAATTAAAGAGGAAAGTTTCGTTTAGTGCTGGTAGCCCCTGTAAAAAATTAGAGATTTTTGCTTCGAAAAAAAAAAAGATTAAAGGCTAAAAAGACTACAGCAGTGATTTTTCAAAAAAAGGATTGATATTATTTAAAGACTGGGAATTTTTGGATTTGATGGATTTGTTTCTGGCTGCTAAATAAATTCAAATTGGAAACTAAAAATGGCTTCAAAACAAGTAAAGGCTATTGTCCCCAAAAGTGCTGGGACCTCGCCAGCTCAAACATCCAAATTGCAATCTCTCTCTGTTCCAACGGAATCACCAATATTAACACTTGAAATGTTGCAGGAAGCCCTTAAAACACAAGCCTCTGTTACAGAAGAAAAGAATATTATTTTGACTACATATCACCCATATCATCCAACCATCTCACCTAACCACCCAACATATCACCCATAGCACCCAACCATCGATGCAGTCCTCGCTCCCATTTTCCCACAGTAGAAAATGTGGCAGGCCTGAAGTAAATTTGGGCAGGCCCAAATGTAAAAGATGGCTTCCACATCTGACGAGAAGGTGGAACCAAACTCTAAAGTTCTGGGTGACCTTCCCCAGGAGTCTCTGAAGTCAAGAGTGTACATTGAAGGACAATACCCAATTTCCTGGGTGTCAACTATCTTTCTTCAGCATCTAGACATGTTCAGAAAGGAAGGACCACAACCTTTTCAGATCAGTGCCCTCTAGGGGTATATCTATGATTTTTCACTATGCTTTTCTCCAACTTCTCCTCTGCACATGGAGGCCCAGAAATAGTTCAGGATTCCCAGAGTAGTTCAGGATCCCCAGAGGAGATGTTGCTTCTTACAGTAATTATTAAAATCCTGATCTTTGAGGTCTCTCCTGATATTTCTCCAGTGATCACCTTTGATGTAAACATCACACTGAAGCAACTTGAAAGGGATCTTGAATGAGAAAAGGATAAATGATTCAGGTCACACTTCAGGTGGAACAAATTTTGGGACATTCAGGGACTGTGCTTCTTGAATGTACCTTTCCTTTCTCTTCTTTCCAGGTGAAGTTCTGTTAATCTCTCTCCCAGTCAAGAAAGTCACTCTCATTTCCATATATGAATGGTGCTTTGAATTCTTCGAATGCTCTTGTTCTTCCTTAGAAACAGGAAGGGGATTGATTCAGACCCATGAATTATGGACCTCCTTCTTCTGCTTCTTCTGCTGCTGCTGATGTCCCAGCCAGTTTCTGGGAAACTGAGAATGAAGTGCCTGCTGACTTTGGAGGAACATGAGGGAAAAAACCTACGGAGCTATTACAAGCCAGGAGACCACCTCATTAGTATAATCTCCATTGCCACAATAATATCAGATATAACGTTGTCTTTCAACACAGCTCCTTATACTCAAGCTCCCTCGTAAGTCATTCAGTGTGATGGATTTGCATTCCTTCCATTTGCAGTCCTAATACTCTTCTTCGCTTCTTTCAGTTACTCCTATATTGCAGGAGCTATTTAAATTCTTGAATCATTTGGATTTCCATGGCTTCTCTCTTATGTCTTATTTTAAGAGACCCAAATCCAAAGACAGAACAACCCCACCCACCAAAGTCCAAATTATTTTCCCCTCCCGTACAATTCTGAGTTAATCACAACTAGCTTATTGAAAAGTTTGTAGTTGCCTCTGCCCCACCCATTTCCTTATTTTTATAACCATTCATTGATATTCAATGCCTGACCTTAGTATGGAATAGAGGATGGCTTGATTTTCGAATTGCTTTTCTGGATCATTTATAAGTCCTCTTTCCTGATGACTCTATTTTAAATATTGAATAATTTTGAATCTTGGTCGTTTCACAAATTAAAAATGAGCACTATTACAAATAGTGATATATTTTGAATATTAAATCCCCATCCCACCTTCTCAATACTCGTCACAATTAAACGGTGATGGGTGACTATAATTGTATTATTATTTTGGACACTTTTGGCTTAAGTCTGAATGGGCTTGTGGAGAGAAAGAGGAAGAAATGAAAATATATTTTGTTGTTGTTGTTAGAGATGATGCTATGATGAATATTTTTTACAATAGTTCATTTAATGAGCCAGCAAGAATCCTACGCTTCATTTTTGCCATTCAACAAGTCAACAAGAATTCTCAGCTTTTGTACAATCTCACACTTGGCTACAACATCCATGACAATTATTTCAACACCCTTGGTACTTCAGATGCCTTGCTGGACATGCTCTCAACTGGAGAAGCCAATGTTCCCAACTACAGCTGTGGAAAGAAGGACAACTTGATGGCTGTTCTTGATGGATCTCTTGATGACATCTCCATTCAGATGTCAACATTAGTAGGCCCCTACAAAGTCCCACAGGTTTGTTTGTGTGTTTCTCTATCTGGCAAAGTGAGCAGGTATTTGGTGGGTGGGTAATAGATTCAATCATATCTTTTCTATGGAATTCATGAACTGCTTTTCTCATGGCCCTCATGGGTAGGGATTGAGATCCACAGGAGTCCTAAATATTTACTCGAGAAGGATTTGAGCAGCTGGACACAATGTTAAATATGGAACAAGTAAAGTAAATCTCTAAAATGAACTGATTGTATTTGCAGTGCTCTAGAGATAGAAGACATAGCATGTCTATTATCTGAATGTCAATTTTATTAGAAAAGAGAAAGAGCATTATCTTAGACCCCAGATTAGACAAATGATCATATTCAATCTTGCTAATATTGTGCATTTTGTATTCTTATCTTGATATGGCTTAAGGGTTAAGAACAATAGACTATTCCAGGTGTCACCAACTTTTCCGAAATCGGGGACTACCAAATTCATAATTTTAAATCTCGTGGACCACTAATGAATATTTAATTTGAATTTTATTTAATTTAATTTGAATTTTAATATGAATTTAAAAAAAAGATAAATAGTATTTAGTGCAATATAAAAATGCAGATAATTTTTCCACAGATCACCAAAATTTTCTCATAGACCACCAATGGTCCGTGGACCACCAGTTGGTGACCGCTGGACTATTCTAATATGATTGTGAGAACCACACTGGATGTGTTAAAAGCTAACATTTTGGACTTGATCTGATCTAACAATGATCAGCCAAACAATGTCGGCTGGCGACCCCTAGGGGGAGAGCCTTCTCTGTGGGGGCACCTACCATCTGGAATGAGCTCCCCCCAGAGATACGGAGGATCTTGGATCTGCGCACCTTCCACCGCGCTGTGAAGACTCTTTTATTCCATCAAGCAGGCTTGGCCTAATCTCCTCCCTCTTTTAATATGTAAATTTTAATCTGTTCTTAAATTATTGGGGTGTTTTAATTTGTCTGGGCCAAAATGATTTAATTTGATTTTAACTGGTTTTTTAAATTTTTGTATTTATGTATTTTATTGCTTGGCTGTTCACCGCCCTGAGTCCTTCGGGAGTAGGGCGGTATATAAATCAAATAAACTAAACTAAACTAAACTAACTAAACTAAATATAATACACCATTCTTCATTGCTTCTTCAGATCAGTTATGGAATTGTATCAGATGCTCTGAGTGATAAAACTCAAATGCCCTTTTTCCATCAGATGCTTCCCAAAAATGGGATCCAGTATCCAGGAATTGTCCAACTCCTCCTCCATTTCAGATGGACTTTGATTGGTCTCTTTTCAACAGACACAGAGGAGGGAGAGAATTTCATGAGAACTTTCACTCCTATGCTTGTCAGAAATGGAATTTGTGTGGTTATCTCACAACAATTCTCAATGACTAGACATACAGAACCTCTCAGAAATGCCATCTCTAAGTGGAGAAAAGTCAATGTCTTTGTTCACTACATAGAATCTTCTTCCATTGTGGATAGAATTCGCCACATCCATTTAACAATTGAAGGTTTGCCAGGACCCATTGAAGGGAAAGTCTGGATCACCACAATCATGGAGAAAGTGACAATGAGAAGGCATACATTTTCCAAATATATCCATAGCATTTGGGTCTTTGCTTTTCAGGAAAGAAAATGGCCAAATGATGATGCCTTTCAACCCAATCTTTTTAAGGATTCCAAATTTGAAGACCAGTCTTTTCGCTGTTCTTTTTCAAAGCATGTCCTTTCTGTCAAGGGCCGGAGACGATGCACCCAGATAGCACCACTGGACATGCAAGAGAAAAAGAATAGAATTCAGATAAAAAATGACCGCCGTTTTTATACTGTTGCTAAGACTCTGGCCCATGTCTTGAATGTTGCATATTCCTCACTATCTAGGAGGAGGAAAACGGAGAAGAAAGAGAGATTGGGGGCTGCAAGGCTAGAGCCATGGCAGGTATGGGGTCCTGACAAGGATCCATTAAACCTAGTTCCTATTTAGAAAAAAATCCAATGCTGATGTAGGGGAACCATTGTTCTACAAAAACCCAACAGGTTTGGCCAAGCTGAGGCCAGATTTAGTTCACAGGATTATGTTCCAAAGAGCAGGCATAGTGACAATTATATTTTTATATTAAACACTGCTATTATAAAATTATTTAAAATATATACATTTTAAATAAATTTCTGTATTTATGGGTTTGTAATTACATGATAGAATTTTATATTCATAAATTTCAGCTAAACCTGGGATCATTTAGCCGTGGCATTTATGCTAACGCTAACGCTAACAGTAATGGTAATCCTATCCCTAACCCTAACCGTAACTCAGTGCTCACTGCCAGGAGTTTGATCCTAACCAGCTTAAGGTTGACTCAGCCTTCCATCCTTTCCAGGTTGGTAAAATGGGTGCCCAGATTGTTGCTGATTCTATAAACCACTTAGAGAGGTCTGTAATAGCACTGTGAAGTGGTATATAAGTCTAAGTCCTATTGCTATTCAGGCAAATAATGTAGAGGGGACTGAACATCTCTTATTCACTAGTTCAGCTTTAAAATGGCTCCTCCTTTTAGGGTGTTTCAAGTTGCTTTCAAAATTCCTGGATGTTTCAATTCCAGTTCCATCCCTTTCTGGAGAAGAATGAGTTTTGCAATTTTTCCTGGGAGAAACTATACTTGGACCAAAGTGGAAATGTAGCAGCAGATCTGAATATCATAAGTTGGTTATTTTTCCCCAAGGAGGATCCCATCAAAGAGCAACTGGGGAATTTTGAAAGACAGAGGCTTATTATCGACCAAGATGCTTTTTCACGGCTAAAGTTGCTGAACAAGGTGGTTGAAAATATTGGCAACTTTTCTGTCTGTATATTTCTGACTGTTAGTATCTTCTGAAAGAGCAGGCTCATATCTGACCACAGTTATTCATGCCTTTGTTTCACCCCACTGGGATAGGCCTCCTGCTGCTAGGAAGGTCATCCAAGTTGTTCAATCAATGTGGAACCACAATGACTTGTCAGATATGAGATAATGCCTTAAACTTGAAAAATGATGGACTGATAACGACTTTGACCCTCCCAGAAACTTTCTTGACTCTTGAAATAATGAGACAATGTGGGTTAATATGTGATGAAATACTACTTAGATTTTATCTTTGGCTTGTAATCCATCTAAAACCCCTTGAATGCAATTGTTTATCTTGATTGTCAGCTACCTTAAGTCTTCCACTGAAACAAAAAATTCTCCAAATTTAAGTAGTAAATAAACGTGGGTCTGTCTTTCCATCTCATCTAATTGTAGCTCTAATTTTGAGAGGCAATATAGGACAGGGAGTCCCGGAGTGAATTGGTTCTTGGGGGCTGAAAAAGTTGGACACAAGCAGCGACTAACAACAAAACTCTAATTCTTCAATGGAAAGGACCTTGTCTTGAATCCCTCACTTGACCTTAGAAATATCCCTTTCCCACACAGGGTTCATTCTCATGTCCCATGGGCTGCAGCAAAACATGCCTCACTTACCCTTTTTAAGTGACATGTTCTCATGATTTCATCTCCATTCAACCTCAGTATAATTCTAGAAACTAGGCAGTAATATTTAGTCTTATTTTACCATTCATATATAGATGTACAGATATAAGTAAATAATACCTCATTTGAAGTTGACAGCCCTAGTCAAAAAATCTGAGAGATTTTTTCTTAATATCTTAACTGGAACAAGGATTTGGATTATTTTCAAAGGGAAGGGGCTTTGCAATATTTTATGTTTTCCTGATCTATTGCTCAGAAGTGTCTTTCTTAAGGACAATTTCATTTTATTTTAATCAATCAATCTAATAAATAAAAATTTGGCAGATATTTTGGAATGAATGTTGTTTTTCTGCTTAGTCTCTGCCTGAGTCCAAATGTGTGGACAATTGTCACCCTGGATATGTAAAACGGGCTCGGAAAGAAGAACCCATTTGCTGCTATGATTGTATTCCTTGTCCGGAGGGGACATTCTCCACACAGGAAGGTGGGTGACACCATAGGAAAGGGGTTGGATTCAAACAGAACATTTTATCAAAGTGCATGCTAAAACACACGTATAAACATGACTATTTTATTCTTAATTGCTATTTTCAACTTGACCAATATATTCCACAATGGGAGATATAAGATCTTGAAGAATAAGGCAGGAAAGGATAGAAGAACGTAGTGGATTGGGCATTCTGCTAAAGGAAGTATCTTTTCTACTTGTCAGCTAGGAAGTTTCCTTCCATGTTTACCATCTAAATTCTTTGAAATTTGAGGCTTGGTTCAGGTCAATGGGTTTTGCTCATCCAAATCAATTTTATCTTACAGGCCAAAAGATATCTCAGTCAGTCCGTCAGTCAATGAATATTTATTAAGATCATTAGGATGAAGTGCTTACAACAAGGTATATTGCCTCGGTGAAGGGTGCTTGTGGCGTCAATTATTTCTCTTTAGGGTTTTACTTATTGTTGTTGATATTTTGATAGTCGTATATATTGTGTTTTTTAAACTGGACTGTAAGCTGCCTACATTTGGTTTAAGATGGGCAACCAGAATTTTTTAAAAAAGTCTACATCTGTATCTATATTTCAGTTTACCAATTTACCAATTACTATTGCTTTCCTGTCTCTCGGTATCAGCTATCATCCAACGAAGGTCTTTATTGGAATGTGAAAAGAGGGACTATAGAAATAATATTACTTATTGTTTTCTCAGATACTGAAAAGTGCACCAGGTGCCCAGATGATAAATATCTAACTGATGACAGAATCCAATGTATCCCCAAAAGAATAACTTTCCTGTCCTATGAAGAACATCTGGGCATCATCCTGGTCTCCTTTGCTGTACTCTTGTTTCTAACAACAGGCCTTGTTTTAGTCATATTCCTTAAATACCTAGAAACTCCCATTGTCAAAGCTAACAACCGTGACCTGTCCTACATCCTCCTGGTTTCCCTCTTGCTTTGCTTCTTGTCCTCCTTTCTCTTCATTGGCCGACCAAGGAAAGCCACCTGCCTTCTCCAACAATGTTCAGCATCATCTTCTCAGTAGCTGTGTCTTGTGTGTTAGCCAAAACAATCATGGTAGTGCTGGCCTTCCTGGCCACGAAACTAGGGAACAGGGTGAGGAGATGGTTGGGGAAGAGCTTGGCCAACTCCATCATCCTTTCTGGTTCTGCTGGAAAAATGGTCATTTGTGCAATCTGGCTGGGAGTTTCTCCTCCGTTTCCTGATTTTGACCTGCACTCCCAATCAAGAGTGATCATCCTTCAGTGCAATGAAGGCTCTGTGACCATGTTTTATGTGGTTCTCTGCTACATGGGTTTCCTTGCTGCCATTTGCTTCACAGTGGCTTTCCTGGCCAGGAACCTGCCTGGGGCCTTCAACGAAGCCAAACTGATCACCTTCAGCATGCTGGTCTTCTGCAGCGTCTGGATCTCCTTCCTGCCCACCTACTTGAGCACCAAAGGGAAATCCATGGTGGCTGTGCAGGTTTTCTCCATCTTGGCTTCTGGGGCTGGCCTGCTGGGCTGCATCTTCTTCCCCAAGTGCTACATTATCATCCTGAGACCAGATCTAAATACTAAGGAACATTTAATGATAAAAGTTGGTATCTGATCATGAAGTAGTTTCTTAAGTTCATAACACTTAATTATTTATTGCAGTTATTATTGAGTTTTTAATTCTTCTTTTGACAATTATTTTTATTTAAAATCAAAAGAAATAAACATACAAAGAATGTAAGACTAACTTAAGATAATCATCAAAGTGTAAAATAAATTATTTAATAATTTAAATTGTCATGAAACTAGGGAAGACAAGATAAGAAATGAGATTTTATTATTGTATAGGACTGACTAATTGAATAAATAAACAGACAAATGCTTGAAACAACTTTACTGGTCAGTCAGTGGGAACCTCTTCAGTCCATTTAAAAAGATAGAACATCACGTCTTTCCCAGTTTGTAAAATCTTTAATTTTTGTAATCTTTTGTAATATGCAGCAAAGAGGTAATTTTAGAGTGGTTTTTGGAAAACTTTCCTCAGCTGAAACTGGGGAAAGTCTAAGACTCTTTTGGCCAGGTGTTCAAAGCCATTGATGAACCCAGTTCCTGACCTGCCAGGAATGAACTCATCCTGCGCGAGCTGCACTGGCTCCCAGTGGTCTTCCGGGTGCGCTTCAAGGTGTTGGTCATCACCTTTAGAGCGCTCCATGGCATAGGGCCTAGCTATCTTCGAGACCGCCTGCTGCCACCGACGACCTCCCATCGACCCGTGCGCTCCCACAGAGAGGGCCTCCTCGGGGTGCCATCAGCCAAACAATGCAGGCTGGTGACCCCCAGGGGGAGGGCCTTCTCTGTGGGGGCACCTACCCTCTGGAATCAATTGCCTCCAGAGATAAAGAGAATCCAAGACCTCGGTGCCTTCCGCCGTGCCCTTAAAACCTTCTTTTTCCAACAAGCCGGGCTGGCCTAATTCTTTTTAAGTGTTTTTAATTGTTTTGTGTATTGTTTTAATTAATGGGACCAAATTTATATATATATTTTTAATTGTATTTTAATATTTGTATTTGATGTTTTTATTTGGCTGTTCACCGCCCTGAGTCCTCAGGGAGAAGGGCGGTATACAAATTCAAAAATAAAATAAAAATAAAAATAAATCCTCCCTTGAGCTGACTTCTGAGGAGGAATCTGGGGAGTTGTCCAAGGGGGACATCATACTGCCTGCTGTTTATTTAGTAAACAAAGATACTTCAAAGTATAAATGTTCTCGGTGTCTTACATGAATACTGAAGGGCAAGTAGAAAGAAAAAAAGTCTATCCCCATAACGTATTCCATATTTACCCAATGATGCAGTTGGCCAATTATCAATTTCCAAACCCTTTGTCTCAAATATCACCCAAAGTTGATATTTCTAGGGCAAATGAAATTTCACTATCGCATGAGCATTTTTAAAATCACTTCCAATTTGTAATTAATATATGGAGATCTAAAAGTAAAGTAAATCCTATTCTTAACATTAGGCAGGGTTAATGGTTACAGATTTCTTCCTTTACATTAGAAGACAGGCAATATTAGAATTAAGCATCATCAACCTAAGTGTCAGGTATCAAGTAAAACTCCCATGAAGGAAGACTCCGAAGCTTGAATTTCCTTTTATTAGAGATGTCATATTGGCACATCTGTGAAAACCCAAATCTGAAAGTTTCCAGGTTTTCCCCACCCAAAAGAAAGTTGAAGTCCCTTCTCCCTGCACTAACATGTCCATCACATAATCCAGTCAGGCACCATCCAAAACTGGAGATGCCTCCCAGTCACCTCATCACAGCTGCAGGGCAAGGTGGCCTTGGCTTTCTGAGAAAAGAATGTTATTTTGACTACATATCACCCATACTCTATGCAATCCCCCTCCCATTTTTCCACAGTAGAAAATGTGGCAGGCTGAAGGCCCAAATGTAAAAGATGGCTTCCACGTCTGACACTAAGGTGGAACCAAACTCTATAGTTCTGGGTGACCTTCCCCAGGAGTCTCTGGAGACAAGAGAGTACATTGAAGAACAACACCAAATTTCCTTGGTGTCAACTATCTTTCTTCAGCATCATTTTCTAGACATGTTCAGAAAGGAAGGACCACAACGACTTCAGACCAGTGGCCTCTAGGAGTATATCTATGATTTTTCATTATGCTTTTCTCCAGCTTCTCCAGAAGCCCAGGAGTAGTTCAGGATCCCCAGAGGAGATATTGCTTCTTACAGTAATTATTAAAATCCTGGTCTGTGAGATCCCTCCTGATATTTCTCCAGTGATCGCCTTTGATGTAAAACACAGACTGAAGGAACTTGAATGGGATCTTGCAGCAGAAAAGCATAAATGACTCAGGTCACACTTCAGATGGCACAAATTTTGGGACATTCAGGGACTGTGCTTCTTGAATGCGCCTTTCCTTTCTCTTCTTTCCAGGTGAAGTTCTGTTAATCTCTCTCAGTCAAGAAAGTCACCCTCATTTCCATTTTTGAATGGTGCTTTGAATTCTTCGAATGCAATTGTTCTTCCTTAGAAACAGGAAGGGGATTGATTCAGCCCCATGAATTATGGGCCTCCTCCTTCTGCTTCCACTGCTGCTGATGTCCCAGCCAGTCTCTGGGAAGCTGAGAATGAAATGCCTGCTGAGTTTGGAGGAACACGAGGGAAGAAAATTACGGAGCTATTACAGGCCAGGAAACCACCTCATTGGTATAGTCACCATTGCCACAGTAATATCCCAAATAATGCTGTCTTTCAACACAGCTCCTTATACTCAAGCGCCCTCGTAAGTCATTCAGTGTGATGGAATTGCATTCCTTCCATTTGCAGTCCTAACACTCTTCTTCTTTTCTTTCAGTTACTCCTATATTGCAGGACCTGTTTAATTTCTTCAATCATTTAGATTTCCATGGATTCTCTCTTAAGTCTTATTTTAAGAGACCCAAATACAAAGATGGAGCAACCCCACCCCTCAAAGTCAAATTATTTTCCCCTCTTATAGAATCCTGAGTTAATCACAACTAGCTTATTGAAAAGTTTGTAGTTGCCTCTGCCCCACCCATTTCTCTATTTTTATAACCATTCATTGATATTCAATGCCTGATCCTGGTATGGAATAGAGGATGGCTTGTTTTTAGAATTGCTTTTCTGGATCATTTATAAGTCCTCTTTGCTGATGATTCTATTTTAATGATTGAATGACTTTGAATCTTGGTCATTTCACAAATTAAAAATGAGCACTATTACAAATAATAATATATTTTAAATATTAAATCTCCATCCAACCTTCTCAATACTCATAACAATTAAACGGTGATGGGTGACTATAACTTTATTCTTATGTTGGACACTTTTGGCTTAAGACTGGCTGGCTTGAGTCAAATTTTAAACTGATTTTAAATTGGAATTGTTTTAATTACGGCCAAAATATTTAATTATTTTAAACAGTTTTTAGATTTTGTATGTTTTGTATGTATGTCTTGTTTTTACTTTGGCTGTTCACTGCCCTGAGTCCTATATTGGAGAAGGGCGGTATAGAAATTTAAACAAATAAATAAATAAATAAAGACTGAATGGGCTTGTGGAGAGAAAGAGGAACAGATGAAAATATATTTTGTTTTTGTTGTTAGAGATGATGCTATGATGAACATTTTTTTTACAGTCGTTCAACTACTAATTCAGAAAGAATCCTAACCTTCATTTTTGCCATTCAACAAGTCAACAAGAAATCTCAGCTTTTGTACAATCTCACACTTGGCTACAACATTCATGACAACTATTTGAACACCCTTGGGACTTCAGATGCCTTGCTGGACATGCTCTCAACTGGAGAAGCCAATGTTCCCAACTACAGCTGTGGCAAGAAGGACAACCTGATGGCTGTTCTTGATGGATCTCTTGATGACATCTCCATTCAGATGTCAACTTTAGTAGGCCCCTACAAAGTCCCACAGGTGTGACTTTTTGTTTCTCTATTTGGCAAAGTGAGCAAGTTGTTGGTGGGTGGGTAATAGATTCAATCATATCTTTTCTATGAAAATCATGAACTGCTTTTCTCATGGCCATTGTCATGGCTAGGGATTGGGATCCAGAGGAGGCATAAATATTTACTCAAGCAAGATTTGAGCAGCTGGACACAATGTTAAATAGGGAACATTTAAGCAAATCTGTAAAATGAACTGATTTGCATTTGCAGTGCTCTAGAGATAGAAGAAATAGCACGTTTATTATCTGAATGTCAATTTTATTAGAAAAGAGAAAGAGCAGTATCTTAGACCCCAGATTAGACAAATAATTATATTCAATCTTGCTGATATTGTGCATTTTGTATTCTTTATGTTGATATGGTTTAAGGATTAAGAACAATAGACTGTTCCAGATGTCACCAAACCTTCGGACTTCAGGGACCACCAAATTCATTATTTTAAATCCCGTGGATTTTAGCAAAAGATAAATAGAATTTACTGCAATATAAAAATGCAAATAATTTTTCTACAGACCACCAAAATTTTCTCGCAGACCACCAGTGGTCCATGGACCACCATTTGGTGACCGCTGGATTATTCTCATATGTTCATGAAAACCGCACTGGATATGTTAAAAGCTTACATTTTGGATTTGATCTGATCTAACCATAACACACCATTCTTCATTGCTTCTTCAGATCAGTTATGGAATTGTTTCAGAGGCTCTGAGTGATAAAAGTCAAATTCCTTTTTTCCATCAGATGCTCCCCCAAAATGGGATCCAGTATCCAGGAATTGTCCAACTCCTCCTTCATTTCAGTTGGACTTTGATTGGTCTCTTTGCACCAGACTCAGAGGAGGGAGAGAATTTCATGAGAACTTTCACTCCTATGCTTGTCAGAAATGGAATTTGTGTGGTTATCTCAATGACTAGACATACAGAACCTCTCAGAAATGCCATCTCTAAGTGGAGAAAAGTCAATGTCTTTGTTCACTTCATAGAATTTGCTTCTATTGTGGATAGAGTTAACCACATCAATTTAGCAATTGAAGGTTTGCCAGGACCCATTGAAGGGAAAGTCTGGATCACCACAATCATGGAGAAAGTGACAATAAAAGGGCATCCACTTTACAAATATATCTATAGCATTTGGGTCTTTGCTTTGCAGGAAAGAAAATGGCCAAATGATGAAGCCTTTCAACCCAGTCTTTTTAAGGATTCCAAATTTGAAGACCAGTCTTTTCGCTGTTCTTTTTCAAAGCATGTCCTTTCTGTTAAGGGCCGGAGACAATGCACCCAGGTAGCACCACTGGACATGCAAGAGAAAAAGAATAGAATTCAGCTACAAAATAACCACCGTTTTTATACTATTGTTAAGACTCTGGCCCATGTCTTGAATGTTGCATATTCCTCAATATCTAGGAGGAGAAAAATAGAGAAGAAAGAGAGATTGGGGGCTGCAAGGCTGGAGCCATGGCAGGTATGCGGTCCTGAGAACTATCCATCATACCAAGTTCCTATTTAAAAAAAAATTCAGTGCTGATGTAGGAGAACCATTGTTCTAGAAGAAATCAACAGGTTTGGCCAAATGGAGGCCAGATTTAGTTCACAGGATTATGTTCCAAAAAGCAGGCACAGAGACAATTATATTTTGATATTAAACATTGCTATTATAAAATCATTTAAAATGTATACATTGTAAATAAATTCCTGTACTTATGGGTTTGTAAATAGTGTGAATTTTCTATTTTATATTCATAAATTTCAGCTAAACCTGGGAGCATTAGCCTAACCCCTTCTCAATGCAGGAATCCAGTTAACGCCTTTCGAACTGATGGTTACTCAGTCTTTGCATTTAGCTGTGCCATTTATGTGAATGCTAACACTAACCCTAACCCTAACTCACTGCTCACTGCCAGGAGTTCGATCCTGACCAGCTCAAGGTTGACTCAGCCTTCCATCCTTTCCAGCTTTTTAAAATGGGTACCCAGATTGTTGCTGATTCTATAAACCACTTAGAGAGGGCTGTAAAAGCACTGTGAAGTGATATATAAGTCTAAACCACTGTTCACCGCCCCGAGTCCTTCGGGAGAGGGGGCGGTATAAAAATCTAATAAATAAATAAATAAATAAATAAATAAATAAATAAATAAACGTTATTGCTATTCAGGCAAATAGTGCAGAGGAGACTGAACATCTCTCGTTCACTAGCTCAGCTTTAAAATTGCTCCTCCTTTTAGGATGTTTCAAGTTGCTTTCAAAATTCCTGGATGTTTCAATTCTAGTTCCATCCGTTTCTGGAGAAGAATGAGTTTTGCAATTTTTCCTGGGAGAAACTGTACTTGGACCAAAGTGGAAATGTAGCAGCAGATCTGAATATCATAAGTTGGTTGCTTTTCTCCAAGGAAGATTCCATCAAAGAGCAAGTGGGTAGTTTGGAAAGACAGAGGCTTATTATCGACCAAGATGCTTTTTCACGGCTAAAGTTGCTGAACAAGGTGGTTGAAAATATCGGCAACTTTTCTTGGTCTATATGGTTGGTGTTAGGGTCCCCTGAAAGAGCAGGCTCAGATATTTTTTAACAGCCAATATCTGACCACAGTTATTCATGCCTTTGTTTCACCCCACTGGGATAGGCCTCCTGCTGCTTGGAAGGTCATCCAAGTTGTTCAATCAATATGGAACCACAATGAGTTGTCCGATATGAGATAATGCCTTAAACTAGAAAAATGAAAGACTTAAATTTGCCTATACTGCCCACCCCCCAAGTCCTTCATGATACTTGTAATAATGAGGGTCAATTTGTAATATAATGCTACTTATATTTGGTCTTTGGCTTGTAAGCCATCTAAAAACCATTTGAATGCAATTTTTTATCTTGATTGTCTTACATTAAAACAAAGAATTATCCAAGAGTTGGACACAACTAGCAATTAACAACAAAACTGTAATTCTTCAGTGGAAAGGGCCTTGTCTTGAATACCTCACTTGGCCTTAGAAATATCCCTTTCCCACACAGGGCTCATACTCATTTCTCATGTTCTGCAGCAAAAGATGCCTGACTTAACCTTTTTGAGTGACATGTTCTCATGATTTCATCTCTACTCATCCTCACTATAATTCTAGAAACTAGGCAGTAATCTTTAATCTTATTTCATCAGCATGGCAGCTGTACGAATTGAAAATATAAATGTACAGACATAACTTAATAATACATCATTTGAATTTGGCAGCCCTAGTTTGTGAGGGATTTTTTCTTATATCTTAACTGGAAGAAGGATTTGGATTATTTTCAAAGGCGAATGGCTTTACAATATTTTATGGTTTCCTGATCTATTGCTCAGAAGTGTTTTTCTTAAGCACAGTTTCATTTTATTTTAATCATCAATCAATCTAATAAGTAAAAATTTGGCAGATATTTTGGAATGAATGTTGTTTTTCTGCTTAGTCTCTGCCTCAGTCCAAATGTGTGAACAAGTGTCAACCTGGATTTGTAAAACGGGCTCGGAAAGAAGAACCAATTTGCTGCTATGATTGTATTCCTTGTCCGGAAGGGACCATCTCCACACAGGAAGGTGAGTGACACCAGAGGAAAGGGATTGGATTCCACCAGAACCTCTTATCAAAGTGCATGTTAAGAGACAGATGTGAACGTGACTATTTTATTCTTCATTGCTATTTTCAACATGAAAAATATATTCCATAATGGGAGGACTAAGATCTTGAAGAATAAGGCAGGAAAGGATAGAAGAACGTAGTGGATTGGGCAAGATGCCTCCTGCTAAAGGAAATATCTTTTCTACTACACATCTAGGAAGTTTCCTTCCATGTTTACCATCTAAATTCTTTGAAACTTGAGGATTGGTTTCAGGTCGATGGGTTTTGCTCATCCAAAATAATTTTATCTTACAGGCCAAAAGATAGATCAGTCAGACAGTCGGTCAGTCAGCTAGCCAGTGAGTCAGTCAGTCAGTCAATATTTATTAAGATCATAGAACCATATAACCGAAAGATCTACTTGGGGGGACCTGGGAGGGAGAGTGTTTGGGTTCAAGGAACAAGAGAAAACAAAAGACTTAATATTGAAGTTTGCAGAAAACCCACATACAGTGACCAATATTTTGATTCTCACCACCCACTGCAGCACAGAATGGATGTTATTAGAACCCTACATCACCGGGCTGAAGGTTTGCCTACCAGCAAAGAGGGAAAAGAAAAAGAACTAAAACGCATAAAGGAAGCCCTCAGAATGTGTGGCTATCCCAACTAGGCCTTCATCAAATCCAAATAAAGAGCTCCTCTATAAGAGACAATGAAGGAAATAACAAACAGAGCAACATTGTCATTCCATATGTTGCAGGAATATCTGAAGTGCTCAGGAGGATTTTCAACCAACACAATATACATCCACACTTTAAACCCAAACATACACTAAGGCAGAAGGGTCAGTGTTCCTTGTTGTGCACCTAAGACACATAAGAGGCCATCTTGGAGGCTTCAAGTTTGCCAAGAAGCTTGTCTACTCCAAGGATAAAACACCCAGGTACAAACTGAGCAATGTGGTATATATGCAATATAATGCAGTGATACATGTGCACATCTGTACTTTGGAGAAACAAAACAATCACTTCACAAAGGCATGGCACAACATAGGAGAACAAAGCTATCAGGACAAGAATCAACAACCCATTTGCATTTGGACAATAAAGGCCACACTTTTGAAGACAATAAAGTCAGCCATACATATCAATTACTGTCCATTTTGCATTCTGCAGAAAAAAAACACACCCTGAAAAATAAAACAGACAAAAGACAAAAGAAGGGCTTAACACCTTGTACAGAACCCCTTAACCTCCTCTCTGCCCTCCAGGCGGACCTTTTGGTTTCTCAGGGAATTTATCATGAAATTGCTTTACTAGAGTATCAGCATTCACATCCCAACTTTTCACCCAAGTAGCTTCAGACAATGGGTACCCTTTCCAGTGTCCCAAATATTGTAACCGACCCCTTTATAGTCTAGAGTCAAGGATCTCCTTCATTTCATAATGAGTCTCCCCTTGTACTACCAAAGGAGGGTGGGGGAGCAGCTGGTAAGGGCCTTAAATTAGATTCTCTTGCTGGTTTCAATAAACTACTGTGAAAAACTGGGCGTACTTTCCCTAATATGCAAGGGAGGCTAAGTTTGACAGCTTTGCATAAAGTTTGGCCGCTAGGAATTTTTTCAGTACTTACCTGACTAATTTGACATGTTCTTCCATATTTTCGCTGAATATAAGAATGTCATCCAGATAAACAAGGACCCCCTTGTTTACAAGGTGCTCATGCAGAACTTCATGCATGAAGACTTTGGGGGGCCCTTGGAGTCCAAAAGGCATGACCCGGAATTGGAAGCTGCCCAGGGAGCAGTTAAAAGCAGTCTTCCATTCATCTCCCTCCTTTATGCGAATCCGGTAGTAGCCTTCCCTTAGATCTAACTTGGTGAAAATCTTGCCTTTTGACAAGTGGTTCAGCAAGTCTTTCATCAGTGGTAGGGGGTAGGTATTTTGTATGCAAATGGAGTTTACCTCCCTAAAGTCGACACACAATCTCAGCCCCCCCATCTTTCTTTTGTCAGGGTTCCAAGGAACACCCCCAAGAAAATAAAATTCTGAGGCCTGAGGTTCCTCAAAGTTCCAATTTATTAGAGGTGTCATGTTGGCACATCTGGGAAAACCTGAATCTGAAAGCCTTCAGGTTTTCACACCCAGCTAGCAGTTCACAGCCCTGCCCCACACCCACAAATTCATCACATTGTCCAATCAACTCTTCACATTCCACCGGATACAATCTTCAGGCAGTCTCCATCAGATGCAGGCAAAAGTCCTTGAATACAGAATGTTGTTATGACTAACTTTTAATCACTCCAGCAACAACCCTCTCCCAACTTCCCCAGCTAAAATATCTGGCAGTAAAGAAGCAAAAAAGAAAATTGTCTTCCAAAACTGGCAGGCTTCCCCCCTCAGGAAAGGAACGCATCCTAGGACAAGACTGGAGTCAGGGGTTAACACAATTAGCACATTAACCACCCCTTCACCCCCCACCTAGGAGGACCCTTAGGCTTATCAGGGAACTTATCATGAAATTGCCTAACTAAGGTGTCTGACTGAACATCCCACCTCTTCACCCACGTGGCTTCAGACAAGGGGTATCCCTTCCAATGAACCAAATATTGCAAACGTCCCCTCTGCAATCTAGAGTCCAAAATCTTCTTCACCTCATAATGAGTCTCACCCAGCACCACAATCGGCTTTGGGGGAGCAATAGGTTGAGGTCTCAATTTCTATCCCACAGCAGGCTTTAACAGTCTGCAATGGAAAACAGGATGAATTTTTCCCAGTATGCAGGGGAGATTTAATTGTACAGTCACTGGGTTAATCCCTTTCACTATGGGGAAGGGATCTAAATATTTCAGTCCTAACTTCTTACTCTTCAACCTCAAACATAAGTATTTGGTGGAAAGATACACGTGATCTCCCACCCGAAAGGGGGTTGGAGAGATCGGTGTTTGTCTGCTTGCTTTTTGTATGCTTCGGCCGCTTCATTCAGGGCTTTTTTGGTATTCTCCCAGTCCTTCTTTAACAACTCCATCCATTCACTCAGAGTCATGGAAGAAGGCTTTTCTCTCGGCAGTTCTGGCATAGGGACAAATTCCATGCCGCTCGTAATCTGAAAGGGTGTCAGTCCTGTACTACTATGCATCGCATTATTGTAAGCCACTTCTGCGACAGGAAGCAAATCAGCCCAATTATCTTGCTGGTAATCTACATAACATCTGATGTATTGTTCCACCATGGCATTAGCACATTCCACAGCTCCATTCGTACTCAGATGGAAAGCCGAGCTAAGCCCCTGAGATGACCCAATGGACCTCAGGAACTCCCTCCAGAACTTAGCGGTGAACTGAACTCCTTGATCGGAGATCACCCATCGCGGAACTCTATGCAGCTGGTAGATCTGTTTGACAAACATCTTGACTAATCTCTTAGCTGAGGGAAGTCCAGAACACGGAATAAAATGGGCCTGTTTGGAGAACAGGTCTATCGCAGTCCATATTACAGTATTTCTGCCACTCTCTGGGAGGTCTACTATAAAGTCCATAGCTATTTCTTCCCATGGGTGGCTGGGCTCAGCTACCTGTTGAAGCAAACTGGGAGGCTTCCCCAGTCTTGTCTTATTGCTGGCACATATGGCACAACTTTTTACATAGTCCTCCACATCAGCTTTCATCTTTGGCCACCAAAACTTCCGTCTAATCAGATGAAGGGTCTTTAGAAATCCAAAATGAGAGTCAGCCCTACGCTGTAGCACCAGGAGTCTCAAGCTCTTGGGGACGTAAATTGTCGAACCTTTCCAAGCTAGTCCATCACGGATTGTCAAAGTGTCTCGAAGGTTGGCTAGCCATGGATCAGTAGATAGTGCTCCCTTCAAGTCGGCAGTTAGCTTCCCATCGAGGGGATCAGTCCGCCTGCTGGCCTATCCCCTGATAGTGACTTGCACCGCACTCTGCGTGTCCGGGATGATAGCATGGATGACGTCCTCCCTCTGGCTGTCACATTGGGGTTTCCTTGAGAGGGCATCTGCAAGCAGGTTCTTCCCCCCAGGATGTATTTCAGCTTGAAATCAAACCGCTTGAAATACTGCACCCAGCGGACCTGTTTGGGGGAGAGCCTTCATGTGGTCTTTAAGGCTTCAAGGTTTTTATGGTCTGACCATACCTCAAAGGGTATCTTGGCTCCCTCTAGGACATGCCGCCATGATAGAAGAGCCCAACGAACAGCAAAGGCTTCCTTCTCCCATACTGCCCATCTCTGCTCGGTGTCCATTAGTTTTTTGGACACATATGTGCAAGGAAGCAGCCATCCCTGGGGGTCTTCCTGGAAGAGCACTGCTGCCACTGCAACATCACTAGCGTCAGCCTGGACAATGAACTGCCTATCTGGGTCTGGGTGCTGAAAGATGGGATCCTCTGCAAACAGCCATTGCAAGCTTTCAAATGCTTTTTGACAGCTTAGCGTCCAGGCTAACAACTGCATCGGCTGTGGCTTTGTGGGGGAGGGTCCTGTCTTTAGAAGTTGGTAAGCAGCAGAGCCACTTCCGCAAAGGCTGGGATGAATTGCCTGTAGAAGTTAGCAAAACCCAGGAAACTTTGCGGCTGTTTCCTGGTGTGAAGGGGCTGCCAGTCAAGTATGGATCGCACTTTCCCGGGATCCATCTCTATGCCTTTGTTTGACACTCGGTAGCCCAGGTAGTCCAGAGAAGTCTTGTGAAACTCACATTTGGAAGGCTTCACATAAAGTTTTGCAGCTAACAGTTTCTTTAGTACTTGTAACATACCTGCCCTATTGAACACCCTTCCCATTGAAACCTCACCCTCCTAATCAGCCGCCTCACCCTCCTAAACCTCCGGAGCAGTGTTGAAATGCAATTTTTTTTTACTACTGGTTCTGTGGGTGTGGCTTGGTAGGCATGACTTGGTGGGCGTGGCAGGAGAAGGATACTATAAAAGTTCAATTCCCACCACATTCTGGGGCCAGCCAGAGGTGGTATTTGCCAGTTCTCTGAACTACTCAAAATTTCCACTACCGGTTCTCTGAACTACTCAACATTTCTGCTACTGGTTCTCCAGAACCTGTCAGAACCTGCTGGATTTCACCCCCATTCTGGAGGTTGTTCTTCTAAGCATTGGGATGAAGTGATTACAACAAGGTATATTGCCTCGGTGAAGGGTGGGTGTGGTGTCAATTATTCCTCTTCTCGGTTTTGTTTATTGTTGATATTTTGATAGTCATGTATATTGTGTTTTTTAAACTGGACTGTAAGCTGCCTACATTTGGTTTAAGATTTTTAGCTTTCTATGTCTATTTCTATATTTCAGTTTACCAATTTACCAATTACTATTGCTTTCTTGTCTCCCAGTATCAGATGCCATTGAAAGAAGGTCTTTCTTGGAATGTAAAAGGAGGAACTATAGAAATAATATTACTTACTGTTTTCTCAGATACTGAAAAATGCACCAAGTGCCCAGATGACAAATATCCCACTGATGACAAAATCCAATTTATCCCCAAAAGAATAACCTTCCTGTCCTATGAAGAACATCTGGGCATCATCCTGGTCTCCTTTGCTGTACTCTTGTTTCTAACAACAGGCTTTGTTTTGGTCATATTCCTTAAATACCTAGAAACTCCCATTGTGAAAGCTAACAACCGTGACCTGTCCTACATCCTCCTGGTTTCCCTCTTGCTTTGCTTCTTGTCCTCCTTTTTCTTCATTGGCCGACCAAGGAAAGCCACCTGCTTTCTCCGACAAACAATGTTCAGCATCATCTTCTCAGTAGCTGTGTCTTGTGTGTTAGCCAAAACAATCATGGTAGTGCTGGCCTTCCTGGCCACGAAACCAGGGAACAGGGTGAGGAGATGGTTGGGGAAGAGCTTGGCCAACTCCGTCATCCTTTCTGGCTCTGCTGGAAAAATTGTAATTTGTGCAATCTGGTTGGGAGTTTCTCCTCCGTTTCCTGATTTTGACCTGCACTCCCAATCAGGAGTGATCATCCTTCAGTGCAATGAAGGCTCTGTGACCATGTTTTATGTGGTTCTCTGCTACATGGGTTTCCTTGCTGCCATTTGCTTCACAGTGGCTTTCCTGGCCAGGAACCTGCCTGGGGCCTTCAACGAAGCCAAACTGATCACCTTCAGCATGCTGGTCTTCTGCAGCATCTGGATCTCCTTCCTGCCCACCTACTTGAGCACCAAAGGGAAATCCATGGTGGCCGTGCAGGTTTTCTCCATCTTGGCTTCTGGTGCTGGCCTGCTGGGCTGCATCTTCTTCCCCAAGTGCTACATTATCATCCTGAGACCAGATCTAAATACTAAGGAACATTTAATAATAAAAGTCGGTATCTGATCATGAAGTAGTTTCTTAGAGTCATAACACTTAATTGTTTATTACAGTTATTATTGAGTTTGTATGCTTGTTTTGACAACTAAGGCAGGGGTGAAATCTAAAATGTTTGCCTATCGGTTCTGTGGGCATGGCTTGGTGGGGGGGTTTCCTGTGACTGAGTGGGTGTGGCCAACTTGATGTCACTCATAGCCATGCCCACTTAGTCAGAAGACCCCCTCCCACCAAGCCATGCCCACAGAACCCGGTAGGAAAACTCTTTAAATTTCTATTCAGCCAGCGTTTCCTTACCTTTCTCTTGCAGTTCCGTCCACCTGCCCCATTCCCCAGAGTCAAGGAAAGCACCATTCCCTGACTCCGGCCTTCCCACGGAGCCGCTGCCTACTTGCCCTTTGCCACGCAGCTCCGCCCACCCGCCCCATTCCCTGGAGTTGGGGAATGCACCATTCCCCGATTCCTACTGCTCACCTTTCTCTCCTTCTTGAATGAGCCGCCCTGGTCCATGTGCCGGCTGCGCAAGCACACACCCAACCTGCTGCTGAATTAAATAAATGGTGTGTGCTCGTACAGCCAGTGCGTGGACCAGAGCGGCTCATTCAAGAAGGAGAGTGAGTGACTCCGGTACCTTTCGGGCGCTTGCCTTCCCTTACATCCAGCTGCGGGAGAACTGTAAGCAGTAGGAGTCGGGGAATGGTGCATTCCCTGACTCTGGGGAATGGGGCGGGTGGGTGGGTGGGCGGAGCCTCCAGCTGCCATTGCTACCGGTTCTCTGAACCACCGGCCATCATCGCTACCTACTGTCCTGAGCCAGTCCGAACCGGGAGCATTTCACCCCTGAATTAAGGTTATTTAAAATCAAAAGAAATAAACATACAAAAAATGTAAGACTAATTTAAGATAATTATCAAAGTGTAAAATAAATTAATTAATAATTTAAATTGTGATGAAACTAGTGAAGGACAAGATATGAAATGATATAGTTATATTAACATAATGCATCTGCAGAGGAGACAAGACTTCCCAGATTGGGGTGAGGGGGAGGGATACGACATCATCTATCTCCAGTCCTCAACACAGTCCTCTCAGCAGTTCCAAAAAGGCTCCACATTCATTTACACCACTCAGGTGACCCTGAGAACCCAGATCAACCTCCAGGTGACTTTCATGACTCTCTAAAAGGATGCAAATGACCAGCTGTCTGCAAGGAGTATAAATCCTTCCATTCCCCACCATCCAGTCAGAGCTGAAGAAGCTTCTTGGATGAGAAGTGAAATGTCTTCAAAGAAACATAAAACAGTCCAATTACCTCTTGAAAAAAGCACCTTTGGGACATCAGCATACTAGAAAACTGCACTTCAACTGTAGTCGTAAATGATGGTGAAATTGAACAAAATAAAACAAAATAATGGGTGAGTAGACAGGCCTTCATTGCAAGGGGTGGAACTTCCATTTCACTGGGGACAGAACTTTACCTCAAATTTTGGATATTATGGGCATCAAATAAAATACCATCTTTTGTTCCTTAAACTTTAAGTCCTGATTCTGTAGATAGCTTCCAGCTCCTTCCCTCCCTATTGCTTAACTATAATTCTATTTTGATTATAGTTTCCATTTTAATTATTTATTTTTCTTTTATGATTTTAATGCTATAAGTTTCCCAGAGTTGTTTCAAAACAAGATGGGTGGCAAATATGCTGAATGAATGAACGAACAAACAAACAAACAAACAAACCAGCAAACAAGCAAATGTTTGAAACAAGTTTACCAGTTAGTGGGTGGGATCCTCTTCAGTCCATTTAAAAAGAAAGAATATCACATCTTTCCAACTTTATAAAATCTTTATTTTTTGCAATCTTTTGTAATATATTATAAAGAGGTGATTTTAGAGTTGTTTTTGGAAAACTTTCCCCAGCTGAAACTGGGGAAAGTCTAAAACTCTTTTGGCCAGGTGTTCAGAGCCATTAACGAACCCAGTTCCTGACATGCCAGGAATGAGCTCATCCTCCCTTGAGCTGACCTCTTTTTCTTTTGGGATAAGTTTTTTTTTATTTTTTAAACATACAAACAAACATACAATACATCTTTTCTGAACAGAATATTGGCCCGGTCTTAAATTTGTACAGATTTTTGTTCATCTTTAACACAATTTTATATGTTCAATTTTTCTCATAGCATTTATTCTCTCTAATTTTAAGAAACCAATATTACCCTTCATCATAACGTCTTATCCTATTATAGTTCAATTTTTCTTTTCCTTCCTTAAAATTTGAACCCCTAAATTTACATCCATATAACATAGTACAATCCCCAATTATATCCTTAAATTCTCTTATTCTAATCACCAATGATTCTTTTATCAGCTATTCCAAATAATACAATTCAAGATATTAGTAGAAACCAATTAAATAAATAGACAAACCAGCAATCCAAAATTTATAGGGCTATCAGTGCATGTAACATAGATGTCTCTGCAAGTAAGATTATCACCCCTGATGTCAAACAAAACCAAGCATTTAATAGTGAGTGCCATACCATGTGCATTAATCAAACAGGTGGCAAGAAAGTAGGGGGGTCAGGCACGACACAGGTTATGTAGACAGTTAACATAGGGTCAATCAATATGGACTCAAATGTCTATACATCAATGCACAGAGTATGAGGAATAAACAGGGTGAATTAGAAATTCAAGTAAATGAGGGCAGGTATGATATTGTTGCCATTACGGAAACTTGGTGGGATGAAACCTACAAATGGAACATACATCTAGAGGGATTCAAACTATTTAAACGAAGTAGACAAAATTAAAAGAGGAGGTGGAGTTGCCCTAGATATAGGAAATAACTACATCTCTACAGAAATAGAGCACAACAATGATGAAAATTATCTTGAATGCATTTGGGTCAATATTAAAGGGGGGGTGGGAGGAATGATCTTGTCATAGGTCTATATATAGGCCACCCAACCAAACAGAGGAAGTAGATGGACTTTTTGCTAGTCAGCTAACTAAGGTATGTAGGAAGCACAGCACAATAGTAATGGGGGATTTTAACTACCCTGACATCAACTGGGAGACAAACTCTGCACCAAGTGGAAGATACAAGAGGTCTCAAAGATCACCCAAAAGTTGATACCTCTAAGGCAAATGAAATTTCACTATCCCCTGAGCAATTTTAAAATCACTTCCAATTTGTGATTCAGACCAGTGCGCTATAGACCAGTGACTATCTATGATTTTTCACTATACTTTTCTCCAGTTTCTCCTCTGCACGTGGAGGTCCAGAGGTAGTTCAGGATCCCCAGAGGAGATGTCTTCTTACTTATTATTATTATTAACATCCTGGTTTGTGAGAGCTCTCATGATATTCCTCCAGTGATCGCCTTTGACGTAAACATCAGACTGAGAAGCAACTTGAAAGGAATCTTACATGAGAAAACGATAAATGTGTCAGGTCAAACTCCATGTGGCACAAATTTTGGGACATTCAGGGACTGTACTTCTTGAATGTACCTTTCCTTTCTCTCCTTTCCAGGTGCAGTTCTTCCAGTCAAGAAAGTTAATCTCATTTTCATCTTGTGACAGTGCTTTGAATTCTTTGAACTCTCTTGTTCTTCCTTAGAAACAGGAAGGGGATTGATTCAGCCCCATGAATTATGGGCCTCCTCCTTCTGCTTCTGCTGCTGCTGATGTCCCAGCCAGTCTCTGGGAAGCTGAGAATGAAGTGCCTGCTGAGTTTGGAGGAACATGAGGGAAAAAACCTACGGAGCTATTACAGGCCAGGAGACCACCTCATTAGTATAATCTCCACTGCCACAATAATATCCCATATAACTCTGTCTTTCAGCACAGCTCCTTACACTCAAGCTCCCTCGTAAGTCATTCAGTGTGATGGAGTTGCATTCCTTCCATTTGCAGTCCTAACACTCTTCTTCTTTTCTTTCAGTTATTTCTATATTGCAGGACTGTTTAATTTCTTGAATCATTTAGATTTCCATGGCTTCTCTCTTATGTCTTATTTTAAGAGACCAAAATCCAAAGATGGAACAACCTCTCCCCCAAAGTCCAAATTATGCTTTGGAATAAAGGATGGCTTTTGTTTAGAATTGCTTTTCTGGATCATTTATAAGGCCTCTTTGCTGATGATTCTATTTTAATGATTGAATGATTTTGAATCTTGGTCATTGCAGAAATTAAAAAAGAGCACTATTACAAATAATGATATATTTTAAATATTAAATCTGCATTCCACCTTCTCAACACTCATAACAATTAAACTGTGATGGGTGACTATAATTGTATTCTTTTGTTGGACACTTTTGGTTTAAGACTGAATGGGTTTGTGGAGAAAAAGAGGAGGAAAGAGGAATAAATGAAATTATATTTTGTTGTTGTTAGAGATGATGCTAGGATGAACATTTTTTTTTACAGTAGTTCATTTACTTACCCAGCAAGAATCCTACACTTCATTTTTGCCATTCAACAAGTCAACAAGAATTCTCAGCATTTGTACAATCTCACACTTGGCTACAACTTCTATGACAATTATGTGAGCACCCTTGGCACTTCAGATGCCTTGCTTGACATACTTTCTACTGGAGAAGCCAATGTTCCCAACTACAGCTGTGGAAAGAAGGACAACCTGATGGCTATTCTTGATGGATCTCTTGATGACATCTCCATTCAGATGTCAACATTAGTAGGCACCTACAAAGTCCCACAGGTTTGTTTTTTTGTTTCTCTATCTGGCAAAGTGAGCTTGTTGTTGGTGGGTGGGTATAGATTCAATCATATCTTTTCTATGGAATTCATGAGCTGCTTTTCACCATGGCCTTTGTCATGGGTAGGGATTGGGATCCAAAGGAGGCCTAAACATTTACTCGAGCAAGATTTGAGCAGCTGGACACAATGTTAAATAGGGAACATTTAAGCAAATGTCTGAAATGAACTGATTTGCATTTGCAGTGGTCTAGAGATAGAAGACATAGCATGTCTATTATCTGAATGTCAATTTTATTAGAAAAGAGAAAGAGCAGTATCTCAGACCCCAGATTAGACAAATAATTATACTCAATCTTCCTAGTATTCTGCATTTTGTATTCTTTATCTTGATATGGCTTAAAGGTTAGGAACATTAGACTGTTCCAGGTGTCACCAACCTTTTGGACCGCAGGGACCACCAAATTCATTATTTTAAATCCCGTCAACCACTAATATGATTTTTTTTCAAAAGATAAATAGTATTTAGTGCAATATAAAAAATGCAAATAATTTTTCTGCAGACCACCAACATTTTCTCGCAGACCACAAGTGGTCCTTGGACAACCAGTTGGTGACTGCTGGACTACTCAAACATGTTCGTGAGAACCACACTGGATGTGTTAAAAGCTTACATTTTGGACTTGATCTGATCTAAACATAATACACCATTCTTCATTGCTTCTTCAGATCAGTCATGGAATTGTTTCAGAGGCTCTGAGTCATAAAAGTCAAATGCCTTTTTTCCATCAGATGCTTCCCAAAAATGGGATCCAGTATCCAGGAATTGTCCAACTCCTCCTCCATTTCAGATGGACTTTGATTGGTCTCTTTTCTTTTCTTTTTTTTTTTATTGCAAAAGTTTTACAATTACATTTTCACCCCTTTTTTCACCCCCCCACCTCCCTCCCCAAACTTCCCGTCCTCCCTAACCCTCCCTAACCCTCCCCCCCCAGACTTCTCTATTATGTACTCATAACTAATAACACTGATATATATACCTGAACCCATCCCTCCCCCTATATAATTTTCCCTCTTTATCTCTTCACATTAAGATATTTCTAATACATTGTTTTCAAATAAAAGCTATTTGGTACTTTCTAGTTTGGTATTTGTTCTGAACATATTCTATCCACCTTTTCCATTCCCATTCATAAGTCTCTTGTGAACAATCTTTTAAATATGCTGAAATCTTCGCCATCTCTGCAAAACTGGCCATCTTCAAAGTCCATTCCTCGATTGTAGGCAAAGCTTCATTCTTCCAATATTTACCTATCAACAATCTTGCTGCTGTTATCATATGCAATATTAATTTTGTTTCACCCCGTGTGAAACCCTTAACTATACCCAATAAAAACAATTGTGGAGAAAATTGAATTTTTTTCTTCAAAACATTCTGCATGACCCACCATATTTTTATCCAAAAAGCCTTAACTTTCCTACAGGTCCACCAAACATGATAATACGTAGCATCCAAACATTCACATCTCCAACATTTTGGCTGAACATTAGGGTACATACATGACAACTTTTTAGGATCTAAATGCCATCTATAAAACATTTTATAAAAATTTTCCCTCAAATTCTGCGACTGTGTAAATTTAACATTCTGAACCCAATTTTTTTCCCATGTTTCCAACATCACTGGTTCTTCAAAATTTTGTGCCCACTTAATCATGCAATCTTTAACTAATTCCGTTTCTGAATCCCTTTCTAGCAAAACATTATAAAGCCTTTTAATATGCATTGGACCTTTCTCTCTTATATGTCTAACCAATTCTTCCTCATGCAACATAATACCAGTTTTTTGGTCCTCTTTCCATCTCAATTGTAATTGATTATATTGTAACCAGGTTAAATTAATCCCTTCGTCCAACAGTGTCTGCAATGTCTTCAGCTGCCATCTGCCCGCATCTGTAAAAAGAACCTCTTTGTATAAAAACCCCCCGAGTGACATTATATTTGTATTCCACAAGGTATGACCAAGATCCAGCCATATAATCCCATTTGAGTCGGTGCTTCTTCCAAACTCTCATCAAAGAGTCTCTAAGTATATGACTTTTAAATACTTTATCAACTTTGTCATCATAAAATAGGTAAGCATGCCATCCAAATTCAAGATCAAAACTTTCTGCATTCAATATTCCAGCCTTTTTACTTCCAAACCAATCACTTGTTAAAGTTAAAGCTGCTGCATCATAATATAACTGTAGGTTTGGAAGTTTAAGGCCTCCTCTTTCTGGAACATCTTGCATAATTTTCAATTTCACTCTCGGCTTTTTCTCGTTCCAGACAAACTTATTAAGTCCAGTTTGCCAAACTTTCAGTTGTTTATCACTTTTAAGCACCGGAATCATTTGAAACAAAAACAGAAATCTTGGCAAAATGTTCATCTTAACTGCTGCTATTCTTCCAAGTAAAGACAGTTGCAGCTTTTTCCAAGTCTCCATGTCTTTCTGAACCTCTCGCCACAACACCTCATAGTTATTTTGAAACAATTTCATGTTTGATTCTGCAACCTGAACTCCAAGATATTTTACCTTAGGTACAATTTCAAAACCTGCCCTCCTTTCAAACTCATGTTTACGATCTTGTGTCATATTTTTGACTATCATTTTAGTCTTTTTTGAATTCACTCTAAAACCTGAAACTCTACCATAGTCTTGTATAATGTCGTTCATCAGGATTGTTGATTCCATTGGTTGTGATAGGGTAACCACCAGATCATCTGCAAATGCCTTTATTCTATAATCCTCTTGCCTTATCATTATGCCTTTCAAAATTTTTGAGTCCCGTATTGTATTTAGCAAGACTTCCAATGTTAAAATAAATAAAAGTGGGGACAACGGACATCCCTGTCTTGTTCCTTTTTCAATTTTAAACTCTGTCGTCAAACTTCCATTAATAATAATCTGTGCTTTTTGCTCTTGATAAATTGCTGAGATCGCCTGTATAAATTGGTCCCCAAAGCCCATCTTTTTTAAAGTCTTTAATAGAAAATTCCAATCCACTCTATCAAAGGCCTTCTCCGCATCCAAAAAAACCAGCACTGCAGAAATCTGTTTATTCTTGTCAAGATATTCCAATAAGTCTATTACTTGCCTTACATTGTCCTTCATATATCTGCCCTCAATAAATCCCGCTTGGTCCGCATGAATCACCTTTTGGATTACTGGCATCAACCTGTTGGCTAATACCTTCGCATAAATTTTATAGTCTGTGTTCAAAAGAGATATTGGTCTGTAGTTCTCTGGTTTTTTAGGACCAACTTGTTCTTTTGGTATCAAAGATATATAAGCAGTTGTCCAAGATGGGGGTATTTTGCCCCCTTGTTGAATATTGCAAAATAAATCTCTAAGTTGTCCCACCATTTCAGCTTGTAAAGTTTTGTAATACACTGCGGTCAAACCATCCGTGCCAGGAGCTTTGGCTGTTTTTAGCTGTTTAATTGCTGCTGTTATCTCCTCCTCTGTTATAGGATAATTCATTCTTTCCTTTTGTTGATCAGTAATTTTTGTAACTCTCTTATCCTTTAAATATTTTTCTATAAGTCCATTCTGCACCTCTTCTTTGGCATATAGTTTAGTATAATAATCCACAAAAGCTTCTTTAATTAATTTTTGTTGAAAGATTTCTTTCCCTCCAATATCAATACTATCAATAGTCCGTATACTTTGTTTTTTCCTCAATGTGTAAGCCAACCATCTGCCCGGTTTGTTAGCGTTGCAAAATGTATTATGCTTCGCGTATTGTAAACTTGTTGCAACTTGTTCCGCCATAAGCATTTGAAATTGGTCTTTCAAAAGTTTTATAGCACTTCGTATTCTTTCATCTGTTGGGTTTTTAATAAGTAACTGTTCTTTATTCTTTATTTCCATTTCCAACTCAAATCTTTTCTTTTGTCGGAACAGTCTATGTTTAGAATTCATGTAGATGAGTACCCCTCTCATATAAGCTTTACTTGCATCCCAAACAATTTCAATTGGGGTACCTTTATTCAAATTTATTTCAAAAAATTCTTTCAAATGCTTTTTAAGTTCTATTGTATTTTTTTCATATCTAAACAAGTTCTCATTTAATCTCCAAGAACGTCTCTCAACCTTATCCATCTCAATTTCTATCCATACAGGGCTATGGTCAGTCAGAGTTCTTGGAAAAATCTTTGTTTTTTTTGTCTTAACAAGTAGATCATTTGACAACAGGATAAAATCAATCCTAGAAAAAGATCTATGTCTATCCGAAAAAAAAGTGTAGTCCAATTCATTTGGATTATGTATTCTCCAAACATCTTTTAATTCCATATCTTCTTTCATATCAAAAAAAGTCTGTGGTAGTCTAATTCTAGACTTTGCCAAGCTCTTTTTATCTAGTTTAGAATCAATTACTCCATTCCAGTCTCCCATAATTAAAGTAGATCTATAGTCCCATTGCAATATTTTAGTATGTAACATCTTATAAAAATAATCCTGTTGTTGGTTGGGAGCATAAATTCCAATCAAAAGAATTTGACCATTTGCTGTGAGCAGTTCAATTGCTACAAACCTACCATCTTGATCTGCTTCTATAACTTTCGCTGTTAATTTTTTATTTACATAAATAACCACACCATTCTTTTTCTGCGAAGTTGAAGATATATAATGTGCTTCTAGTTTTGAGTTTATCAAATATTTTTGATCTTGAGTTGTGATATGCGTTTCTTGTAAACATATTATATCATTATTAAATTGTTTCAAATATGTAAATAATTTCTTCCTTTTCTGTGCTGAATTCAACCCATTGACATTCCAAGATAGACACTTAAAGGTCATCAGCCTCTTTCTGGAGCACAGAGCAAAATATTTGAAGTTCATCCGAGAGCTTCGATCTCGCTCCTCCCATAGCTCCACTCTCTTGTACGGTACTCTTAACTGCCTTCTTGTCTTGTCTTTCCTGTTGTTGTTGTTGCTGTTGTTTAAGTAGCTTGGATTGGGCTCTAGTTATACGTTGATCTTTAACTTCTGTCAACTGAATCAAATCCAAAATTGGAGAAGAATCCAACAAGGGCTCACTCAGAAAACCTCCTTCTGCACCTTGCACGTTTTCTAATTCCTGCTTAGACTGTTCTTTCAATTGCCTCTCTTCACTCTCCTTAATCTCCAAAACTGTAGATGTATGTGGAGATGGTGTTCTTTCCTTAAGAATAGTACTGTAAAAGTGTTGTGCCTTCTCCACGGTATTCAACCGATATCCTTCTCCCTTATATCTAAAAATTATCCCAGCTGGTGCGTCCCACCGGAAGGGTATCTGTAAATTTTTCAATTCCTTAACAAGAAAACCAAATTCTTTTCTAGCTTTCAGCATTTTAGGAGGTAATTCTTTAAAAATTTCAAGTCGTGAGCCCCCCACTTGTACAGAAGTGTGAAAAGATTTTTGCAGGATAACATTTCTAATTTCTTTCTCAGTAAAGTATATGACCACATCTCTAGGCAATTGTCTTTGTCTGGCCACCCAAGAGTTCACTCTGTAAATTTTATCTATTTTATGAAATACCAAATCAGGATTAGCTTGTAAAATCTTAGCCAAGGCTTCAGAGCAAACCTGTCTCAAGTCCTGTCTCTCCTCCTCTCGAATTCCCCGAAGCCGTATGGCAAATTCCATCGCTCGGAATTGTATCATAACAATCTCATCTTCAATTCTCTGCATTTTATTGTCAACTTCATCAATTTTATAATCATTGTCTTTCATCTTAACATTAACTTCTGATTTGAATTCTTCAACTTTAAAATCAACTTTCCCAATAAATTCTGCCAGGCCAGACGCCACTTCTGATATTTTTTTGGTCACCTTATTTTGATTCTGTTTCACCATGTCTTTAACTTCATTAATTTCCTGCATAAATTCCTGATGTGATTTTTGAAGTTTATCATCTATCCCCTGTTGAGATTTTTGAAATTTGTCATCCAGAGTTTTAGAAATAAATTCTTTTAAATCTCCCACATCAAATTCTTTTTTCTGGGTTTGTAGCTGTTGAGCAGGGGGAAGTTGCGTTTGATGTTTGTGTGTGGGGGATCCCCCCCCTAATGCCTTCCCTTCCTGCTTCTTTGAAGCCATCCTGGCTCGTGATCTAGTTTTTCTAAAGAGGGAAGTTCCTTTTCCTTTCCCTCCTGCACAAAGACTTCTAAAAAAGTCCCCCAGATTTGATCAAACAAGGGTTAAAATAAAGCAAAGTCCAATATTAAAAAGGGAAAAAATTTCCCAGTTATTTCTCTTATAACAAGCAAGGCAGCTTAGTAGCAACTTGGAAACTTTGTAGCAAAACAAAGTAACTTCACCAATCCACACTCACTGGCTCGTTAACTCTGAAGCTAGGCGCCATATTTTTTCAAAGCACTTTCACTCATTCGCATTTTCTCAGATTGAAAAGTCAACAAAGTGCTAATACTTGCGTTTCCAAATTTCAGGATTCAGGTAGTTTCGCTGTTTATTAAAACTGGTTCTTTCGCTTTAAGTTTCCTGCAGCCGGCTTGTTCTGCAAAAGCAGAATTGTCCCACGTCGCCCGGAGTTCCAGCAGGTTGGGAGGGAGCCACGCCTGTTCTCTCCCCAGATACTTCCCTGGGGGGTTACAGGGGCTCAACCTGTGCCCTGCGATCTCTCCTTCTTCAATCCTGTGGATTTAGAAGTTTTCGAGCCGCTTCTTCGTCTCGAAGCGGCTCTACAGGCGGCGGGGCTGGCGGAGCTTCAAAGAGCGCCGCCGTCGCCGAAGACTCTTTTCAACAGACACAGAGGAGGGAGAGAATTTCATGAGAACTTTCACTCCTATGCTTGTCAGAAATGGAATTTGTGTGGTTATCTCACAACAATTCTCAATGGCTAGAGCTACAGACCCTCTCAGACGTGCCATTTCTAAGTGGAAACAAGTCAATGTCTTTGTACACTTCATAGAATTTGCTTCATTTGAGGATAGAGTTCTCCACATCCATTTAACAATTGAAGGTTTGCCAGGACCCATTGAAGGGAAAGTCTGGATCACAACAATTGTGGAGAAATATACAGTTACAAGGCAAACACATTTCAAATATATCCATAGCATTTGGAACTTTGCTTTTCAGGAAAGAAAATGGCCAAATGATGATGCCTTTCAACCCAATCTTTTTCAGGATTCCAAATTTGAAGACCAATCTTTTCGCTGTTCTTTTTCAAAGCATGTCCTTTCTGTCAAGAGCCGGAGACGATGCACCCAGATAGCACCACTGGACATGCAAGAGAAAACGAATAGAATTCAGATAAAAAATGACCACCGTTTTTATAGTGTTGTTAAGACTCTGGCCCATGTCTTGAATGTTGCATATTCCTCAATATCTAGGAGGAGAAAAACAGAGAAGAAAGAGAGATTGGGGGCTGCAAGGCTAGAGCCATGGCAGGTATGGGCTCCTGACAAGGATCCATCAAACCTAATTCCTATTTAGAAAAAAATCCAGTTGATGTGGTGGAACTATTTCAACTTCCTTGTTCTTCCAAACACAAGTAAGGCCAGATTTAGTTCACAAGATTATGTTCCAAAGAACAGGCATTGTGACAATTATATTTTGATATTAAACACTCCTATTATAAAAATATTTAAAATGTATACATTGTAAATAAATTCCTGTACTTATGGGTTTGTAATTAGCATGATAGAATTTTTATTTATTTATTTATTTATTTATTTATTTATTTATTTATTTATTTATTTATTTATTTATTTATTTTTATTAAACATTTTTTTAATACAAACAAACAAACAAACAATAATAAAACACATAAACAAAGATCCATCTTTACATCTTCTTTTCAACATGTTGCATTGGTAGTCTATATCCACATTTATACATTTTCTCTTTCTTATTTTAACATATCCCTTATACATATATTCCTAATATATCATCCATATGTGTTCTCTTAATCTGCATATTTAATTTACTATTAACATAAATTGGTACTTAATTTCCTATCCACAATTTATATCTTCTCATTTATTTTCATATCTTTTTTCCTTTTTCTTCTCCAACCATTTATACCATTTCTTCCATACTAAGTAGTAATCTATTTCATCTTTTTCTTGTATCTCTTTTGTAAGCTTGTTCATTTCCACACATTCCATAATTTTTATAATAACCTTATTCTCTGATGGTATATCATTGTTTTTCTAATTTTGAGCGAAAATTATTCATGCTGCTGTCAATGTCAATATGTGAATAATTAAATATCTTATTTCTTTTCATATTGTCTGGTAATTATTCCCAATAAGAAGGTTTCTGGCCTCATTTCTATTTGTTGGTTTATAATTTCTTCTATTTGTATTCTAATTATTTGCCAAAATTGTTTTGCTTTCTGACAGGACCACCACATGTGGTAATAGGTTCCTTTTTGGTGTTTGCATTTCCAGCATAGTGGGGAAGTGTTCGGGAACATATTTGCCAATCTGGCAGGCAGAAGGTGCCACCTATAAAACATTTTGTAGATGTTTTCTTTATAGGGTACAGACATTGTTAGTTTATAATTTATATTCCATAATTTCTCCCATTTTTCTAATTCAATTTTGTATCCGAAATTTTTCACCCAAATTATCATATTTTCTTTAACCACTTCTTCTAATTTGTATCCTAATAAATAATTATAAGGTTTTTTTAGTCAATTTGTCACCTGTTCCCTGTAGAATTTTATCTAATTCATATGGTCCCTTTTGAAATCCAAATTGTGCCAAATCTATCCTATATCTAGATTTTGTTTTGTTTTTATTGAAAAGTTTTATAAGAAATACAAACAATTTTCTCTCCCCACCCTTTCCCCCTCCCCACATAATAGAAAATATACATTTTCTTATACATAATAAATCCTACATATACATGTTTCCCTTAAAGAAAGCATTAAAATAAAACATTTTAATTACATTCGGAGTTGCTCTTCTTCTCTTTCTTCCCTCATTCCACAACAAACCTTCTTCTTCTCCTCCTTTCTTTCCTTCCCTCCCTCCTCTTCTCTCCTACTTTCTCTTACCTCCTCTCCTACCTCATCCTACTTCCTTTTCCTTTCCCCCACTTCTCTCTTCTTTTCCCCCTTCTCACCTTCACTCCTACTCCTGTCCCCTTTCCTTCCTCCTCTCCTTTCTTCCATTCCTCTCCCTCCCTCTCCTCTTCCTACCCTCTCCTCCTCTCTCCTTTCTAACTTCTTTGCTGTGAAATATTCTCCTCCTTTTGTATCTGAGCAACTCCTGTATTCTAATCGTAGATACTTTCTTCTGTTGAAACATTTCTCTATTCACCACTTTTTTCCCACCCCAACCCTTATCCCACCCTCCCCACCCACCCCTGACTTCCCAGAGCAAAAACAGGGTATAGCATCTAACAAACATATGCTAAAATAAACTAACTAATTATAAAGTTCAAAACTCCCACACGTTCTTTAACTCCCCTTGCTCCAATTCATCAACCTCCCTTTTATAAATTCTCACAACCAATTAAGTTAAATTCATTCTTCCTAATTATAAAAAAACTTTTTCTTGATGTATAATCCAATACTTTAACAGTATTACAAACAGTAAAAATCATGAATAAATTCCATTTCCATACCCTCAAACATCATTCTTTTTGAACATTACTCCCTAATGAAATTCTGAATTTAACATTAATCCTCTTTCCTTCAGAAAAATTGGGCATCTTGAAATCTTACACATTTTATCTCATATATCTTTTAAAATAATATAATCTTATGTTAAACATTCTAAAAATCTCTTAATACCATTAAAACACTTATTTACCTAATATGAATTTCAAAATCTGCAGGAGGATATCTTTCAGGTTTTCAATTAACCATTTTAATACCTCTAACTTTTTAAAAAGCAGCCCTTTTACTATCCAAAACTAATTATCATTTTGTAATAGGATTCTGAATTTAACATTAATCCTCTTTGCTTCAAAAAGTTGGGCATCCTGAAAACTTACACAATTTATCTCATATGTCTTTTAAAATAATATAATCTTATGTTAAACATTTTAAAAATCTCTTAATACCATTAAAACACATATTTGCCAAATGCAAATTTCAAAATCTACAGGAAGTTATCTTTCTAAATCTTCTGTTCTTATCTTCTTTCTATATTTTTTCCAATCCTTTTTTTAAATAAATTCTTTCAACAGTCCCCCCAATTTTATTTTTCAAGATTTTAAATTGTTGATTTGAGGTTGATGTTTCTGAAATACTCGCTCTCTTCTTGAGGTCACATTTTCTAATTTGAAATCCCCATTTTGACTCTTCTTGCTTGTATAATCATTCAGTCCATTCCTTTGTCCATATAGCCAAAATTTGTTGCCATAAAGATTGTCAGCTTGCAATAAAGAGTCTATTTGTTGCTTTTCTATCAATTGAATGCAAACGTCCACCAAAACCATTGTTTCAACTGTGCCAGCCTGCCTTTCAATCCTGACAGCCTCTTGTTTTTCCAAAAACAAACTCCTCTGAGTAATTTCCTGCTGCCCTTCCAACAACTGCTTATGTTTTCCCAAGCTGTTTTTTGAAAAAGCTTTCAATTGTATACAAAAGAGCAAAATTAAAAGAGTCTAGAGATTCTTGAAAAACCTGAACAGTCACAGCTTGAGAATTTGCTGATCCCTCCAACAACTGCTTATGGTTTTCAAAGCTGTTTTTTGAAAAAGCTCTTTCAATTGTATCCAAAAGAGCAGAATTAAAAGAGTCTAGAAGTTTTTGAAAAACCTGAACAGTCACAGCTTGAGAATTTGTTGATTCACCAGCCCTGATGTCAGCCATATTTCAGCCACTTTGTATTCATCCAGCTATCAGGATGACAATTCCAACTATTTTCCACACAGTATAAAAGCAAGCTTTTAATTAAAGTCAATACCAAATTCTTTTCCTCGATACCAAATTCTTTTCCTGGCCACTTCCACTTTAAAACTTTCTCTTAAGGTGTAATCCAGTAGCTGTATCACTGTTGCAAACGTTAACAAGCGTTAACAAGAACTTTCCCTAGTAGCTTCCTCCTCCCGCTCTCAGACACTATTTTCTGCATTTTAAAATGGAGTTAAAGTGTTACTTGCAATTTTTTTTCCTTTTTTCTCCTGATTTGCTTTGTCTGCAATCAAAGTAAAGATGTTAAAAGTCCCCCCAGTTATTTTCAGCAGATTTTGGTCACGCCTTCTAGCTCCGCTTCAGCAGAGTCGTCCCTGGTCCAGAGCAGCTTGACAGGCTTCAATTTATTTATTTATCATATTTGTATACCGCCCTACTCCTGAAGGACTCAGGGCGGTGAACAGCCAAGATAAAATACAAAGACATACAAAAGTTAAAAAACTATTAAAAACAGATTAAATAATTTAGGCTCAAAAAACAAATTTAAGACATCCAATTTATCTAAAAAACATTTAAAACCCAATTGAAAAGGGAGAGTTAGGCCAGACCAGCCTGTTGGAATAAAAACATTTTTAGGGCGCGGCGGAAGATGCGTAAGTCTTGGATCCTCCGTATCTCTGTGGGGAGCTTGTTCCAGATGGCAGGTGCCCCCACAGAGAAGGCTCTCCCCCTGGGGGCCACCAGTCAACATTGTTTGGCCGATGGCACCCTGAGGAGCCCCTCTCTATGGGAGCGAAATGGTCGGTGAGAGGCTACTGGTGGCAGAAGGCAGTCTCGTAAGTACCCTGGTCCTGAGCCATGGAGCGCTCTAAAAGTGGTAACCAAAACCTTGAAGCGCACCTGGAAGACCACTGGGAGCCAGTGCAGCTCATGCAGGAGGGGGGTCACATGGGAGCGCCACATTGCTCCCGTCACCACCCGCGTGGCCGCATTCTGGACCAGTTGGAGCCTCTGGGTGCTCCTCAAGGGGAGCCCCATGTAGAGAGCATTGCAATAGTCCAGGCATGAGGTGACAAGGGCGTGAGTGACCGTGCGTAACGAGTCCCGATCCAGAAAGGGACGCAACTGGCGAATCAGGTGAACCTGATAAAAAGTCCTCCTGGCCACGGCTGCCATATCCTCTTCTAAAGACAGCCGTGAGTCCAGGAGGACACCCAAGTTGTGAACCCCATCTGTGGGGGCCAACGACTCGCCCCCAATAGTCAGAGATGGCGCCAACTGACTATATCGGAACGTCGGAAACCACAGCCACTCGGTCTTGGATGGGTTGAGCCTGAGTCTGTTCCTCCCCATCAAGATCCGTACGGCCTCGAGGCACTGGGACATCACCTCGAGGGCATCATTGGGGTGGTCTGGGAGCTCAGTAGGGAGCCCACACCCTTCGCGCCCCAGGATTTCTCCTAGCACACTTGGGGGGCTCTACCTCTGCCTGTCAGCTCTTCTCTCTCCCCTTTGCCCAGGGAGAGGGTTTTTCGCTGCCAGACAGCTGTTTTTCAGCTGTTCTGACGGCATTTACGGTGCCGGGGATCGGGCGCTCATGAAGGAGCATCAGCGAAGCTCGCGGAGCCAACCGGAAGTCCCTATATCTAGATTTTATTTGCATATATGGCCACCAATCAATGTCTGTACCTAGTTCTTTCAATTCTTGTCTTGATCTTAGTTCCCCTTGATTATTCAGCAAGTCTTTGTAAGTTTTCATTTTGGCAATATCCATGGCATTCGGGTAATTTGTGCCTCCATAGTAGATAGCCATTCCGGAATTTTATCATAATGTTTCTTTTTTATCCCCTGCCATGTCTGGAGCAATGCTTCCCTGATAACATGTCTTTGGAAATATCCATGTTGCCTATTTTTTCCCTCCCACAGGAAAGCATGCCATCCTCTTTGCAGATCATATCCTTCTAAAGTCAGTATTCTTTTATTTTTTAGTTCTACCCAGTTGTTAATCCAAATCAGTGAAGATGCTTTATAGTATGTTTCCCAGTCAGGAAGTGCTAATCCTCCTCTCTCCCTTGTATCTTGTAAGTGTTTTATTTTGATCCTTGCTTTCTTCCCCTGCCAGATGTAGTTTGCAATATGTTTGTTGAAATCTTTAAAGAAGTTCTTCCCCGGTTTTATCGGAATCACTTGAAATAAGTATAGCATTCTAGGTAGGACGTTCATTTTAATTGAGGTTATCTTTCCAAGAAATGATAATTGTAATTTACTCCAAATTTTTAAATCTTTTTTTATCTGTCTTGTTAATTTATTGTAGTTATCTTCTCTAATCGATGATCCTTTGTTGGTTAGCCATATTCCTAAATATTTTACTTTTTTTATCATTTGTATATCCATTTTATCTTCTCGTTCCTTCTCTTGTTGTTTTGTAAGATTTTTCATTAATGCCATTGTTTTTTTGTTTGTTAATTTTAAGTCCAGCTATCCTCCCATATTCTTCTATTCTTGCTAGTAGTTTAGGTCCTGTTGCTATTGGCTGCTCTATGATAAAGACCATATCGTCGGCAAAGGCTTGAAGTTTATACTCCTCTTTTTTGATTTTCAATCCTTTTATTTCTTTCTCTTCTAATTTCATTTAGTAATGTCTCTAAAGATAATATGAACAACAAAGGGGATAAAGGACACCCCTGTTTCACTCCTTTTGATATTGTGAATTGTTCCGTCATATCTCCGTTTATTGTTATTTTTGCGGTCTGGGAAGAGTATATTTTCTTTATCATATTTAGAAATTTATCGCTGAATTTCATATTTTCCAATTGTAGTATGAGAAATTTCCAGTGTCAAAGGCCTTCTGTGCATCCAAGAAAATTAATGCCATTTGTTTATCTGAATTTGTTTCATAGTATTCCAGTACATCAATTATTAGTCTCATATTGTTTTTTATTTGTCTTTTTGGGAGGAAACCGTTCTGATCGGGGTGGATATATTCATTTATTACTTTTTTTTAGCCTTTCTGCGATGATCAATGTGAACAGTTTGTAGTCTATGTTTAATAATGATATCGGTCTATAATTTTTGATTTGTGATTGGTCTGTCTCCTCTTTTGGAATAAGTGTAATAATGGCTTCTATCCAAGATTTGGGAATTGTGGCTTTCAAAAGTTAAAATCGTTTCAAATCGTTAAAAGTTTCAAGTAAAATTTCAACTATTGGGTGCTGACACGACTTGTAAAATTCTGCCGGTATGCCATCTGGCAATGCCTGGAGTTTTGTTATTTTTCTGTTTTTTTCTTGCCTCTATTAATTCCATCATATTAATTGGCCCATTCAATATTTCCCTATGTATCTCTTCTAGTCCTTTTAGGTCTGATCTATTTAAATATTGTTTAATATCTTCTTCCAATATCTCCTCTTGCTCATATAGTTTTTGAAAAAAACTTTTCGCTATATTTTTTGGTCCTCATTTTTATAATATATCTCTCCTGTCTCATCTTGCAATTGGTGTATTGTTCTTTTCTCTTTTTCTTTTTTCAATTTATAAGCCAACCAATGTCCTATTTTATTTGCATGTTCAAAATGATTTTGTTTTGCTGATTTAATTTTCCTTGCTATTTCTGTTTGTGTGATCAAATTAATGTTATGTTTTGTCAAATTTATTTTTCTTTTGATCGTTTTATTTTGGGGTTCCTTCTGTAGATCAAATTCATATTCTTTAAGCTCTTTTAACAGGCTATCTCAGGTTTGTTGTTTGTCTTTATTTTTCTTCACTGTATATGCAATTGTCAGGCCTCTTATGTACGCTTTTGCTGTGTCCCATAGATTTTGAAGTGCGGTTTGCTCTTTTGTGTTTATCTTGAAAAATATGTTCATTTCTTTTTCCATCATCTGTACGTATTCTTTATCTTTTAATATTTCCTTATTCATCATCCATCTTTTCTTTCTCCGTTGTCCTTTCCATATTACTTTTACTGGATTGTGATCTGCCCACGTATTTGTCATTATTTCTACCTCTTCAACATCTTTTCTGAGTTCTGTTGTCATCCAAACCATGTCTATTCTAGACCATGATTGATGTGGACTAGAATAGAATGTGTACTGTTTTTTCTCTTTATTTATCTCCCTCTATGCATCTTGAAGACATAATTCCTGTATCATCTCTTTAAACGTATCTGGAAGTGTCTTTTTCTTAGTTTTATTTTTCTTATTACTCTGATAGTCTTTTTTCATGTCCGTAATTGCATTGAAGTCACCTATAATGCAAATATTTTCATATTCCAAATCTTTTACTTTATCATGTATATTTTTATAGACTTCATTTTCGTTCCCGTTTGGTGCATAGATCGAAATCAATAATATTATTTTTTGTTCTGTTTGTATCTCAATCATTAAGACCCTTCCATCTTCATCTGTGTATATTTGTTTTGTTTTCAAATGTTTTTTGATATAAACTGCAATTCCTCGCTTTTTTTGTTCTGCTAATGAAGTATATAAATTTCCTAGTCTTGCATCTTTTTGTGTTGTTTCTTGATATGAACTTCTTGTAAATTTATAATGTCCATCTCCAATTTTTGTAACTTTGTAAATGTCTGAATTCTCTTGGCTGGTGCGTTTAACCCGTTTATGTTAATTGAAATCATTTTTATTTCTTGCTCCATTTTCGTTTTTATCTATTTGTTGTCTTTAGTCTTCTTGTGTTTCTTGTTACTATTTGTGTTTTTTCCCTCGCTCCCTCTCTCTCTATTCTTTCTCTTTCCAATCTTCTCTTTTCCTCTTGTTCTCCTTCTATTTCTTCTGTGACGCATTCTTCTTGGCTTTTACTCTCCGATTCCTCTCTACTTTCTTGGTCTTCCTCCAAGGTGAAATGGTGTTCAAAAAACTCTTGAGCTTTTTCCAAGTTATCTATCCTGAATTTCTTCTCTTGCCAAGAGATTAGAATGCCGTCCGGTATCAGCCATCGAAACATGACTTTATATTTCTTTAATTGTGATGTGAGAAAGTTGTAATTTTTCCTCTGGTCCCTTACTTGTCTTGGAATTTGTTTGAGTGTTATTATCTCCTTCCCTTTGTACAGAATTGCCTCATCTCTCATCTTTTTGTAGATTTCTTCCTTTATTGTTTTTTGGGTAAATCTGACGTGCACTTCCTTTGGCAGTTTGTGACTGCGTGCATAATTCGTATGCACTCTATTGACCTCGTCAATGTCCCTTCGCACATCCTCCTTGTCTCTCTGTGTTGTTTCTGTCAGGATCTCTGCCATTATCTCTCCTAAGTCTTCATCCTGACTCTCTGTTATATTATGGAACCTAAAATAAAAAGATGCCTTCTCCATTTCCAGATGTGTAATCAATTCTTCTAGTTCCCTGTTAGTTGACATCTCCTCTTGTTCCAACATCTCTGTCTTCTTGTCTGTTTCTTCCATTTTTGATTCTACCTTTTGGATCCTTTGCTCATTCTTAACGATATTCTGTTGGATTTTTTCTATTTTGTCATCCATTTTCTTTATATTGTCTTTTATTTCTCCCACATCATATTTCAAATCCTCATGGTTTCTTCTTGTTTCCTCGGGATTATTTGCAACAGATTCTTGTGTCTTGTTCATTGCTTCCTGGCTTATTGTTAACACTGATTGAATATTTTGTATACTGGAAATGGAGCCTGCCTTTTCTTTATCTGCTCCCAGCATGGTTTCTATCGACCTTTGCTGTGCTGGGGATGCTGTAAGAGATGTCTGATTCGAGGTTATTTTCTTATTTATTTTGGTTATAGTTGTTGTGTCTGTGCTTGTCATTTTTACTCTTTGTTGTAGATTTTCCCAAAATTTCATACAATGACTTACTTTTATATATCCTAAAGTTTGTTGTCTATAATAGTTTTTAGCTTTACTCTATATCCTACAAATCCTTAAATAACAGTCTATATTTATAATATTATAAGTTTATCTGTGTAAATACTCTTATCTCTCTAATAAATATGTAATCTCTCTATAAGGCAATATATATATTACTATATATCTTTCTGTGTACTTATTTAGGGTTCTATAAATTTTAACTTGTATATACACTTATGGAAAGGAGAAAAGAAATAAAAGGAGGGAAGTGAAGGAAAAAAAATTAAAATTCTAAAAGTTCATTAATTTATTAATAATATAGTTAGCACAATATATATAATCAACTATGAAGATAAGTAAATATAACTAGACATTACTGAAATTAATATCAATATCAATAGTCCAACTTGTCTCAATCATTAAGCACTAATTACCAATTAATAATCAACAATCAGCAGTTATTAATAATTAATATTTATTTATTTATTTTATTATTTATTTATTTTATTAATCATATTTTATGCTGCCCATTCTCCGAGGACTCTGGGCGGCTTACAACAATCAACAGTATACTAAATAGCATATTGCCCCCAACAATCTTGGTCCTCATTTTACCCACCTCGGAAGGATGGAAGGCTGAGTCAACCTTGAGCCGGTGAGATTTGATCCGCTGATCTGCTGAACTAGCAGTCAGCTGAAATAGCTGCAGTACAGCACTCTAACCACTGTGCCACCTCAGCTCTTAATTTACTCAGTTAATCAATTATATATATATTTGATTATTCTTCTTCCATACAATCCTCTTTCACTCTTGCATCATTTTCTGCTCAGTCATCTGTACAGTCCTTTTTTCCAACTCTCTTGAAGTATAGTTTTTAATGTCACTCTCCAGGAGTGTCCAAATATCCAAATGTCCAGATTTAACTTGTTAAATAACAAGTTCAAAATTCATTATTTTCCAAGTCTATTCTGTTTATAGTTCCATTAAAGTCACCACTTCTCCAATCACCACTCCGATTCCACCGCTCGCTATCTCTCTCCGATCTTTAATAGCTTCCGTCAATCTCACAATCCTAGTCCAAAGCACCGTCTTCCAGCAAGTCTGTTTATTTTGTAATCCACACCTCTTTCAAGTCAAAATCCAAATATATCTGTTAAAGTTTTCTTCCTCGTCTCCGCCACTCTCTCGCCTTTCACGCAGTCACTACCTATCAAAGTTCCTTCTTTCTTCCACCGCTCGTTATCTCTTTCCAATCTTTAAGGGTTTCAGACAATCTCACAGTCCTAGTCCAAATCACCATCTTCCAGTCAGTCTATTTGTTTTGTAATCCACACCTCTTTCAAATCAAAATCAAAGTATATCCGTTGGAGTCTTCTTCCTCATCTCCACCACTCTTTCTCCTTTCGCGCAGTCACTACCTGTCAAAGTTCCTTCTTCTGCTCCTCTCCCTTTTCATCATCGCATTTATCTGGCTGCCATTCTGCCGCTTGTTTTGGAGGCTCGATCTCTCTGCTCTCTTCTTCCACTATATAGCTGTACCTCACTTGTTTCCCCGCCCCCCCGGCTTCTCGTACTGTTGTGATCTGTTGGTTCACTTTTCACTTCCTACTCCTTGGCTGTCAGCACTTCGGGCCAGCCAAAATGGCTGGTTTTTTCTCCACCGGAATTAATAGGTTTCTCCTGAACCTCCTGAACCTGCTTCCCCCCCCTCCCTGAGGTCCTTGAAGACCCCACTTTTTTCTATTGTTCTCTCTGGGATCAATAGTGCCTAATTCGGCTTCCTGGTTGGGAATATTGGAACTACAAGAACGGAGCCCCATTCTCTCATTCCAGACACACTGATGTCACCACTGGAAGTGAGCATGATAGAATTTTATATTCATAAATTTCAGCTAAAACTGGGAGCATTTAGCCTAATCCCTGCTCACTGCAGGAATTAAATTAAAGCATTTCAGACTGATGGCTGCTCAGTCTTTGCATTTAGCCATGGTGGTGCAGAGGTTACAAGGCAAATATTGCTGGCTAAGTCACTCCTCACTGCCAAGAGTTCGATCCTGACCAGCTTAAGGTTGTTGGGGGCAATTTGCTGATTCTATAAACCACTTCGAGAGGGCTGTAAAAGCACTGTGAAGTGGTTTATAAGTCTAGGTGCTATTGCTATTTAGGCAAATAGTGAAGTGGGGACTGAACATCTCTTGATAAGGGTCCTCTCGCCCCTTCTGTTCAACATTTATGTGAAGCCGCTGGGTGAGATCATCCGTGGTTTTGGGGTGAGAGTCCACCAGTACGCTGATGACACCCAGCTGTACATCTCCACCCCAAACCACCCCAATGATGCCCTTGATGTGATGTCCCACTGCCTGGAGGCCGTGCGGGTCTGGATGGGGAAAAATAGGCTCAAGCTCAACCCTTCCAAGACTGAGTGGCTGTGGCTCCCGGTGTCCCAGTATAGTCAGCTGGTGCCATCGCTGACTATTGGGGGTGAATCTCTGCCCCCCACAGAGAGGGCTCACAATCTGGGTGTCCTCCTGGACTAACGGCTATCTTTAAAAGAGCATATGATGGCCGTAGCCAGGGGGGCTTTTTATCAGGTTTGCCTGATCCGCCAGTTGCGTCCCTTTCTGGATCGGGACGCCTTGCGCAGAGTCACTCATGCCCTGGTCACCTCCCATCTGGACTATTGTAATGCTCTCTACATGGGGCTCCCCTTGAAGAGTACTCAGAGGCTCCAACTGGTCCAGAATGCGGCAGGTGGTTATGGGCGCACCTCATTACGCCCATGTAACACCTCTCCTGCGCGAGCTGCACTGGCTCCCAGTGGTCTTACGAGTGCAATTCAAGGTGTTGGTCACCACCTTTAAAGCGCTCCATGGCATAGGACCAGGATATCTATGAGACCGCCTTCTGCCACCAACAGCCTCCCACCGACCAGTTCGCTCCCACAGAGAGGGACTCCTTAGGGTGCCATCAGCCAATTTATGTCGATTGGCGACACCCAGGAGGAGAGCCTTCTCTGTGGGAGCTCCTGCCCTCTGGAATGAATTGCCCCCGCATATTCGTAATATCTGTGACCTCCGGGTTTTTCACTGTGCCCTCAAAACCCTACTGTTCTGACAGGTGGGGCTGTCAAATTGAATGATTTTAAATTGGGTTTTAATTTTGGGTTTTAAAATTTGGCCAAAACTATTTAATGATTTTAATTAATTTTAACTAGAATATTGTATATTTGTATATTTGTATTTTAATTTTGGCTGTACACCACCCTGAGTCCTTCGGGAGAATGGGAGGTATATAAATAAAATTATTATTATTATTATTATTATTATTATTATTATTATTATTATTATTATATTTATTTATTCAACTTGTATGCTGCCTTTCTCCGAAGACTCAAGTTGGCTTACAATGCATTTAAAAACCATATATAAAAACATTAAAAATTAAAACATTAAAAACAATTAAAACCCATTCACACCATTCATGGCCGGATCTCGCCAGATTGCAACAGTGAGATCAATGGCCCCAGGCTTGTTGGAAAAGCCAGGTCTTCACCGCTTTTCCAAGGCCAATAGGGTGGGGATGGTCTGGATCTCAGGAGGTAACTGGTTCCAGAGAGCTGGGGCAGCCACAGAGAAGGCCCTCCCCCACAAGTCTGCCAGCCGGCACTGTTTAGCTGACGGGACCCAGAGGAAACCAACTCTGTGGGATCTTACTGGTCACTGGGAGCTATGCAGTAGAAGGCTGTCTCAAAGATAACCTGGCCCTAAGTAGGGCTTAAAAGGTAATAACCAACACTTTGAATTGTGACCAGAGACCAATAGGGAGCCAGTCCAGCTCGCGGAGAATTGGTGTAATGTGGGTGTACCAAGGTGCACCCACGATAGCTCGCGCGGCTGCATTCTGGACCAACTGTAGTCTCCAAACAATTTTCAAGGGTAGCCCCATGTAGAGTGCATTGCAATTAGCTAACCGTGAGGTGACAAGGGCATGAGTGACTGTGAGGAGAGCCACCTGATCCAAGTAGGATCTCAATTGGTGCACCAGGCAAACCTGTGCAAAGGTCCCCCTAGCCACAGCTGACAGATGTTGTCCACTAGCTCAGCTTTAAAATGGCTCCTCCTTTTAGGATATTTCAAGTTGCTTTCAAAATTCCTGGATGTTTCAATTCTAGTTCCATCCCTTTCTGGAGAAGAATGAGTTTTGCAATTTTTCCTGGGAGAAACTGTACTTGGACCAAAGTGGAAATGTAGCAGCAGATCTGAATATCTTAAGTTGGTTATTTTTTCCCAAGGAGGATCCCATCAAAGAGCAACTGGGGAGTTTTGAAAGACAGAGGCTTATTATCGACCAAGATGCTCTTTCACGGCTAAAGTTGCTCAACAAGGTATTGAAAATATTGGCAACTTTTCTCGGTCTATATGGTTGGTGTTAGGGTCCCCTGGAAGAGCAGGCTCCGATATTTTTTTAACAGCCCATATCTGACCACAGTAATTCATGCCTTTGTTTCACCCCACTGGGATAGGCCTCCTGCTGCTAGGAAGGTCATCCAAGGTGTTCAATCAATGTGGAACCACAATGACTTGTCCGATATGAGATACTGCCTTAAGCTAGAAAAATGAAGGACAGAATATGACTTTGACCCTCCCAAAAATTTTTCTTGACTCTTGAAATAATGAGACAATGTGGGTCAATTTGTAATGAAATGCTACTTATATTTGATCTTTGGCTCGTAATCCATCTAAAAACCCCTTGAAAGAATTGTTAATTTTGATTGTCAGCTACCTTAAATCTTCCACTGAAAGAAAGAATTCTCCAAATTAAAGTAATTTAAGTAATAAATAAATGTGGGTCTGTCTTTCCATGTCATCTAATTGTAGCTCTAATTTTGAGAGGCAATGGAGGACAGGGAGTCCTGGAGTGCTTTGGTTCTTGGGGGCTGAAAAAGTTGGACACAAGTAGCGACTAACAACAAACTGTAATTCTTCAATGGAAAGGACCTTGTCTTGAATCCCTCACTTGGCCTTAGAAATATCCCTTTCCCACACAGGGTTCATGCTCATGTCCCATGGGCTGCAGGAAAACATGCCTGGTTTACCCTTTTTAAGTGACATGTTCTCATGATTTCACCTCCACTCATCCTCACTATAGTTCTAGAAACTAGGCAGTAATGTTTAGTCTTATTTCACCAGCATGGCAGATGTGTGAATTGAAAATATAAATGTACAGATATTAACTAAATAATACTTCATTTGAATTTGGCAGCCCTAGTTTGTGAGGGATTTTTTCTTTATATCTTAACTGGAACAAGGATTTGGATTATTTTCAAATAATCCAATATTTACAATATTTTATGTTTTCCTGATCTATTGCTCAGAAGTGTCTTTCTTAAGCACATTTTCATTTTATTTTAATCAATCAATCTAATAAATAAAAATTTGGCAGATATTTTGGAATGAATGTTCTTTTTCTGCTTAGTCTCTGCCTCAGTCCAAATGTGTGGAGAAGTGTCACCCTGGATTTGTAAAATGGGCCCGGAAAGATATAGTTATATTAACATAATGCATCTGCAGAGGAGACAAGACTTCCCAGATTGGGGTGAGGGGGAGGGATACGACATCATCTATAGGTAAGCACCAGCACCTTGAAGCAGATCCGAAGGACCACCGGCAGCCAGTGCAGCTCACTATTATATTCAGATATAATATTCAGATCTGCTGCTACATTTCCACTTTGGTCCAAGTACAGTTTCTCCCAGGAAAAATTGCAAAACTCATTTTTCTCCAGAAAGGGATGGAACTAGAATTGAAACATCCAGGAATTTTGAAAGCAACTTGAAACATCCTAAAAGGAGGAGCCATTTTAAAACTGAGCCAGTGAACAAGAGATGTTCAGTCCCCTCTTTACTATTTGCCTGAATAGCAATAACATTTAGACTTATAAACTACTTCACAGTGCTTTTACAGCGCTCTCTAAGTGGTTTATGGAATCAGCATATTGCCTCCAACAGTCTGGGTTCCCATTTTACCATACTTGGAAGGATGGAAGGCTGAGTCAAACTTGGGCTGGTCAGGATCGTTAGGGTTAGCGTCATCATCAGCATTTGCATAAATGGCATAGCTAAATGCAAAGACCGAGTAGCCATCAATCTGAAAAGCTTTAATTGGATTCCTGCAGTGAGGAGGGGTTAAGCGAAATGCTCCCAGGTTTAGCTGAAATTTATGAATATAAAACTCTATCATGCTAATTACAAACCCATAAGTACAGGAATTTATTTACACTACATACATTTTAAATAATTTTATAATAGCAGTGTTTAATATCAAAATATAATTGTCACAGTGCCTGCTCTTTGGAACATAATCCTGTGAACTAAATCTGGCCTCCGCTTGGCCAAACCTGTTGGGTTTTTGGAGAACAATGGTTCCCCTACTTCAGCATTGGATTTTTTTCTAAATAGGAACTAGGTTTGATGGATCCTTGTCATGACCCCATACCTGCCATGGCTCTAGCCTTGGAGCCCCCAATCTCTCTTTCTTCTCCGTTTTTCTCCTCTTAGATATTGAGGAATATGCAACAATCAAGACATGGGCCAGAGTCTTAACAATACTATAAAAATGGCCGTCATTTTGTATCTGAATTCTATTCTTTTTCTCTTGCATGTCCAGTGGTGCTATCTGGGTGCATCGTCTCCGGCCCTTGACAGAAAGGACATGCTTTGAAAAAGAACAGCGAAAAGACTGGTCTTCAAATTTGGAATCCTTGAAAAGACTGGGTTGAAAGGCGTCATCATTTGGCCATTTTTTTTCCTGAAAAGGAAAGTTCCTAATGCTATGGATATATTTGAAAAGTTTATGCTTTCCAATTGACATTTTCTCCACAATTGTGGTGATCCAGACTTTCCCTTCAATGGGTCCTGACAAACCTTCAATTGCTAAATGGATGCGCTGAATTATATCCACAAGGGAAGCAAATTCTCTGAAGTGAACAAAGACATTGACTTTTCTCCACTTAGAGATGGCATTTCTGAGACGTTCTGTATGTCTAGTCATTGAGATAACCACACAAATTCCATTTCTGACAAGCATAGAAGTGAAAGTTCTCATGAAATTCTCTCCCTCCTCTGTGTCTGGTGCAAAGAGACCAATCAAAGTCCATCTGAAATGGAGGAGGAGTTGGACAATTCCTGGATACTGGATCCCATTTTGGGGGAGCATCTGATGGAAAAAAGGCATTTGACTTTTATCACTCAGAGCCTCTGAAACAATTCCATAACTGATCTGAAGAAGCAATGAAGAATGGTGTATTATGGTTAGATCAGATCAAGTGCAAACTGTAAGCTTTTAACACATCCAGTGTGGTTCTCACGAACATATTGGAGTAGTCCAGCAGTCACCAACTGGTTGTCCACAGACCAATGGTGGTCTGCGAGAAAATGTTGGTGGTTATTTGCATTTTTATATTGCACTAAATACTATTTATCTTTTGAAAAAAATCATATTAGTGGTCCACGGGATTTAAAATTATGAATTTGGTGACCCCTGGAATAGTTTATTGTTCTTAACCCTTAAGCCATATCAACATAAAAAATTCAAAATGCAGAATATTAGCAAGATTGAATATAATCATTTGTCTAATCTGAGGTCTACGATACTGTTCTTTCTCTTTTCTAATAAAATTGACATTCAGATAATAGACATGTTATGTCCTCTATCTCTAGAGCACTGCAAATGCAAATCAGTTCATTTTAGAGATTTGCTTAAATGTTCCATATTTAACATTGTGTCCAGCTGCTCAAGTCTTCCTCAAGTAAATATTTAGGCCTCCTCCCCACTCTGGATCCTAATCCCTAGCCATGACAAAGGCCATGAGAAAAGCAGTTCATGATTTCCATAGAAATGATATGATTGAACCTATTACCCACCCACCAACAACCTGCTCACTTTGCCAGATAGAGAAACAAAAAAACAAACCTGTGGGATTTTGTAGGGGCCTACTAATGTTGACATCTGAATGGAGATGTCATCAAAAGATCCATCAAGAACAGCCATCAGATTGTCCTTCTTTCCACAGCTGTAATTGGGAACATTGACTTCTCCAGTTCAGAGCAAATCCAGCAAGGCAGCTGAAGTGCCAAGGGTGCTCAAATAATTGTCATGGATGTTGTAGCCAAGTGTGAGATTGTACAAAAGCTGAGAATTCTGGTTCACTTGTTGAATGGCAAAAATGAAGCGTAGGATTCTTGCTGGTTCAGTAGATGAACTACTGTAAAAAATGTTCATGATAACATCATCTCTAACAACAACAAAATATATTTTCATTTGTTCCTCTTTCTCTCCACAAGCCAATTCAGTCTTAAGCCAAAAGTGTCCAACATAAGAATAAAATTATAGTCACCCATCACCGTTTAATTGTTATGAGTGTTGAGGACGTGGGGTGGAGATTTAATATTTAAAATATATCAGTATTTTTAATAGTGCTCATTTTTGTTTTGTGAAATGATCAAGATGCAAAGTCATTCAATCATTAAAATAGAATCATCAGCAAAGAGGACTAATAAATGATCCAGAAAAGCAATTCTAAAAATAAGCCATCCTCTATTCCATACCAGGGTCAGGCATTGAATATCAATGAATGGTTATAAAAATATGGAAATGGGTGGGGCAGAGGAAACTACAAACTTTTCAATAAGCTAGTTGTGATTAACTCAGGATTGTATGAGAGGGGAAAATAATTTGGACTTTGGGGGGCAGGGTTGTTCCATCTTTGGATTTGGGTCTCTTAAAATAAGATGTAAGAGAGAATCCATGAAAATCCAAATGATTCAAGAAATTAAACAGGTCCTGCAATATAGGTGTAATTGAAAGAAAAGAAGAATAGTGTTAGGACTGCAAATTTGAAAGAATGCAACTCCATCAAACTGAATGACTTACGAGGGAGATTGAGTATAAGGAGCTGTGTTGAAAGACAGCATTATATGGGATATTAATGTGGCAAAGGAGACGATACTAATGAGATGGTCTCCTGGCCTGTAATAGCTCTGTAGTTTTCTTCCCTCATGTTCCTCCAAACTCAGCAGGCACTTCATTCTCAGCTTCCCAGAGACTGGCTGGGACATCAGCAGCAGCAGAAGCAGAAGGAGGAGGTCCATAATTCATGGGGCTGAATCAATCCCCTTCCTATTTCTAAGGAAGAACAAGAAAGTTCAAAGAATTCAAAGCACTGTCACAAGATGAAAATGAGAGTAACTTTCTTGACTGAGAGAGAGATAAACAGAACTGCACCTGGAAAGGAGAAAAAGGAAAGATACATTCAAGAAGCACAGTCCCTGAATGTCCCAAAATTTGTGCCACATGGAGTTTGATCTGAGACATTTATCCTTTTCTCATGTAAGATTCCTTTCAAGTTGCTTCAGTCTGATGTTTTCATCAAAGGCAATCACTGGAGGAATATCATGAGAGATCTCACAAACCACGATGTTAATAATAATAATAATAAGTAAGAAGACATCTCCTCTGGGGATCCTGAACTACCTCTGGACCTCCACGTGCAGAGGAGAAACTGGAGAAAAGTATAGTGAAAAATCATAGATAGTCACTGGTCTATAGGGCGCTGGTCTGAATCACAAATTGGAAGTGATTTTAAAATTGCTCAGGGGATAGTGAAATTTCATTTGCCATAGAGATATCAACTTTGGGGTGATCTTTGAGGCCTGTTGGATCTTCCACTTGGTGCAGAGTTTGTCTCCCAGTTGATGTCAGGGTAGTTAAAATCCCCCATTACTATTGTGCTGTGCTTCCTACATACCTTAGTTAGCTGACGAGCAAAAAGTTCATCTACTTCCTCTGTTTGGTTGGGTGGCCTATAGTATAGACCTATGACAAGATCATTTTCCCCCCCTTTAATATTGACCCAAATGCATTCAAGATAATTTTCATCATTGTGCTCTATTTCTGTAGAGATGTAGTTATTTCTTATATATAGTGCAACTCCACCTCCTCTTTTTTTTGGTCTATTTCTTTTAAATAGTTTGTATCCCTCTAGCTGTATGTTCCACTTGTGGTTTCATCCCACCAAGTTTCCATAATGGCAACAATATCATATCTGCCCTCATTTACTTTAATTTCTAATTCACTTGGCTTATTCTTCATACTCTGTGCATTGGTGTATAGACATTTGAGTCCATTTTGATTGACCCTGTGTTTACTGTCTACATAACCTGTGTCATACATGACTGCCCCTACTTTCTTGCCACCTGTTTGATTAATGCACATGATATGGCACTTGCTATTAAATGCTTGGTTTTGGTTGACACCAGGGGTGATAATCTTACTCGCACAGGCATCTATGTTACATGCACTGATAGCCCTATTAATTTTGGATTGCTGGTTTCTCTATTTATTTAATTGGTTTCTACTAATATCTTGAATTGTATTATTTGGAATAGCTGATAAAAGAATCATTGGTGATTAGAATAAGAGAATTTAAGGATATAATTGGGGATTGTACAATGTTATATGGATGTAAATTTAGGGGTTCAAATTTTAAGGAAGGAAAAAAAATTGAACTATAATAGGATGAGACATTATGATGAAGGGTAATATTGGTTTCTTAAAATTAGAGAGAATAAATGCTATGACAAAAATTGAACATATAAAATTATGTTAAAGATGAACAAAAATCTGTAAAAATTTAAGACCGGGCCAATATTCTGTTCAGAAAAGATGTATTGTATGTTTGTTTGTGTGTTTAAAAAATAAAAAACCTTTACCAAAAGAAAAAGAGGTCAGCTCAAAGGAGGATGAGCTCATGCCTGGCACGTCAGGAACTGGGTACATCTTTGTGGTATATTACAAAAGATTGCAAAAAAAAAAAAAAGATTTTATAAAGTTGGAAAGATGTGGTGTTCTTTCTTTTTAAATGGACTGAAGAGGATCCCACGCAGTGACTGGTAAACTTCTTTCAAACATTTGTTTGTTTGCTTGTTTGCTGGTTTGTTTGTTTGTTTGTTTGTTCGTTCATTCATTCAGCTTATTTGCCACCCATCTTGTTTTGAAACAACTCTGGGAAACTTATAGCATTAAAATCATAAAAGAAAAATAAATAATTAAAATGGAAACTATAATCAAAATAGAATTATAGTTAAAAACATCACTTCTTTCCCACTTAGCAAAAAAAATAAAAAAAATAAAAAATCTTTATTTTTTGTAATCTTTTGTAATATACAGCAAAGAGGTGATTTTAGAGTCGTTTTTGGAAAACTTTCCCTAGCTAAAACTGGGGAAAGTCTAAAAATCTTTTGGCCAGGTGTTCAGAGCCATTAATGAACCTAGTTTTTGACCTGCCAGGAATGAGCTCACTTCTGAGGAAGAATCTGGGGAGTTGTCCAAGGAGGACATGATACTGTCTGCTGTTTGTTTAGTAAACAAAGAGACTTCAAAGTACAAAGTTTCTCAGTGTCTTACATGAATACTGAAGGGCAAGTATAAGGGAAAAAAAAGTCTACCCCCATAACGTATTCCATATTTACCCAATGATACAGTTGGACAATTATCAATTTCCATTCCCTTTGTTTCAAATATCATCCCAAAGTTAATATTTCTAGGGCAAATGAAATTTCACTATCGCATGAGCAATTTTAAAATCACTTCCAATTTGTGATTAATACAGGGAGATCTAAAAGAAAAGTAAATTACAAACAAGTCCTACTCTTAACATAAGGCAGGCTTCACGGTTACAGATTTCTTCCTTAACATTAAAAGACAGGCAGTATTAGAATTAAGCGTCATCAACCTAAGTGTCAGGGTTCCAAGAAACCCCCATGAAAGAAGACTCTGAAGCTTGAATTTCCTCACTGTTCCATTTTATTGGAGATGTCATATTGGCACATCTGGCAAAACCCAAACCCAGTTTCCAGGTTTTCCCCACCCAAAACAAAGTTCAAGTCCCTGCCCAGCACCCACATGTCCATCACATGATCCAATCAGGCACCATCCAAAACCGGAGATGCCTCCCAGTCACCGCATCGCAGCTGCAGGGCAAGGTGGCCTTGACTCTCTGAGAAAAGAATGTTATTTTGATTACATATCACACCTACTCTATGCCAGGAGTCCCCAACCTTTTGGACCTCAGGGACCACCAAATTCGTAATTTTAAATCCCGCAGACCACTAATATGAATGCAGTGTGCCACTTGCTGAAGCGCCTGGATTCCCAGTGATGGGTTGGTGTCCTTCAGGCACTCTCCCTCCTCTCTTTCTCTCTCTCTCCCACTCTTTCTCTCTCATTCTCTCTTTCTCTCTCCCTCTCCCCCTATCTTTCTCTCTCTCCCATTCATTCTCTCTCATTCTCTCTCTGAATCCCTCTCTGCCTCTTTCTTTCTTTCTCTCTCTTTCATTCTCTGTCTCTGTCTCTCATTCTCTCTCTTTCCTTCATTCTGTCTCTTTCTCTCTTTCTCTCTCATTCTCTCTCTCATTCTCTCTCATTCTCTTTCTTTCTCTCTTTCTCTCTCATTCTTTCTCTTTCATTCTCTCTCTGATTCTCTCTCTCTCTCTGATTCCTCTTTCTCTCTCTCATCTCTTGGGCCAGCCAGTGTCTTGGGGCTGAGAGGAAGTCAAGCATCTCCCTGAGAGACTGAGGTGCGCAGAGCACCAACAATGGCCATGAAATCCAGCAAGAGACAAAACTTCACTCTTACTCTGGAATATGCAGTGAATCTCCATCCCCTGCCCTTCCCTCGCCAGGTGAGGAGTGACTGGGAAGGGAGGGCAAGGGGTGGGGGCAGCTATTGGTGGGTTCAGCTGACAGGAAACTACAGCAGGGGGAAGAAACAGCCTGGGTTCCTGCCACTCGTTGCTTCGGCCCACCTGCACTGCCACCCCCCCCCTTGCACCATTATTATTTATTATTTATAATTCATATTTCTATGCCGCCCATTCTCCAAGGACTCTGGGCAGCTTAAAACAATCAACAGTATACTAAATAGCATATTGCCCCCAACAATCTGGGTCCTCATTTTACCCACCTCAGAAGGATGGAAGGCTGAGTCAACCTTGAGCCGGTGAGATTTGATCTGCTGATCTGCTGAACTAACAGTCAGCTGAAGTAGCTGCAGTACTGCACCCTAACCACTGCACCACTTTGGCTCAATTATCTCATTCCTGCCAGTGAGGGCTGTGCTACAAAGTTGCAAGTTGCATGAACCTCCCTCTACAGCGGAGATTTACAGCCCCCCATGAGATGCCTGGCCAGTTCCATATTCCAGAGCTCTAGTCACAGGTCTGTCCATTGCTCATACAGGAGCAGCTCCTCCACCCGGGTGCACTGCGGACCACCAAAATTTTCTTATAGAACACCACTGCACCACGGACCATCAGTTGGTGACCATTGCTCTATGCAACCCCCCTCCCATCTTTCCACAGTAGAAAATGTGGCAGGCCTGAAGGCCCAAATGTAAAAGATGGCTTCCAGGTCTGACACTAAGGTGGAACCACACTCTATAGTTCTGGGTGATCTTCCCCAGGAGTCTCTGGGGACAAGAGAGTACATTGAAGGAAAACACCCAATTTCCTGGGTTTTGAAATATCTTTCTTTAGTATCACCTTGTGGACATGTCCAGAAAGGAAGGACCACAACCACTTCAGACCAGTGCCCTCTAGGGGTATATCTATGATTTTTCACTGTGCTTTTCTCCAGCTTCTCCTCCGCACATGGAAGCCCAGAAGTAGTTCAGGATCCCCAGAGGAGATGTTGCTTCTTACAGTAATTATTAAAATCCTGGTCTGTGAGATCTCTCCTGATATTTCTCCAGTGATTGCCTTTGATGTAAACATCAGACTGAGGCAACTTGAAAGGGATCTTGCATGAGAAAAGCATAAATGACTCATGTCACACTCCGTGTGGCACAAATTTTGGGACATTCAGGGACTGTGCTTCTTGAATGTACCTTTCCTTTCTCTCCTTTCCAGGTGCAGTTCTGTTAATCTCTCTCTGGGTCAAGGAAGTTACTCTTGTTTTCATCTTTGAATGATGCTTTGAATTCTTCGAATGCTCTTGTTCTTCCTTAGAAAGAGGAAGGGGATTGATTCAGCCCCATGAATTATGGATCTCCTCCTTCTGCTTCTGCTGCTGCTGATGTCCCAGCCAGTCTCTGGGAAGCTGAGAATGAAGTGCCTGCTGAATTTGGAGGAACATGAGGGAAGAAAACTACGGAGCTATTACAGGCCAGGAGACCACCTCATTAGTATTGTCTCCTTTGCCACATTAATATCCCATATAATGCTGTCTTTCAACACAGCTCCTTATACTCAAGCTCCCTCGTAAGTCATTCAGTGTTATGGAGTTGCCTTCCTTCCATTTGCAGTCCTAACACTTCTTTGTTTTTTTCAGTTACTCCTATATTTCAGGACCTGTTTAATTTCTTGAATCATTTAGATTTCCATGGATTCTCTCTTACGTCTTATTTTAAGAGACCCAAATCCAAAGATGGAGCAACCCCACCCCTCAAAGTCAAATTATTTTCCCCTCTTATAGAATCCTGAGTTAATCACAACTAGCTTATTGAAAAGTTTGTAGTTGCCTCTGCCCAACCCATTTCCCTATTCTTATAACCTTTAATTGATATTCAGTGCCTGACCCTGGTATGGAATAGAGGATGGCTTGTTTTTAGAATTGCTTTTCTGGATCATTTATAAGTCCTCTTTGCTGATGATTCTATTTTAATGATTGAATGACTTTGAATCTTGATCATTTCACAAATTAAAAATGAGCACTATTACAAATAATGATATATTTTTAACAATCTTAAGGATGGAACGTATATTAATGCTTTACATGTAAATAGGTAAATATACAGATATATAGATAAATACAGAAAAACAGTCTACCGATGTGACAACTTTAAAAGTAAGTCTTAAGACTTGATTGATGTTCGTTTGTTTTGTATGTTGTACTGTCGTATTTATGGTTGTTTGTACTTTTTAAATAATAAAATTATTAATTTTTTTAAAAAAAATAGCACTATTACAAATAATGATATATTTTAAATATTAAACCTCCATCCCACCTTCTCAACACCCATAACAATTAAACGGTGATGGGTGACTATAACTTTATTCTTATGTTGGACACTTTTCGCTTAAAACTGAATGGCTTTGTGGAGAGAAAGAGGAACAAATGAAAATATATTTTGTTGTTGTTGTTAGAGATGATGTTATCATGAACATTTTTTACAGTAGTTCATTTACTAATCCAGCAAGAATCCTAAGCTTCATTTTTGCCATTCAGCAAGTCAACAGGAAATCTCAGCTTTTGTACAATCTCACACTTGGCTACAACATCCATGACAATTATTTGAGCACTCTTGGGACTTCAGATGCCTTGCTTGACATACTTTCTGCTGGAGAAGCCAATGTTCCCAACTACAGCTGTGGAAAGAAGGACAACCTGATGGCTGTTCTTGATGGATCTTTTGATGACATCTCCATTCAGATGTCAACATTAGTAGGCACCTACAAAGTCCCACAGGTTCGTTTTTTTGTTTCTCTATCTGGCAAAGTGAGCAGGTTGTTGGTGTGTGGGTAATAGATTCAATCATATCTTTTCTATGGAATTCATGAGCTGCTTTTCACTATGGCCTTTGTCATGGGTAGGGATTGGGATCCACAGGAGGCCTAAATATTTACTCGAGCAAGATTTGAGCAGCTGGACACAATGTTAAATATGGAACATTTAAGCAAATCTCTAAAATGAACGGATTTGCATTTCCAGTACTCTAGAGGTAGAAGATATAGCATATCTATTATCTGAATGTCAATTTATTAGAAAAGAGAAAGAGCAGTATCTTAGACCCCAGATTAGACAAATGATTATATTTCATCTTGCTAATATTTTGCATTTTGTATTCTTTATCTTGATATGGCTTAAGGGTTAATAACAAAAGACTATGCCAGGGGTCACCAACTTTTCTGAATTCAGGGACTACCAAATTCAAAATTTTAAATCTCGTGGACCACTAATATGAATTTTTTTAAAAAAGATAAATAGTATTTAGTGCAATATAAAAATGCAAATAATTTTTCTACAGATTACCAAAATTTTCTCACAGACCACCAGTGGTCCGTGGACCATCAGTTGGTGACCGCTGGACTAGAATAGAATAGAATAGAATAGAATAGAATAGAATAGAATAGAATAGAATAGAATAGAATAGAATAGAATAGAATAGAATAGAATTGGAAGGGACCTTGGAGGTCTTCTAGTCCAACCCCCTGCCCAGGCAGGAAACCCTACACCACTTCAGACAAATGGGTATCCAACATCTTCTCACAAACTTCCAGTGTTGGAGCATTCACAACTTCTGCAGGCAAGTTGTTCCACTTCTTAATTGTTCTAACTGTTATTTTTCTAACTATTCTAATATGTTCATGAGAACTACACTGGATGTGTTAAAAACTTACATTTTGGACTTGATCTGATCTAACCATAATACACCATTCTTCATTGCTTCTTCAGATCAGTTATGGAATTGTTTCAGAGGCTCTGAATGATAAAACTCAAATGCCTTTTTTCCATCAGATGCTTCCCAAAAATGGGATCCAGTATCCAGGAATTGTCCAACTCCTCCTCCATTTCAGATGGACTTTGATTGGTCTCTTTTCAACAGACACAGAGGAGGGAGAGAAGTTCATGAGAACTTTCACTCCTATGCTTGTCAGAAATGGAATTTGTGTTGTTATCTCAATGACTAGACATACAGAACCTCTCAGAAATGCCATCTCTAAGTGGAGAAAAGTCAATGTCTTTGTTCACTTCGTAGAATTTGCTTCCCTTGTGGATAGAGCTCACCATATCCATTTAACAATTGAAGGTTTCCCAGGACCCATTGAAGGGAAAGTCTGGATTACTACAATCATGGAGAAAGTGACAATGAGAAGGGGTACACTTTTCAAATATATCCATAGCATTTGGACCTTTGCTTTTCAGGAAAGAAAATGGCCAAATGATGATGCCTTTCAACCCAATCTTTTTAAGGATTCCAAATTTGAAGACCAGTCTTTTCGCTGTTCTTTTTCAAAGCATGTCCTTTCTGTCAAGAGCCGGAGACGATGCACCCAGATAGCACCACTGGACATGCAAGAGAAAAAGAATAGAATTCAGATACAAAATGACCGCCGTTTTTATACTGTTGCTAAGACTCTGGCCTATGTTTTGAATGTTGCATATTCCTCAATATCTAGGAGGAGAAAACTGGAGAAGAAAGAGAGATTGGGGGCTCCAAGGCTAGAGCCATGGCAGGTATGGGGTCCTGACAAGGATCCAATAATCCTATTTCCTATTTAGAAAAAAATTCAATGCTGAATTTTAGGAGAACTATTGTTCTACAAAAACCAACAGGTTTGGCCAAGCGGAGGCCAGATTTAGTTCACAGGATTATGTTCCAAAGAGCAGGCACTGTGACAATTATATTTTTATATTAAACATTGCTATTATAAAATTATTTAAAATGTATACATTGTAAATAAATTCCTGTATTTATTTATTTATTTATTTATTTATTTATTTATTTATTTATTTAATCAAACTTTTATACTGCCCTTCTCACGAGGGACTCAGGGCGGTGTTCAGCCAATACTAAAAAACAAAGACATAAAAGTTAAAACAATTTAAAACTGATTCAATGGTTTGGCCAGATATTAAAAAACCCCAGACTAAAATACCCATTAACATTCATTATGCCATCAGACCAGCTTGCTGGAATAATAGGATCTTCAGGGCCCGGCGAAAGGCGCGAAGGTCGGGGATCCTACGTATTTCCGGGGGCAATTCGTTTCAAAGGGCAGGGAAGGCTGCCACAGAGAAGGCTTTCCCCCTGGGGGTCACCAGTCGACATAATTTGACCGATGGCACCTTGAGGAGGCCCTCTCTGTGGGAGCGTACCGGCCAATGGGAGGCTATCGATGGCAGCAGGCGATCTTGTAGATATCCAGATCCTAAGCCATGGAGGCCTTTAAAGGTGGTAACCAATACCTTGAATTGCACCTGGAAGACCACCGGAAGCCAGTGCAGCTCGCGCAGGAGAGGTGTTACATCGGTGCGACGTGTCGCCCCCATAATCTCTCACACGGCCGCATTCTGGACCAGTTGGAGCTTCCAAGTGCTCTTAGAGGGGAGCCCCATGTAGAGAACATTACAGTAGTCCAGATGGGAGGTGACGAGGGCATGAGTGACCATGCGCAGGGCGTCCCGGTCCAGAAAGGGACGCAACTAGAAGGCCCCCCTGGCCACAGCCATCATATGGTCTCCTAAAGACAGCCGTGTATCCAGGAGGACACCCAAGTTGCGAGCCCTCTCTGAGGGGGCCAGGATCTTACCACCAAAAGCCAGTGATGGAGCCAGCTGGCCATACCGGGGCACCGGGAACCACAGCCACTCAGTCTTGGAGGGGTTGAGTCTAAGCCTGTTTCTCCCCATCCAGATCCCACGGCGTCCAGGGTGGAAATGTACAGCTGCGTATCATCAGCATACTGGTGACACTTCACTCCAAAACCACGGATGATCTCACCCAGCGTCTTCACATAAATGTTGAACAGGAGGGGCGAGAGGACTGACGCTTGTGGCACCCCACAAGTAAGGCGCCTCGAGGTCAACCTCTGCCTCCCCCACCAACACAGACTGCATATGGTCAGAGAGGAAGGAGGAGAACCACCGCATTATGGTGCCTCCCAATCCTAGCCCCCCCAGCCAACGCAGCATGATACCATGGACGATGGTATCAAAAGCCGCTGAGAGATCTAAAAGTACCAGGATAGAGGAGCATCCCCTATCCTGAGACCTCCAGAGATCATCAACCAATGCGACTAATGCCGTTTCCATGCTGTATCCTGTCCTGAAGCCCGACTGGTACGGATCTAGATAGGATCTAGACAACTTCATCCAGGTATCAGGGAAGTTGTTGCGCCAGCACACTCTCAACAACCTTCACCACAAAGAGAAGGTTGGAGACCGGATGATAATTTGCTAATATAGCCGGGTCCAGGGAAGGCTTCTTGAGGAGGGGCCTCACCATTGCCTCTTTCAGGGTGGTGGGGAGGATACCCTCACTCAGAGAAGCATTAATAATCCCCTGGAGCCAGCCTCGTGTAACCTCCCGGGAGGCCAGCACCAAGCAGTAGGGACAGGGGTCCAATAAACATGTGGCAGCACTAAGCCTGCCCAGAATCCTGTCCACATCCTCAGGAACCACAGGGTCAAACTCCTCCCAGATAACACTCTCAAGATCCACCTCCGTCCTCCCATCTGAACCTACCCAATCAAAATCCAAGCCTTCCCGAATCTGAGCAATTTTATCATGCAGGTATTGTACAAAATCCTCAGCTCTACCCTGCAAGGGATCCTCCCGCGCTCCCACATGAAGTAGGGAGCGGGTCACCCTGAACAGGGAGGCTGGGCAGTTCTCTGCAGACGCAATAAGGGTGGAAAAATAGTTAAATTTTGCCACTCTTATTGTCACTAGGTAGGTCTTGATATAAGACCTCACTTGTGTTTGGTCAGATTTGGAGCAGCTGGCCCTCCAATCGCTCTCTAGGTTTCTTTTCCAGTGCTTCATCTCTCTCAGCTCCTCAGAGAACCAGAGGCCACAAAGTCATGACGCTGTCCAAGGTTCTCCCAGGTGGCCACCAATTCTTCAGCCGAGTCATGAGCCAGAGCCTCTGGGAATGGCCCAAGCTTCGTCAGGAACCTCTCCGGGTCCATCAGGCACCTGGGACGGAACCACCTGGTCGGTTCCGTCTCCCTGCGGCGAAGGGAAGCGGCTCAAAAGTCTAACTGAAGGAGCAAATGATCCATCCATGACAAGGGCTTGGTGACTAAGTCCCCTATTTCTAGATCCTTCAACCACTGACCAGAGACAAAAATCAAGTCCAGAGTATGTCTCCCCATGTGAGTGGGGCCTTGAACTAACTGGGTCAGGTCCATGGCTGTTATGGAAGCCATGAACTCCCGGGCTGCCTCTGACGTTTCACCAACAGATGGCAGGTTGAAATCCCCCATGACCATAAGTCTGGGGGTATCCACCGCCACCCCGGCTATTACGTTCAGCAGCTCAGGCAGGGCTGCCGCTATGTGGCAGGGAGCCAGATATGCAGTCAGCAGACCCATCTGCACCCCATGGCCCCACTTCACAAGGAGGGACTCACATCCGGATATCTGAGGAACAGTGGCCTCCCTCGGACAAAGACTTTCCTTAATGATCACCGCTACCCCACTGCCCCTCCCCTGAGCCCTCGGCTGATGAAATGCATGGAAGCCAGGTGGGCACATCTCAATGAGGGGAATCCCCCCTCCTGGCCCAACCAGGTCTCCGTAATCCCTGCCAGGTCCGCACCCCCCCTCCTGAACAAGGTCATAAATGAAGGGTGCTTTATTCACTGCAGACCTGGCATTGCACAACATCAGCCGAAGGCCCGGGACATGAGACTCTGTGCAACCTGGAAGACAAGAAGCGCATTGGGGACCAGAGTGTGCCACTGCTTGCAAACAGCGAGTGCGCACTCCCAAAACACGATGTGGCCTCCTACGCCCGCCATATCTGCCCCTCCCACCCACCGTACTGATTGAATAGCCTTTCAACTCGTCCCCCAGCACCCCGGCTAGGCTCCCATCCCCTCTCCACCCACCATGGCCATCAGACTCACTCCGCTGCTCTGAGGCTATATGGACCCCCACAGATCCTTCCCGCCCCTTCCCTAAACCCCTTAAAAACTTTGCACATACACTCGCTAAAAAACCCCTCACCCTCTTCTTTGCTGCATGCCACCTCTTGGGATTCCAAAACCCATCATCAAGATAGGCCCTCGATAGTGTGGAGGGCCAAGACTGCGAGAGGGGGGAGTCTCGCAGCGCAAGAAGCTCGGCCACTGAGTACATCCAAAAAACCGAGAAGATGGAGATGACATCTGGCCGGGTCCCATACGAAGATCTAACACGTCTTGGAACAGGGAATCAGACAACTCGGAGTGGGTAAGCTGGATTCCACTGTCCTCTCACGGCAGTGGAAGGAGTCTCAAGCCATCTCGACACACTCAGAGGGTACACACCTACGCCATTCTCTCATGGTGGCTAGCCAAGATGGAGATGGCTGTGGGGAGTTCAATAGTCTATCTCCTCTGACGGTGAGATGGTAGTAGAAAAACCGGATTCCCTCAGAACCCACGACATAGTTGTCCATTCCCCAAACAGTCAAGGGGCACAGCTGAAATAGGCCAATCCATGGAGGCAGAGTAGATAATAAGCCCGGGAGAGTGCAGATGGAACACAAAGGAGATACTTGCAGCGCAAAGCAAGCTGGGGATGGTGACCACAATAAGGCCTGGAAATCGGCCAAAGGAGGGGGAGCGGAGGGAGGGGGAATGGCCTGAGGCAGCCCAAAAACCAGCCCTCGGCCACTCGCCAACCTCTCTATCTCCCCAGATCTTCCAACATATGGTCATTCACACCCCCAGACTGCAGCCCCAGATCTCTATAGGGGCCTCTGGAGCATTGCAGGTATGAGCCAGCAAATAGGCCAAACCCCTGCTAGGTCCAGGCAGTTCTAGATGTAAGCCAGCAGCCAGCAGATGAAGCCAACAAGCCGACAAGCCAGCAGATGAAAGCCAACAAGCCTCCCACAAACGCTATCGCCGGTAGTCGCCAGCGGCCGCCCCGTCACCCCTGCCATCATCTAGCAGTTGTCAGTGCCACTGCAGCCACCATTGGTGACGTCGCCGCCTCCACCAGGGCTCCCACCATATTCCAGAGTCTCCAGGGGTCCCAGAGAAGTCCAGGATCTGGGGGAAACCATCGTGTGGCCGACAGCCATCGCCACCGTATCTCCGCTGCTGCCCCAGCTGGCGCCGATTCAGGAAGAGGGAACAGGCCGCCGCTACTGCCGTCACCCTGCGGCACCTTCAATCGGCCGTTTCTTCCCAGCCTCGATGTCCCGGAGGGCAAAAAACCCCTCAAGAGGCTGGGAAGAAGCCCCCCTGGCTGGGCCGGGGGCCAGGTGGTCGAGTTGGCCCCAGGGGATCCCACAATAGCCAATATTCACCCCATCCTCCGGTGGCATCTCAAGCGAGCCTCGCCATCTTGGACATGCTTATTAGTATATCCAGTACAAACTTATGGGTTTGTAATTAGCATGATATAATTTTATACTCATAAATTTCAGCTAAACCTTGGAGCATTTCACTTAACCCCTCCTCACTGCAGGAATCCAATTAAAGCTTTCCAGAATGATAACTACTCAGTCTTTGCATTTAGCTATGCCATTTATGCGAATGCTAACGCTAACACTAACCCTAATTCACTGCTCACTGCCAGGAGTCTGATCCTGACCAGCCCAAGTTTGACTCAGCCTTCCATCCTTCCAAGTTTGGTAAAATGGGAACCCAGATTCCATATACTGATTCCATAAACCACTTAGAGAGGGCTGTAAAAGCACTGTGAAGTAGTTTATAAGTCCAAGTGATATTGCTATTTAGGCGCATAGTGAAGTTGGAGGACTGAACATCTCTTATTCACTAGTTAAGTTTTAAAATGGCTCCTCCTTTTAGGATGTTTCAAGTTGCTTTCAAAATTCCTGGATGTTTCAATTCTAGTTCCATCCCTTTCTGGAGAAGAATGAGTTTTGCAATTTTTCCTCAGAGAAACTGTATTTGGACCAAAGTGGAAATGTAGCAGCAGATCTGAATATCGTAAGTTGGTTACTTTTCCCTGAGGAGGATACCATCCAAGAGCAACTGGGGAGTTTTGAAAGACAGAGGCTTATTATCGACCAACATGCTCTTTCACAGCTAAAGTTGCTCAACAAGGTGGTTGAAAATATTGGCAATTTTTCTCTGTCTGTATGGTTGGTGTTAGGGTCCCCTGAAAGAGCAGGCTCAGCTATTTTTTAATAGCTCATATCTGACCACAGTTATTCATGTGTTTGTTTCACCCCACTGGGATAGGCCTCCTGCTGCTAGGAAGGTCATCCAAGGTGTTCAATCAAAATGGAACCACTGTGACTTGTCCGATATGAAATAATGCCTTAAACTAGAAAAATGAAGGACTGAAAATGACTTTGACCATCCCAAAAAAGTTTCTTGACTCTTGAAATAATGAGACAATAAGGGTCAATTTGTAATGAAATGCTACTTAGATTTGATCTTTGGCTTGTAATCCATCTAAAAACCCCTTGAATGCAATTGTTTATCTTCATTGTCACCTATCTTAAGTCTTCCACTGAAAGAAAGAACTCTCCAAATTTAAGCAATAAATGTGGGTCTGTCTTTCCATGTCATCTAATTGTAATTCTAATTTTGGGAGGCAGTGGAGGACAGGGAGTCCTGGAGTTCTATGGTTCTTGGGGGCTGAAAGAGTTGGACACAAGTAGCAACTAACAACAAAACTGTAATTCTTCAATGGAAATGACCTTGTCTTAAATCCCTCACTTGGCCTTAGAAATATCCCTTTCCCACACAGGGTTCATACTCATGTCCCATGGGCTGCAGGAAAACATGCCTCACTTACCCTTTTTAAGTGACATGTTCTCATGATTTCACCTCCACTCATCCTCACTATAGTTCTAGAAATTAGGCAGTAATGTTTAGCCTTATTTCACCAGCATGGCAGCTGTATGAATTGAAAATATAAATTTACAGATATAACTAAATAACATCTCATTTGAAATTCTTTTCCTTCTATCTTAAGGATTTGGAATATTTTCAAAGGGGAGTGGCTTTACAATTTTTTTATGTTTTCCTGATCTATTGCTCAGAAGTGTCATTCTTAAGCACAGTTTCGTTTTATTTTCATCATCAATCAATCTAATAAATAAAAATTTGGCAGATATTTGGAATGAATGTTGTTTTTCTGCTTAGTCTCTGCCTCAGTCCAAATGTGTGGACAATTGTCACCCTGGATTTGTAAAACGGGCTCGGAAAGAAGAACCAATTTGCTGCTACGATTGTATTCCTTGTCCGGAGGGGACCATCTCCACACAGGAAGGTGAGTAACACCAGAGGAACTCTGGCTTTCCTGTCTCTCGGTATCAGCTGTCATCCAAAGAAGGTCTTTCTTGGAATGTGAAAGGAAAGACTATAAAAATAATATTACTTACTCTTTTCTCAGATACTGAAAAATGCACCAAGTGCCCAGATGAAAAATATCCCACTGATGACAGAATCCAATGTATCCCCAAAAGAATAACCTTCCTGTCCTTTGAAGAACATCTGGGCATCATCCTGGTCTCCTTTGCTATACTCTTGTTTCTAACAACAGGTCTTGTTTTAGTCATATTCCTTAAATACCTAGAAACTCCCATTGTCAAAGCTAACAACCGTGACCTGTCCTACATCCTCCTGGTTTCCCTCTTGCTTTGCTTCTTGTCCTCCTTTCTCTTCATTGGCCGACCAAGGAAAGCCACCTGCCTTCTCCGACAAACAATGTTCAGCATCATCTTCTCAGTAGCTGTGTCTTGTGTGTTAGCCAAAACAATCATGGTAGTGCTGGCCTTCCTGGCCACGAAACCAGGGAACAGGGTGAGGAGATGGTTGGGGAAGAGCTTGGCCAACTCCATCATCCTTTCTGGTTCTGCTGGAAAAATGGTCATTTGTGCAATCTGGCTGGGAGTTTCTCCTCCGTTTCCTGATTTTGACCTGCACTCCCAATCAGGAGTGATCATGCTTCAATGCAATGAAGGCTCTGTGACCATGTTTTATGTGGTTCTCTGCTACATGGGTTTCCTTGCTGCCATTTGCTTCACAGTGGCTTTCCTGGCCAGGAACCTGCCTGGGGCATTCAACGAAGCCAAACTGATCACCTTCAGCATGCTGGTCTTCTGCAGCGTCTGGATCTCCTTCCTGCCCACCTACTTGAGCACCAAAGGGAAATACATGGTGGCCGTGCAGGTTTTCTCCATCTTGGCTTCTGGTGCTGGCCTGCTGGGCTGCATCTTCTTCCCCAAGTGCTACATTATCATCCTGAGACCAGATCTAAATACTAAGGAACATTTAATGATAAAAGTTGGTATCTGAACATGAAGTAGTTTCTTAAGCTCATAACACTAAATTATTTGTTACAGTTATTGAATTTGTATGCTTGCTTTGACAATTAAGATTAATTAAAATTAAAAGTAATGAAAATAAAAAGAATGTTGGACTAAATCATCAAAGTGTAAAATAAATGAATTAATAATTTAAATTGTCATGAAACTAGGGAAGGACAAGATAAGAAATGAGATTTTATTATCATCTGAATAAATAAACAGAGAAATGTTTGAAAGAAGTTTACCAGTCAGTGGGTGGGATCCTCTTCAGTCCATTTAAAAAGATAGAACACCACATCTTTTGAACTTTGTAAAATCTTTATTTTTTGTAATGTTTTGTAATATACAGCAAAGAGGTGATTTTAGAGTCGTTTTTGGAAAACTTTCCCCAGCTGAAACTGGGGAAAGTCTAAAACTCTTTTGGCCAGGTGTTCAGAGCCATTAATGAACCCAGTTCCTGATGTGCCAGGAATGAGGTCATCCTCCCTTGAACTGACCTCTTTTTTTTCTTTTTTTCTTTTTTGGTAAAGGTTTTTTATTTTTTAAACACACAAACAAACATACAATACATCTTTTCTGAACAGAATATTGGCCCGGTCTTAAATATTTACAAATTTTTGTTCATCTTTAACACAATTTTATATGTTCAATTTTTCTCATAGCATTTATTCTCTCTAATTTTAAGAAATCAATATTACCTTTCCTCATAACTTCTCATCCTATTATAGTTCAATTTTTCTTTTCCCTCCTTAAAATTTGAACCCCTAAATTTACGTTCACAAAACATAGTTCAATCCCCAATTATTTCTTTAAATTCTCTTATTCTAATCACCAATGATTCTTTTTTCAGCTATTCCAAATAATACAATTCACTATATTAGTAGAAACCAATTAAATAAATAGAGAAACCAGCAATCCAAAATTAATAGGGCTATTAGTGCATGTAACATAGATGTCTCTGCGAGTAAAATTATGTTTTGGTGTCAACCAAAACCAAGCATTTAATAGCGAGTGCCATTCCATGTGCATTAATCAAACAGGTGGCAAGAAAGTAGGGGCAGTCATGCACGACACAAGTTATGTAGAGAGTAAACAAAGGGTCAATCAAAATGGACTCAAATGTCTATACACCAATGCACAGAGTATGAGGAATAAACAGGGTGAATTAGAAATTCAAGTAAATGAGGGCAGGTATGATATTGTTGGCATTACGGAAACTTGGTGGGATGAAATCCACAAATAGAACATACAGCTAGAGAGATACAAATTATTTAAAAGAAATAGACCAAATAAAAGAGGAGGTGGAGTTGCACTATATATAAGAAATAACTACATCTCTACAGAAATAGAGCACAAAAATGATGAAAATTATCTTGAATACATTTGGGTCAATATTAAAGGGGGTGGGGGATGACCTTGCCGTAGATCTATATTATAGGCCACCCAACCAAACAGAAGAAGTAGATGAACTTTTTGCTAACTAAGGTATGTAGGAAGCACATCGCAATAGTAATGGGGGATTTTAACTACCCTGACATCAACTGGGAGACAAATTCTGTATCAAGTGGAAGATCCAACAAGTTCCTGACAAACCTAGCAGACAACTTTGTTTCCCAAAAAGTAGAGAAGGGAACAAAAGGATCAGCCATATCGGACTTAATTCTCACTAACAGAGACGAAATGATAGAAGGTGTTGAAGCTACAGGAACCTTGTGAGCAAGTGATCATGCAATATTGGAATTCAACATTATGCAAACACAAGTAATAGAACAAAGTCAAACTAGAGTCTTGGACTTTAAGAAAGCTAATTTCAATAAACTTAGAGAGAGCTTGAGAAGGATTCTGTGGATGAGAATCCTCAAGGGGAAAACAACTCAAAAAGCTTGGAAAATTTTGAAAAGTGAAATTATAAAAGCCCAGTCTAGCACAATACCAATGAAGAAGAAAAATAATAAATTACAATATGTGTATAAGAAATAAAAATAAAAATCTTTTTAAAAAATAGAATTAAGCGTCATCAACCTAAGTGTCAGGGTTCCAAGTAACACTGCCAATGAAAGAAGACGACAAAGCTTGAATTTCTTCAAAGTTCCATGTTATTAGAGATGTCATATTGGCACATCTGGGAAAACCCGAATCTGAAAGTTTCCAGGTTTTCCCTGCTGAAAAGAAAGTTCAAGTCCCTTCCCCCAGCACCCACATATCCATCACATGATCCAATCAGGCACCATCCAAAACTGGAGACGCCTCCCAGTCACCTCAGTGCAGCTGCAGGGCAAGGTGGCCTTGACTCTATGAAAAAAGAATGTTATTTTGATTACCTATTACCCCTACTCTATGCAATCCCCTTTACATTTTCCCACAGTAGGGAATATAAATATAAATATAAAAGATGGCTTCCAAGTCTGACACTAAGGTGGAACCACACTCTATAGTTCTGGGTGACCTTCCCGAGGAGTCTCTGTAGACAGGAGAGTACATTGAAGTTCAACACCCAATTTCCTGGGTGTCTTTCTTCAGCATCACTTTCTATACATATTCAGAAAGGAAGAATAACAACCACTTCAGACCAGTGCCCTCAATGGGTATATCTATGATTTTTCACTATACTTTTCTCCAGCTTCTCCTCCGTACGTGGAGGCCCAGAAGTAGTTCAGGATTCCCAGAGGAGATATTGCTTCTTACAGTAATTATTAAAATCCTGGTCTGTGAGATCTCTCCTGATATTTCTCCAGTGATCGCCTTTGATGTAAACATCAGACTGAAGCAACTTGAAAGGGATCTTGCATCAGAAAAGGATAAACGTCTCAGGTCACACTCTGTGTGGCACAAATTTTGGGACATTCAGGGACTGTGCTTCTTGAATGTACCTTTCCTTTCTCTCCTTTCCAGGTGCAGTTCTGTTTATCTCAGTCAAGAAAGTCACTCTCATTTCCATCTTTGAATGGTGCTTTGAATTCTTTGAATGCTCTTGTTCTTCCTTAGAAACAGGGAGGGGATTGATTCATCCCCATGAATTATGGACCTCCTCCTTCTGCTTCTGCTGCTGCTGATGTCCCAGCCAGTCTCTGGGAAACTGAGAATGAAGTGCCTGCTGAGTTTGGAGGAATATGAGGGAAAAAACCTACAGAGCTATTACAGGCCAGGAGACCACCTCATTGGTATAATCTCCACTGCCACAATAATATCCCATATAACATTGTCTTTCAACACAGCTCCTTATACTCAATTTCCCTCGTAAGTCATTCAGTGTGATGGAGTTGCATTCCTTCCATTTGCAGTCCTAACACTCTTCTTTGTTTTTTTCAGTTACTCCTATATTGCAGGACCTGAATTTTGTTGTTGTTGTTAAAGATAATGCTGTCATGAACATTTTTTTTACAGTAATTCATTTACTGAACCAGCAAGAATCCTACTCTTCATTTTTGCCATTCAACTAGTCAACAAGAATTCTCAGCTTTTGTACAATCTCACACTTGGCTACAACATCCATGACAATTATTTAAGCACCCTTGGCACTTCTGATGCCTTGCTGGACATTCTATCTATTGGAGAAGCCAATGTTCCCAACTACAGCTGTGGAAAGAAGGACAACCTGATGGCTGTTCTTGATGGATCTCTTGATGACATCTCCATTCAGATGTCAACATTAGTAGGCCCCTACAAAGTCCCACAGGTTTTTTTTTTTTTTCTCTATCTGGCAAAGTGAGCAAGTTGTTGGTGGGTGGGTAATAGATTCAATCATATCTTTCCTATGGAAATCATGAACTGCTTTTCTCATGGCCTTTGTCATGGGTAGGGATTAGGATCCAGAGGAGGCCTAACCATTTACTCGAGCAAGACTTGAGCAGCTGGACACAATGTTAAATATGGAACATTCAAGCAAATCTCTAAAATGAACTGATTGTATTCACAGTGATCTAGAGATAGAAGACATAGCACATCTATTATCTGAATGTCAATTTTATTAGAAAAGAGAAAGAGCAGTATCTTAGACCCCAGATTAGGCAAATGATTATATTTAATCTTGCTAATATTCTGCATTTTGTATTCTTTATCTTGATATGGCTTAAGGGTTAAGAACAATAGACTTTTCCAGTGGATACCAATCTTTCAGAAGTCAGGGACCACCAAATTCATAATTTTAAATCCTGTGGACCACTAAGATGATTTTTTTAAAAAAAGATAAATAGTATTTAGTGCAATATAAGAAGGCAAATAATTTTTCTACACACCACCAAAATTTTCTCGCAGACCACCAGTGGTCCTTGGACCACCAGTTGGTGACCGCAGGACTATTCTAATATGGTTGTGAGAACCACACTGGATGTTTTAAAAGTTTACATTTTGGACTTGATCAGATCTAAACATAATACACCATTCTTCATTGCTTCTTCAGATCAGTTTTCGAATTGTTTCAGATACTCTGAGTGATAAAAGTCAAATGCCTTTTTTCCATCAGATGCTTCCCAAAAATGGGATCCAGTATCCAGGAATTGTCCAACTCCTTCTCCATTTTAGATGGACTTTGATTGGTCTCTTTTCAACAGACACAGAGGAGGGAGAGAATTTCATGAGAACTTTCACTCCTATGCTTGTTAGAAATGGAATTTGTGCAGTTATCTCAATGACTAGATCTACAGAACCTCTCAGAAATGCCATCTCTAAGTGGAGAAAAGTCAATGTCTTTGTTCACTTCATAGAATTTGCTTCCCTTTTGGATAGAATTCACCACATCCATTTAGCAATTGAAGGTTTGCCAGGACCCATTGAAGGGAAAGTCTGGATCACAACAATTGTGGAGAAAATGTCAATTGGAAAGCATAAACTTTTCAAATATATCCATAGCATTTGGAACTTTGCTTTTCAGGAAAGAAAATGGCCAAATGATGATGCCTTTCAACCCAATCTTTTTCAGGATTCCAAATTTGAAGACCAGTCTTTTCGCTGTTCTTTTTCAAAGCATGTCCTTTCTGTCAAGGGCCGGAGACGATGCACCCAGATAGCACCACTGGACATGCAAGAGAAAAAGAACAGAATTCAGATACAAAATGACCAACGTTTTTATACTGTTGCTAAGACTCTGGCCCATGTCTTGAATGTGGCATATTCCTCACTATCTAGGAGGAGAAAAACGGAGAAGAAAGAGAGATTGGGGGCTTCAAGGCTAGAGCCATGGCAGGTATGGGGTCCTGACAAGGATCCATCAAACCTAGTTCCTATTTAGAAAAAAATCCAAAGCTGAAGTAGGGGAACCATTGTTCTAGAAAAACCCAAAAGGTTTGGCCAAGCTGAGGCCAAATTTAGTTCACAAGATTATGTTCCAAAGAGCAGGCACTGTGACAATTACATTTTGATATTAAACACTGCTATTATAAAATTATTTAAAATGTATACATTGTAAATAAATTCCTGTACTTATGGGTTTGTAATTAGCATGATAGAATTTTATATTCATAAATTTCAGCTAAACCTTGGAGCATTTCACTTAACCCCTCCTCACTGCAGGAATCCAATTAAAGCTTTCCAGAATGATAACTACTCGGTCTTTGCATTTAGCTATGCCATTTATGCGAATGCTAATGCTAACACTAACCCTAATTCACTGCTCACTGCCAGGAGTCTGATCCTGACCAGCCCAAGTTTGACTCAGCCTTCCCTCCTTCCAAGTTTGGTAAAATGGGAACCCAGATTGTTGGGGGCAATATACTGATTCCATAAACCACTTAGAGAGGGCTGTAAAAGCACTGTGAAGTAGTTTATAAGTCCAAGTGATATTGCTATTTAGGCGCATAGTGAAGTTGGAGGACTGAACATCTCTTATTCACTAGTTAAGCTTTAAAATGGCTCCTCCTTTTAGGATGTTTCAAGTTGCTTTCAAAATTCCTGGATGTTTCAATTTTAGTTCCATCCCTTTCTGGAGAAGAATGAGTTTTGCAATTTTTCCTCAGAGAAACTGTATTTGGACCAAAGTGGAAATGTAGCAGCAGATCTGAATATCATAAGTTGGTTACTTTTCCCTGAGGAGGATACCATCCAAGAGCAACTGGGGAGTTTTGAAAGACAGAGGCTTATTATCGACCAACATGCTCTTTCACAGCTAAAGTTGCTCAACAAGGTGGTTGAAAATATTGGCAATTTTTCTCTGTCTGTATGGTTGGTGTTAGGGTCCCCTGAAAGAGCAGGCTCAGATATTATTTTTAACAGCCCATATCTGACCACAGTTATTCATGCTTTTGTTTCACCCCACTGGGATAGGCCTCCTGCTGCTAGGAAGGTCATCCAAGGTGTTCAATCAAAATGGAACCACTGTGACTTGTCCGATATGAAATAATGCCTTAAACTAGAAAAATGAAGGACTGAAAGTTACCTTGAATGCTTCCCCACAAGTCTTTCTTGACACTTGTAATAATGAGGGTAAATTTGTAATAAAATGCTTCTTAGATTTGATCTTTGGCTTGTAAGCCATCTAAAAACCCCTTGAATGGAATTTATTTATTTTGATTGTCATCTACCTTAAGTCTTCCACTGAAAAAAAGATTTCTCCAAATTTAAGGAATAAATAAATGTGGGTCTGTCTTTCCATGTCATCTAATTGTAGTTCTAATTTTGGGAGAAAGTGGAGGACAGGGGGTCCTGGAGTGCTATGGTTCTTGGGGGCTGAAATAGTTGGACACAAGTAGCGACTAACAACAAAACTGTAATTCTTCAATGGAAAGGACCTTGTCTTGAATTCCTCACTTGCAGAGGTTGGTTGCTACCAGTTTGTACTGGTTTGGGAGAACTGTTAGTGGAAATTTGGTGTGGTTCCCCGAACAGGTAGTTACCTCTGGCTGGCCACACCCCCGAACCGGTCCCCGCTTCCTCACCCCTCCCACCCGATGCTCGCTTGCCCTGCCTGCCCACCCGCTCTGCCCAACCACTACTTGCAGAATCTAGCCCTGTACTTCTGCTCACCGCTGCTGGCAAAGGTAAGGCCGAAGGGCATGGGCCAGTGGGTGAGCAGGGGAGGGAGAGCTGGTGGAGGGGTGATATCAGCAGTAGTTGGTGGACCGATGCGCGTGGGGAGGGAGGGGAGCATGCGGGAGATCGTGGCACCAGAGTTCTTCCTGTGTGTTTCCAACAGCCCAGTCTGGCCTGTGAGGGAAGCACGTGGGAGATCCTAGCTGAAGTTTACTTGTGAGCAATATTGGCCGGGAGAGGAAGGGAGAAAGGCCAATGATGCTCACAAATAAATTGAGGCTCCTAAGGGGGGGGTTTGAGCCTTCCCACCCACAACATGTTCACCTAAGGGCATTGCTGGCAGCCACTTCCTGCATCTCCCGTCCTGTGCTCTTCCCGCTGCTGCTCGGCCTCCTCGATGCACAGAGGCAGGAGGTGGCGGTTTCTTTCACTGCCTGCGAGCTGCTGGCTGTGAGCAGCAGATTGAGTAAACCAGCGATCTGCCGACTGCCTCTATTCTGCAGTTTACTTGTGAGCAAGTTTACTCATGAACATGGTGCTCTCAAGTAAACTGCAGATTACAGGAAGCTGGCAGATTCCTTGCTCTGCTGCTCGCCTGGCAGAGCGCAGACTGGCAGCTCTGGGTTGTCTCTCAGCCATTGTGTGCAGGGAAAAACCTTGCAAAGTAAAGAAAAATTTCTCTTGAGTGTGAGAAGTTAATTGCCTTGCAGTCACAAGAAGTTTTTCTTTACTGTGGCAAAGTGTTTCCCTGCACGCAATGGCTGAGAGATGACCTGGAGCTGTCACTCTCTTGTAAAATCCACGTCTCGCAGTAGGGCGCTATTTGGGGTGGCAGGTGGGGTGGGGGATGGGGGGGAGCTCTGCAAGTTTTGCAGCTGCATGGTTACAAAGGATGCCCGGCCGGCTCCCATCTCTCTGCCGGCCAGTGCTTCCCGAAGCCGCCAGTGTTGCATGCAGCTGTTGTGCTTGGACTGATAGGAGCAGCATCAGCCCTCTCCTGTCTTTCTCCAGCTGGGTGGGAAAAAATGGAGGAGGACTTCACAAACAAAAGAGAATTCTCTCTATCGGCACCAGAGCCAAAGCTAAAAGAAACTGGAGGGGAGAAAAAGAGGGAGGGTAGAAACAGGGGAAGAGCAATTTTTTCATTGTTTTAATTCCATAGCAACTTCTACTTAGTTGTTGGTTCTATAACAACCAACTAGCTGTCTGCCTGCAATCATGTGTATCTATTAGGAGTAAATCCCACTGAAAGGGAGTAGCCTTACTGCCAATTAAACATGCAAAGGCTTTACGTAGTTCAGAGATAGGGTATTGATTAGTATCAGGTGTATTATAGAGAGAAATTAGAACTTCTGTAACAACAGATACTTTGTGCCCAGACCAGGTGTGTTTGTGTGTGTGTGTGTGTGTGTGTGTGTGTGTGTGTGAGAGAGAGAGAGAGAGAGAGAGAGAGAGAGAGAGAGAGAGAGAGAGAGACAAAGAAAGACAGAGAGGAAGGGAGAAAGAGACAAGAAAGAAAAAAGAAAGAAAGAAAGAGGGAGGGAGATAGAGAAATGTGACAGAGAAAGAAAAAGAAAAAGAAAGAAAGAGGAAGGGGGAGAGAGAGAGACAAGAAAGAAAGAGGAAGAGGAAGAAAAAGAAAGGAAGGGAGAATGTATGTTTGTGTGTATGAGAGAGACGGATTGTAGGGGCAATAAGGTGACTTTGTATAAAAAAGAACACCGCTTTGGGGGGGGGGGCAAAGGCCCTACTAAGCAGGTATGTACAAAAGTATGAAGGCTATTGCTTAACGCATTATAAGCCTCCCTGAGTTTCCGGAGAAGGGTGGCATATAAATCGAACTAATAAATAAATGAATGAATGAATGAATGAATGAAAGAAAGGAAAGAAAGAAAGAAAGAAAGAAAGAAAGAAAGAAAGAAAGAAAGAAAGAAGGGAGAGAGAGAGAAAACGCTGTGCTTTTATTTTTAATTGTTCCATTATTTATCATGTGTTAATATTTTACACCGTCCCTACACCTAGAGTAATTTTATTGCCTTTATTTTGCCCAGGACTACCACATATTTTTCAGGGATTTACATGCATTCAATGTCTATAGTCCAGAGCATGAATATGTGTGTGTTTATTTTGTACATCAGGTTGCATAAGTCCATCTTAATATGCTATTCCTGGTATGTGATGCTTTGTATACATACAGAGAAAGAAGCACTCTTGTGATCTTTGACTTTTAGGCTTGTTGTCAAACATCAGCCATAATACTAATGACTGTTTTGAACAATATGCGCAAATGGCTATTTTATATGTGAAATTATGACTGAAATATTTCTGCATCTATATTGGTTCTCACTGTCAGAAAGTTTCTCCTTAGTTTCAGGTTGCTTCTCTCTTTGTTCAGTTTCCATCCATTGCTTCTTGTTTTGCCTTCTGGGGCTTTGGAAAATACATTGCCCCCCCTTCTTTCTGGCAGCCCCTTAAAAGCCTGTTGCCTCTCACACTCTTGGGCAAAGCAGGGAGGCATTTCCTCCTTTCAGTGGCCCATGAAAGTACATCTATAGTATGTAGATAATAAAGTTGAAAAAAGGTGGACAACATTTTATTTTAATCATCAATCAATGTAAGAAATAAAAATTTGGCAGATATTTTGGAATGAATGTTGTTTTTCTGCTTAGTCTATGCCTCAGTCCAAATGTGTGGAGAAATGTCACCCTGGATTTGTAAAACGGGCTCGGAAAGAAGAACCAATTTGCTGCTACGATTGTATTTCTTGTCCGGAGGGGACCATCTCCACACAGGAAGGTGAGTAACACCAGAGGAACTCTGGCTTTCCTGTCTCTTCGGTATCAGCTGTCATCCAAAGAAGGTCTTTCTTGGAATGTGAATGGAGGGACTATAAAAATAATATTACTTACTGTTTTCTCAGATACTGAAAAATGCACCAAGTGCCCAGATGACAAATATCCCACTGATGACAGAAGGCAATGTATCCCCAAAAGAATAACCTTCCTGTCCTTTGAAGAACATCTGGGCATCATCCTGGTCTCCTTTGCTATACTCTTGTTTCTAACAACAGGTCTTGTTTTAGTCATATTCCTTAAATACCTAGAAACTCCCATTGTCAAAGCTAACAACCGTGACCTGTCCTACATCCTCCTGGTTTCCCTCTTGCTTTGCTTCTTGTCCTCCTTTTTCTTCATTGGCCGACCAAGGAAAGCCACCTGCCTTCTCCGACAAACAATGTTCAGCATCATCTTCTCAGTAGCTGTGTCTTGTGTGTTAGCCAAAACAATCATGGTAGTGCTGGCTTTCCTGGCCACGAAACCAGGGAACAGGGTGAGGAGATGGTTGGGGAAGAGCTTGGCCAACTCCATCATCCTTTCTGGTTCTGCTGGAAAAATGGTAATTTGTGGAATCTGGCTGGGAGTTTCTCCTCCTTTTCCTGATTTTGACCTGCACTCCCAATCAGGAGTGATCATCCTTCAGTGCAATGAAGGCTCTGTGACCATGTTTTATGTGGTTCTCTGCTACATGGGTTTCCTTGCTGCCATTTGCTTCACAGTGGCTTTCCTGGCCAGGAACTTGCCTGGGGCCTTCAATGAAGCCAAACTGATCACCTTCAGCATGCTGGTCTTCTGCAGCGTCTGGATCTCCTTCCTGCCCACCTACTTGAGCACCAAAGGGAAATACATGGTGGCCGTGCAGGTTTTCTCCATCTTGGCTTCTGGGGCTGGCCTGCTGGGCTGCATCTTCTTCCCCAAGTGCTACATTATCATCCTGAGACCAGATCTAAATACTAAGGAACATTTAATGATCAAAGTCGGTATCTCATCATGAAGTATTTTCTTAGGGTCATAACACTTAATTATTTGTATCAGTTATTATTGAGTTTGTATGGTTGTTGGGACAATTAAGGTTATTTAAAATCAAAAGAAATAAACATACAGAGAATGTGAGACTAACTAAAGATAATCATCAAATGTAAAATAAATACATTAATAATTTAAATTGTGATGAAATTAGTGAAGGACAAGATAAGAAATGAGATTTTAATATCGTCTGACCGACTGAATAAATAAACAGAGAAATGTTTGAAACAAGTTTACCAGTCATTGGGTAGGATCCTCCTCAGTACATTTAAAAAGAAAGAACACCACATCTTTCCAAATTGTAAAATCTTTATTTTTTGTAATCTTTTGTAATAGACAGCAAACATATGATTTTAGTGTCGTTTTTGGAAAACTTTTCCCAGCTGAAACTGGGGAAAGTCTAAAACTCTTTTGGCCAGGTGTTCAGAGCCATTAATGAACCCAGTTCCTGACAGGCCAGGAATGAACTCATCCTCCCTTGAGCTGACTTCTGAGGAGGAATCTGGGAAGTTGTCCAAGGGGGACATCATACTGCCTGCAGTTTGTTTAGTTAACAAAGACACGTCAAAGTATAAAGGTTTTTGGTGTCTTATATTAGTACTGAGGGGCAAGTATAAAGAAAAAAAAGTCTATCCCCATAACGTATTCCATATTTACCCAATGATACAGTTGGCCAATTATCTATTTCCAGATCCTTTGTCTCAAATGTTCCCCCAAAGTTGATATTTCTAGAGCAAATAAAATTTCTTTTTTCTTTCTTTCTTTTTAAAAAGTTTTTGATGAACAATACAAAATTAAAGAAAAAAAATATTGGACATAGATATGATATCACTGGTTCCAAACATCTTCTGTCGCTTTACAATAATATTAGTACTCAATATTAGTCCTCATATAAACATATAGTTCTTAAACATACATTTATCTATAATAACATCTATATTTTTGTTCTAACACTATATACATTTGTCTTGGCTTGTTACAATTGAAAATACCTAACTTGTTTTCTGTAAATATGTATATCTGTATATATGTTATTGTGTGATGTCATCATGCTCCTTGCCATTGGTCCCTACTTACCTTTTGCCCCGCCTCCTCTATATATAAGTCGTTGCTCCTGTCAGAACCGCAGCTGTCCAAATGTAATCCTGAGGAAGACAAGAAATAAATACCTTTGTTATAAGGAAGACTTCAGTCTTTTATATTGGGCCTGACCAGAATAATTAAACAAGTAACAAATTGGTAGCAAGAGGATGGTTTGGTAGGCCCAACCAAACATAAAAATGCAAGAATCACAAAAAGACAAAAGAAGACCTGCCACTAGATATATAACAAGAAGAATGGCAGCCCAGCTGACTCCTGACAAAAACACACTAACTGAAGACATGAAGAAACACATACAATTACACGAAAATGAACTACTAACACAACACAAACAACCACTAGCTGGAACAGAAGAAACCCCCTCAGCCTCAAACAAAGAAGATGAAGTAAAAAGAAAAATACTAGAATTAATAGAAACAACTACAGATGAATCAAATCTGCTTGTGAAACTCCGCAGCATAATAAACAATCATGGAACAGCAGCAGATAACAAAATCAAACATAATAAACAAGAAAAATCCAAGGTAAGAAAGTCAACCCCTGACTACAAAACTAACGCTGAAGATGGCGATAGTTTCGCGCCTTTTTCATGGTGGCTATCTTGTCTACCTAATACTCTCAAAATGGCCAACCAATCATTAAAGGAATCCCAAATTTTAAATTACAAAGCGGGAAACAAAACCTACCAAGAAGATGCCTACCCGAGTCCAGAAATAAATAAAAAACAACTATTTAACCAATATAACACTCAACCTACTGAACTTGAAATAGATAATGCCATGCAGGTGTTAACTGCAGCATTCGGGACTAAACTAAAAATACCAAAGACACAATCAGAAAATGCAAAAGAAATTTCTAAACTAACACCTATCAAAAGTCAAAAAGAACTAGACTATCTAAAAGAAGAAATAGTCGCCCGAGAAAAGACGCACTGGCAACCATACTTACCTACCGCAGAACACCTTGCTGAGCGACCTGATTTCACCGCTGATGGTGGTCCGCATCGAGTTCCGCTTCCAGGCCGCATCGAGGAACATAACCACCAAGCCTCCGGTGGATTTTTCTCCGATCGCCGCGATTCCAGAGACTTCCCGATGAGCTGGACAGCATCCCGGGCATTCTTCAGCCACCAGAGGCCCTCCGGAAACAAAGCCGAAGAACAGAAGGCCGACTGGGACTTCATCCCGGGAGCCGCAAGCACAGGATCCTCTCTCGTCGACTGCTGGGGAAGAATGAGGACTGAGCATGCGCAGAACGAACCTGCAAAGAAAAAAGAAGAAGACATAAATACAAGTCAGCACAGATCTAGCCAAAACATAGAGATAAGTAAATACAGACATGCCTCTACCATACCTATGCCTTATTGCGAGTATGCTAAGGTCTTAAACCATGGACAGCTCCTGAATATAAATAATTTCTCACAACACTCTGGGACACTACTTACAGACTTTATAAAATTAAAATTAGATGGAAGCAACTTAATGGAATGGAGCCAGTATTTACAAATTATATATTTGAGGGAAAACATTTTATTCTTTATTGATGATCCACCAGACAAACCTTGGACTTATGAAATAGACTGCCTCCATCATAAGGCTTATTATATATTAATTGCTTCTATTTCCCCAAGTATTTTTCCTAGTCTTGAACATAATCTAACCGTATCTGAAACATACCAAAAATTATTTAATTTGTTTTATAGCAAAATTGTAGCCACAACTACTAGAATTTCAAGAGAATTCTATTCTGCCAGACTAAAACATGATACATCTATGAGCGAACATATCCTAAATCTGAATGCAACTAGAGCAGAGCTCATCCAAAGGGGGGGGAAATATATCTGATAGCACTATGAAAAGCATTATAATCAATTTATTAGACACCAGCTGGGATAACTACATCACTTTACTTGATAGCTTAAGTTTAGAACATCTTACCTTAGAAAACCTTACCAATAAACTTATAGCTGAAGACAAACTTAGAAGGGAACGATCTGTACATCAAAGGGAAGGTAGAAATCAAAAAAGGACAGATTTCAGAGTCAGAGACAGGTACCCACATGAATGCTCAATATGTGGATCTGAAAGACATCAAAAAAGAGACTGCCCCAAGAACGCAGGATATAGAGATACATATTATCACAAAGATAGAAGAATACATTTCTTAGATAGAACTTCTCCTGACTACAGATATAAATGCAGGGAATCACCACATTCAAAAGAAAAGAAAATATACAGAGACAACCCTAGGGAAAACAAAAATGGATCACTATATGGAATAAAAGACAGTAATACATCAACATCAGATTCACTCAACACATGGCTCATTGACTCTGGAGCCACAAGCCACACAACTCACAATAGAAAAATCCTCAACAACTTCACAGAAAGGGAATATTACATAAAAGTAGCAAACCAAAATGAAGTCCTAGTAAGAGGAGTAGGTGACACGCATATAAAAGGTATAGGAAAAATAGAGGGGGTGCTATTTATACCCGAAATTCCGAATAATATATTGGCAACTCTAAAACTAAGCATAGAAAATGGGGTAGAGACCACGTTCAAAAGTGGAAAAGTATTCATGACTAAAAATAACAGGAACATAGGCAAACTATTCACTAATGAAGGACTAACATATCTACTACCACAAAATAACGAATTAATCTGTGCACACTATCAATTAAAAAACAAAGAGGCAGAGTCAGATAGTCATGAAGGGGGTAATAATATACCAACTGTTGAAACCACTATATCAGAAAATTTACACAATGGTAAACCTATACATGACAACTGTACCCATTTACTCCACAGAAAGCTAGGACATGCAAGTTTCCCTGTTATACGGAAAATGATAGAATGTTCCGAAGACTTAAAAATAAAAAATTGTAAAAATTATTTGGAATGCTCTGTATGCAATTCATCCAAGCTCAAAAACAAACCTATGCCCAAAAAAGCCACTCGCACCACACATTCAATTTTTCAGTTAGTTCATATGGATGTTGTAGGCCCAATGAAACCTTCAATCAAATATAGAAAAAGATACTTTCTAACTATAGTCGATGATTACAGCAGGTTTGAGTTCGTGTACACCCTTAACCATAAAAGTGAAGTCTTCAAAAAATTCAAGGAATTCTTTAAAATGGTAGAAACTCAGCATAATATTAAAATTAAACAAATAATGACCGACAGAGGGTCAGAATTTTTATCCAACAAATTTTCCAATTAGCTAAAGTTACAGGGAATATTACACTTTAAATCTTGTCCCTTCTCACCCTTTCAAAATGGAGTCTCAGAGAGAAAGAATGGTTTACTACAAACCATGGCTAATGTGTGTTAGATGATGCTGGTCTAAACCAATCCTTCTGGGCTGAGGCCCTTACTTATTCTAATTATACTCTAAACCGCTTATTGTCAAGTGCTATCAACAAAACTCCATATGAACTCATGTATGGCAAAAAACCAAAAATTGGGCATTTACACATATTTGGCGTAACTGCTGATGTATATGTACCTAGACAATTGAGACACAAAGGAGAGAAAGTATCCAAAAGATTAATATTCATGGGGTACGAATCAGGAACCAAGGGATATCGCTTCATTGATAAAAATAACCATTTCATTGTGTCCAGATCTGCCGAGTTCCATGAACATGCAAATTGGTCAAAAATACACCTCAACGAAATATACCCAGAATCAGAAAACACTACACACGCACACAGAAAACATTATTCACTAGATACCAACCCCAAAATTATAACGACAAACAAACCCAAATATCCAAAAATAATTAATGATGAATGGAAGAAAGGACATTCTATAGTGGGTAGACCCACTAACTGAAAGGGAAGCTAAGTATATGCATAGCAATGAACAACCTCCTGATAGACCCATTAGATCAAATAGGGGTGCAATTCCAAAAAGATTTGATGATTACATACTATCTCTCCATGCAAAAAATCTGACATCCAATACATATGATGATATACTTAAATTACCTCTAGAAGAGAAAAATAAGTGGGAGGAAGCAATGAGAAAGGAGATGGATAGTTTGAAGGAACTAAACGTGTACTCACCAGCAGATCTCCCCACAGAAAAGTCCCCCATTGGTACTAAATGGATATTTAAAATCAAAGAGCTAGAAGATGGCAAATTACTATATAAAGCTAGGTTAGTAGCTCAAGGATTTGCCCAAAGATTCCCTGATGACTATGAAGACACATACTCTCCAACTGTTAGAGCAGAAAGTGTAAAGACTGCATTAGTATTAGCTTCCATTTTAAATTTAGACGTATATCAGTTTGATGTACAAACTGCATATCTACATGCTGATCTTGATAAAGAAATATATGTGAAGGCACCCCCAGGAAAGAATACAAAAAAGGGAGAGATTTGGCTATTAAATAAGAGTCTTTACGGATTAAAACAGTCTGGTAAACAATGGTATGAATGTCTGTCAAAAATACTTAAAGATATGGGTTTTATAGCTACTTCATCTGATCTATGTTTTTTCACTAAAAGAAAGAATAATTCTATTGAATATGTACTGATCTATGTTGACAACATATTGTATTTTGGACATGATAAAATCAAATGTGATGAATTTGCTGAACAATTGGGTAAACATTTCAACTTAAAAATATTAGGAAAGGTAAACAAATATTTAGGAGTCCAAATTGATAAAACCGATAAGGGGTTCAAATTGTCCCAAAAAGAAAAAATTATAGAACTTATACAAAAGTGCAATATGATAAACTCAAAAACTTGCGAGACACCCATGTCAACTGACTTCAATAGAAACATGCACAATGAACACGAGCCATTCAAAGAAAACACTTTGTATAGATCTATTATTGGATCATTACTGTATATTTCCAATTGGACCAGACCAGATATCATCCTTGCTGTTAATCTGTTGTCAAGACACGTAAGCAACCCTAGCGTATATCATTGGGAAGGAATCAAAAGAATTCTAAGATATCTGAAATCTAGTGATGATGTCTGTTTATATTTAGAACCATTCATTTCTGAAAAGCCAACTTTGACCTGTTATGCTGATGCAGATTGGGCTGGAGACCCAAAGAGCCGCAAAAGTACCTCTGGTTATGTTTTCCTTATAAATGGTTGCACGGTACATTGGTATACTGGCAAACAAACTTTAATTGCCACCTCTACAGCAGAAGCCGAATACGTTTGCCTATCTAAAGCAGTCAATAACCTAACCTGGTTTGATGATTTGTTGTCTAATATATGGGATGAACCCATTTATCCAATTATCATCAATGAAGATAATAAAGCAGCAATAGATATATCAGCTTCCGAGGCAATAGGCCAAAGATCTCAACATATCGATATCAAATATAAACATGTGAGACAATTATCGAGTATAGGATTTATTAAAGCTGTTCATTGCGATACTAGTGAACAAATTGCAGACATTCTCACTAAACCCTTAGCAACCAAACAACATGTATATTTAACTTCTAAACTTAATGTACATATATAAAATTAATAATTTACTATTAGTTAGGTATTTTAGAGGGGGATTTGTTACAATTGAAAATACCTAACTTGTTTTCTGTAAATATGTATATCTGTATATATGATATTTTGTGATGTCATCATGCTCCTTGCCATTGGTCCCTACTTACCTTTTGCCCCGCCTCCTCTGTATATAAGTCGTTGCTCCTGTCAGAACCGCAGCTGTCCAAATGTAATCCTGAGGAAGACAAGAAATAAATACCTTTGTTATAAGAAAGACTTCAGTCTTTTATATTGGGCCTGACCAGAATAATTAAACAAGTAACATGGCTACCGTCCTGTAATCCATCCAATCATAAAATTGTTCCCAGATTTTGTAGTACTTAATTTCGCTTTTATCCTTGAGTTCCAAAGTGAGTCTGTCCATTTCTGCACAGTTAAAGATTTTCAGTAGTATTTCCCCTTCAGTTGGAATATCTTTCTCTTTCCATTTTTGAGCGAAGGCTATTCGTGCCACTGTGAGTATATGCAGTAATAAATAATTTGTATCTTTCTTATATTTTCTTTCTATAATTCCCAGTAAGAAAAATTCTGGTTTGACTTCTATATTTGTTGACAAAATTTCTTCCAGTCAGTTCTTTACTAAATTCCAAAATTTCTGTGCCTTTGGGCATTCCCACCAATTCGATTCCTTCTTCCTTTAAAGTATTTCTCACTTTTAATTCTCCTTTCTCATTCAAAATATCTTTATAGGTGACAGCTCCCCCTCGTTTTGTCAAATTTGTGTGTACATTTCTAATGTTGACGCCCATTTAGGAATTTCCATGTAATTATTTCTTTTTGTTTTTTTCCAAATATCCAATAGTGCTCTCCTTATATAATGCCTCCAGAAGTACTGATGGACTAGATGTTTTTCCTCCCATAGAATAGCATGCCACCCTGTCTGTAAGTCATGACCTTCTAGTGCCAATAGTCTTGTGTTTTTAAGATGCATCCACTCACTTAGCCAAACCAACACCGCTGCCGGATAATAATTTGTCCAGTCTGGTAGGCCAAATCCTCCTCTTTTCTAACATCTTGTAATAATTTGAATCTGATTCTCAGTCGTTTCCCTTGCCATATGAATTTTGAAATGAGTCTCTCCAAATTTGTAAAAAAAATCTTTTTTGAGCCGAATTGGTATGCATTGGAATAAAAACAGCATTTTTGGAAGAACATTCATTTTGATGGTGGCTACCCTGTCCATGAGAGATACTGTAATTTTCCCCATTTTTCCAAATCAGACCTAATTTGTGCCATTAATTTGCCATAGTTATCTTCTCTAAGTGTGATGCATCTTGCTGTGAATTGAATTCCCAAATATCTTATTTTTTTCGTAGTCTGAATATTTATACAGGCAGTATTAGAATGAAGCGTCATCAACCTAAGTGTCAGGGTTCCAAGTAACACCTCCACCTCCTACACCTGAGTGGCGTAGGAGGCTAATGCCTCCTAAGGCAGCATTTAACATCCAGCTGCCTGCAATTACTGCGAGTTCAATTCTCCCCAGGCTCAAGGTCAACTGAGCCTTCCATCCCTCCTAAGGTGGGTAAATTGAGGACCAAGTTTGTGGGGGCAATAAGCTGACTTTATATAAATATACAAAAGTATGAAGGCTATTGCTTAACACATTGTAAGCCCCGCTGAATCTCCGGAGAAGGGCGGCATATAAATCAAATAAAAAAAAAAAAAGAAGACTCTGAAGCTTGAATTTCCTCAAAGTTCCATTTTATTAGCGATGACATATTGGCAAAAAGTTTCCAGGTTTTCTCCACTGAAAAGAAAGTTCAAGTCCCTACCCAGCACCCACATGTCAATCACATGATCCAATCAGGCACTATCCAAAACTGGAGATGCCTCCCAGTCACCCCATTGCAGTTGAAGGGCAAGGTGGCATTGATTCTCTGAGAAAAAAATGTTATTTTGACTACCTATCACCCGTACTCTATGCAATCCTCCCTCCAATCTTCCCACAGTAAAAAATATGGCAGGCCTGAAGGCCCAACGGTAAAAGATGGCTTCCAGGTCTGACACTAAAGTGGAATCAAACTCTATAGTTCTGGATGACCTTCCCCAGGAGTCTCTGGGGACAAGAGAGTACATTGAAGGACAACACCCAATTTCCTGGATGTCGAACTATCTTTCTTCAGCATCACTTTCTAGACATGTCCAGAAAGGAAGCACCACAACCACTTCAGACCAGGGCCCTCTAGGGGTATATCTATGATTTTTCACTATGCTTTTCTCCAGCTTCTCCTCCGCACATGGAGGCCCAGAAGTAGTTCAGGATTCCCAGAGGAGATATTGCTTCTTACAGTAATTATTAAAATCCTGGTCTGTGAGATCTCTCCTGATATTCCTCCGGTGATCGCCTTTGATGTAAACATCAGACTGAAGAAACTTGAAAGTGATATTGCATCAGAAAAGCATAAATGACTCAGGTCACACTCTGTGTGGCACAAATTTTGGGACATTCAGGGACTGTGCTTCTTGAATGTACCTTTCCTCTCTCTCCTTTCCAGGTGAAGTTCTGTTTACCTCTCTCTCAGTCAAGAAAGTCACTCTCATTTCCATCTTTGAATGGTGCTTTGAATTCTTTGAATGCTCTTGTTCTTCCTTAGAAATAGGAAGGGGATTGATTCAGCCCCATGAATTATGGACCTCCTCCTTCTGCTTCTGCTGCTGCTGATCTCCCAGCCAGTCTCTGGGAAGCCGAGAATGAAGTGCCTGCTGAGTTTGGAGGAACACGAGGGAAGAAAACTACGAAGCTATTACAGGCCAGGAGACCACCTCATTGGTATAATCTCCATTGCCACAATAATATCCCATATAACACTGTCTTTCAACACAGCTCCTTATACTCAAGCTCCCTCGTAAGTCATTCAGTGTGATGGAGTTGCATTCCTTCCATTTGCAGTCCTAACACTCTTCTTCTTTTCTTTCAGTTACTCCTATATTGCAGGAGCTGTTTAATTTCTTGAATCATTTGGATTTCCATGGCTTCTCTCTTATGTCTTATTTTAAGAGACCCAAATCCAAAAATGGAACAACCCCACCCCTCGAAGTCCAAATTATTTCCCCCTCTCCTACAATCCTGAGTTAATCACAACTATCTTATTGAAAAGTTTGTAGTTGCCTCTGCCCCACCCATTTCTATATTTATATAACCATTCATTGATATTCAGTGCCTGACCCTAATATGGAATAGAGGATGGCTTGTTTTTAGAATTGCTTTTCTGGATCATTTATAACTCCTCTTTGCTGATGATTCTATTTTAATGATTGAATAATTTTGAATCTTGGTCATTTCACAAATTAAAAATGAGCACTATTACAAATAATGATATATTTTAAATATTAAATCTGCATCCCACCTTCTCAACACTCATAACAATTAAACGGTGATGTGTGACTATAATTTTATTCTTATGTTGGACACTTTTGGCTTAAGACTGAATGGGCTTGTGGAGAGAAAAAGGAATAAACGAAAATATATTTTGTTGTTGTTGTTAGAGATGATGTTATCATGAACATTTTTTACAGTCGTTCATTTACTGATCCAGCAAGAATCCTTCGCTTCATTTTTGCCATTCAACAAGTCAACAAGAAATCTCAGCATTTGTACAATCTCACACTTGGCTACAACATCCATGACAATTATTTGAACACCCTTGGCACTTCAGATGCCTTGCTAGACATACTCTCAACTGGAAAAGCCAATATTCCCAACTACAGCTGTGGAAAGAAGGACAACCTGATGGCTGTTCTTGATGGATCTCTTGATGACATCTCCATTCAGATGTCAACATTAGTAGGCACCTACAAAGTCCCACAGGTTTTTTGTGTGTTTCTTTATCTGGTAAAATGAGCAGACTAGTGATGGGTGGGTAATAGATTCAGTGATATCTTTTCCATGGAATTCATGAGCTGCTTTTCACCATGGCCTTTGTCATGGCTAGGGATTGGGATACACAGGAGGCATAAACATTTACTCGAGTAAGACTTGAGTAGCTGGACACAATGTTAAATATGGAACATTTAAGCAAATCTCTAAAATGAACTGATTTCCATTTGCAGTGCTCTAGAGATAGAAGACATAGCAAGTCTATTATCTGAATGTCAATTTTATTAGAAAAGAGAAAGAGCAGTATTTTAGACCCGAGATTAGACGAATGATTATATTCAATCTTGCTAATATTCTGCATTTTGTGTTCTTTATCTTGATATGGCTTAAGAGTTAATAACAATAGACTGTTTGAGGGGTCATCAACCTTTTATTCCTCAGGGACCACAAAATTCGTAATTTTAAATAGTGTGGACCAATATGATTTTTTTCAAAAGATAAATAGTATTTAGTGGAATATGAAAAATGCAAATAATTTTTCTGTAGACCACCAACATTTTCTCGCAGATCACCAGTGGTCTGTAGACCACCAGTTGGTGACCACTGGACTACTATGTTCGTGAGAAACACACTCGATGTGTTAAAAGCTTACATTTTGGATTACATCTGATCTAACCATAATACACCATTCTTCATTGCTTCTTCAGATCAGTTATGGAATTGTTTCAGAGGCTCAGAGTGATAAAAGTCAAATGCCTTTTTTCCATCAGATGCTTCCAAAAAATGGTATCCAGTATCCAGGAATTGTCCAACTCCTCCTCCATTTCAGATGGATTTTAATTGGTATCTTTGCACCAGACACAGAGGAGGGAGAGAATTTTATGAGAACTTTCACTCCTATGATTGTCAGAAATGGAATTTGTGTGGTTATCTCACAACAATTCTCAAAGAGTAGACCTACAGAACCTCTTAGACATGCCATCTCTAAGTGGAGAAAAGTCAATGTCTTTGTTCACTTCATAGAATTTGTTTCCCTTATAGATAGAATCCGCCACATCCATTTAGCAATTGAAGGTTTGTCAGGACCCATTGAAGGGAAAGTCTGGATCACCACAATCATGGAGAAATTGACAATGATAAGGGATACACATTTCAAAAATATCCATAGCATTTGGAGCTTTGCTTTTCAGGAAAGAAAATGGCCAAATGATGATGCCTTTCAACCCAGTCTTTTTAAGGATTCCAAATTTGAAGACCAGTCTTTTCACTGTTCTTTTTCAAAGCATGTCCTTTCTGTCAAGGGCCGGAGACGATGCACCCAGATAGCACCACTGGACATGCAAGAGAAAAAGAATAGAATTCAGATTAAAAATGAGCACCGTTTTTATACTGTTGCTAAGACTCTGGCCCATCTCTTGAATGTTGCATATTCTTCACTATCTAGGAGGAGAAAAACGGAGAAGAAAGAGATATTGGGGGCTGCAAGGCTAGAGCCATGGCAGGTATGGGGTCCTGACAAAGATCCATCAAATCTAGTTAATATTTAGAAAAAAATCCAGTTGATGTGGTGGAACCATTTCAACTTCCTTGTTCTTCCAAACATCAAAGGTTTCGCCAAGATGAGGCCAGATTTAGTTCACAAGATTATGTTCCAAAGAGCAGGCACTGTGACAATTATATTTTGATATTAAACACTGCTATTATAAAAATATTTAAAATGTATACATTGTAAATAAATTCCTGTACTTATGGGTTTGTAATTAGCATGATAGAATTTTATATTCATAATTTCAGCTAAACTGGGAGCATTTAGCTTAACCCCTCCTCACTGCAGGAATCCAATTAATCTTTTTCAGACTGATGGCTACTCAGTCTTTGCATTTAGCCGTGGCATTTACTCTAACCCTAACTGTAACTCACAACTCACTTCCAGGAGTCCGATCCTGACTAGCTCAAGGTTGACTCAGCCTTCCATCCTTCCAAGGATGGTAAAATGGGTACCCAGATTGTTGGCGGCAATATGCTGATTCTATAAACTACTTAGAGATGGCTGTAAAAGCAGTGTGAAGTGGTATATAAATCCTAGTGTTATTGCTATTCAGGCAAATAGTGAAGAGGGGACTGAACATCTCTTATTCACTAGCTCAGCTTTAAAATTGCTCCTCCTTTTAGGATATTTCAACTTGCTTTCAAAATTCCTGGATGTTTCAATTCTAGTTCCATCCCTTTTTGGAGAAGAATGAGTTTTGCAATTTTTCCTGGGAGAAACTATACTTGGACCAAAGTGGAAATGTAGCAGCAGATCTGAATATCATAAGTTGGTTACTTTTCTCCAAGGAGGATCCCATCAAAAAGCAACTGGGGAGTTTTGAAAGACAGAGGCTTATTATCAACCAAGATGCTCTTTCACGGCTAAAGTTGCTCAACAAGGTGGTTGAAAATATTGGCAGTTTTTCTCTCTGTATGGTTGGTGTTAGGGTCCCCTGAAAGAGCAGGCTCAAATATTTTTGTAACAGTCCATATCTGACCACAGTTATTCATGTCTTTGTTTTACCCCACTGTGGTAGGCCTCCTGCTCCTAAGAAGGTCATCCAAGGTGTTTAATCAAAATGGAACAACTATGACTTGTTCAATATGAGATAATGCCTTAAACTAGAAAAATAAAGGACTGAAAGTTTCCTTGACTGTTCCCTCCCAAGTCTTTATTGACACTTGTAATAATGAGGGTGAATTTGTAATATAATGATACTTATATTTGATCTTTGGCTTGTAAGCCATCTAAAAACCCCTTGAATGGAATTTATTTATCTTGATTGTCAGCTACCTTAAGTCTTCCATTGAAACAAAGATTTCTCCAAATTTAAGGAATAAATAAATGTGGGTCTGTCTTTCCATGTCATCTAACTATAGCTCTAATATTTGGAGGCAGTGGAGAACAGGGGGTCCTGGAGTGCTATGGTTCTTGGGGGCTGAAGTTGTTGGACACAAGTAGCGACTAACAACAAAACTGTAATTCTTCAATGGAAACAACCTTATCTTAAACACCTCACCTGCAGAAGTGGGTTGCTACCAGTTTGGACCAGTTCAGGAGAACTGTTAGTGGAAATTTGGCATGGTTCCCTAAACAGGTAGTGACCTCTGACTGGCCATGCCCCCGAACCAGTTCCTCTTGTTCTCCTTGCCTACCCGATGCTCGCTTGCCCTGCCTGTCCACCTGCTCTGCCCAACCACTACTTGCAGAATCTAGGCACGTACTTCTGCTCACTGCTTCTGGCAAAGGTAAGCTGAAGGGCATTGGCCAGTGGGTGGGCAGAGAAGGGAGAGCTGGTGGTGGGGTAATATCAGCAATGGGTGGTGGACCAATGTGTGTGGGGAGGGAGGGGAGCATGCGGGAGATCCTAGTGAAGTTTACTCCTGAGCAATATTGGCCGGGAGAGGAAGGGAGAAAGGCCAATGGTGCTCACGAATAAATTGAGGCTCATAAGGGGGGGTTTGAGCCTTCCCACCTACAACATGTTCACCTGAGGGCATTGCTGGCAGCCACTTCCTACACCTCCCGTCCTGTGCTCTTCCTGCTGCTGCTCGGCCTCCTTGATGCACAGAGGCAGGAGGAGGCAGTTTCTTTCACTGCCTGCGAGCTGCTGGCTGGGAGCAGCAGATTGAGTAAACCAGAGATCTGCCGGCTGCCGATATTCTACAGTTTACTTGTGAGCAAGTTTACTCGTGAACATGGTGCTCTCAAGTAAACTGCAGATTACAGGAAGCTGGCAGGTCCCTGGTTTACTCGCTCTGCTGCTTGCCTGGCAGAGCGCAGACTGGCAGCTCCGGGTTGTCTCTCAGTCGTTGTGTGCAGGGAAAAACCTTGCAAAGTAAAGAAAAACTTCTCTTGAGTGTGAGAAGTTAATTGCCTCGCAGTCGCAAGAAGTTTTTCTTTACTGTGGCAAAGTTTTTCCCTGCACACAACGGCTGAGAGATGACTTGGAGCTGTCACTCTCCGATAAAATGCACATCTTTCAGTGGGGCGCAATTTGGGGTGGCAGGTGGGGTAGGGGATGGGGGGAGCTCGGCAAGCTTTGCAGCTGTATGGTTACAAAGGTTGTTGGGCCAACTCCCATCTCCCTGCCATCCAGCACCTCCCGAAACCACCAGCGTTGCATGCAGCTGCTGTCCTGGGACTGATCGGGGCAGCAGCAGCCCTCTCCTGTCTTTCTCCAGCTGGGTGGGAAAAAAATGGAGGAGGACTTCACAAACAAAAGAGAATTCTCTCTTTTGGTACCAGAGCCAAAGCTAAAAGAAACTGGAGGGGAGAAAAAGAGGGAGGATAGGAACAGGGGAAGGTCAATTTTTTCACTGTTTTAACTCTGTAGCAACTTCCTTCCCAGCTACTGCGTTCTTCTTTTTTTTTTTAAATAAAGTTTATTTCTATTTTTAAAAACAATGCTTTACATATATACATACAAAATTATTGCAACTAATGTATATAAATATGGGCCTATAACACTAATAAAATCCGTTTCATTTCCCTCCCTTTCTTTTCACCCAAATATACCATAAATTCCAAAATTCATAATAATCAGAATCTTTTTGGTTCCTAAGTAATTTCGTTAACCAATCTGCCTCTGCACATTCTGTAATTTTCCAAATCAATTTATTCTCTGTGGGTATTAATTCGTTTTTCCATTCTTGCGTGTATAATATCCTAGCTGCCGTAATAATGTGGAAGATCAAGTACCATTTTTCCTTAGATATTTTATCTGGTTTCATTCCCAATAAAAAAGTCTCTGGTTTCAGCTCTATTTTATATCCTGTAATTTCCACTATCCAATTCCGAATCTTGGACCAATATTTGCCTGCTTTGGGACACATCCACCATTGGTGTCCTTAAGACTTTTTTATTTCATCAAGCTGGCGTGGCCTAAATCTTCTCCCCTTTTTAAATGTAAATTTTAATTTGTTTTTAAATTATGGGGTATTTTAAATTTGTTCAGCCAAATTATTTAATTCATTTTTATTTTATTTCAAATTTTTGTATTTATGTGTTTTATCCTGTGGCTGTTCACCGCCCTGAGTCCTTCGGGAGAAGGGCGGTATAGAAATTTAAATAAATAAATAAATAAATAAATAAATAAATAAATAAATAAATAAATAAATAAATTGGTGATAGTATGTCCCGGTACCATTCCCGCACTTCCAACATGCCGGGAAGGCTCCCGGAAACATTCTTGCCATTCTTGCCGGAGGGATATGCCAACGATAGACCATTTTATAAATGTTTTCCTTGTAGGCTCAGGGAAGGCTCAGAGTCTGGAATCCGAGTCCCCTTTTCCATTGCTGCACTTTTATTTCCAAAGCCCCCCCCCCAGTCCACTTCCTTTCCCTAAAAAATGGAGCTCTTGGTCCGAAGCAGGTGGTGTGTAACGAAAGCAAGATTTAAAGGAAACAAAGTTGAGCTAGTTTGTAAGGAAACCAACTACTGTCAAGGTTCAGTGCAGGTATTCCAAACTAACGAGTCTTAATGTCTGGTTAAAATGGGTAGTACTTCCATTGAAAGAAGAAAAGCATAGCTCAGACAATTGCTATGATTTTTTGCTCCTATATTCTGTTGTTTAGGTATAAATTTTGTTAATGTAGAAATTTTACTTACAGCCTAATAAACAATGGAGCCAGCTGTCTGCCTGAAATCATGTGTATCTATTAGGAGTAAATCCACTGAAAGGGAGTAGCCTTACTGCCAATTAAACATGCATAGGCTTTATGTAGTTGAGACATAGGGTATCGATTAGTATCAGGTGTATTATAGAGAGAAATGAGAACTTCTGTAACAACAGATACTTAATGCCCAGAATAGGTGTGTGTGTGTGAGAGAGAGAGAAAGAGAGGGGGGAGAGGGAGGGAGGGAGGGAGAGAGAGAAGAAAGAAAGAAAGAGACAAAGAAAGAGAAAGAAAGAAAGAGAAAATGTGAGTGTGAGAGAGAGAAGAGAGAGAGGAGAGAGACAAAGAAAGACAGAGAGGAAGGAAGAAAGAGACAAGAAAGAAAGAAAGAAAGAAAGAAAGAAAGAAAGAAAGAAAGAAAGAAAGAAGAGGACGGAAGGGAGAGAGAGACAAGAAAGAAAGAGAAAGAAAAAGAAAAAGAAAGGAAGGGAGAGAGAGTGTGTGTTTGTATATGAGAGAGAGACAAGAAAGAAAGAAAGAAAGAAAGAAAGAAAGAAAGAAAGAAAGAAAGAAAGAGAAAGAGGAAGGAGATAGAGAGATGAGACAGAGAAAGAAAAAGAAAAAGAAAGAAAGAGGAGGGAAGGGAGAGAGAGACAAGAAAGAAAGAGAAAGAAAAAGAAAAAGAAAGGAAGGGAGAGAGAGAGTGTGTGTGTATATGAGAGAGAGACAAGAAAGAAAGAAAGAAAGAAAGAAAGAAAGAAAGAAAGAAAGAAAGAAGAAGGAAGGAAGAGAGAGAGTACACTCTGTGCTATTATTTTTAATTGTTCCATTATTTATCATGTGTTAATATTTTACACTGTCCCTACACCTAGAGTGATTTTATTGCCTTTCTTTTGCCCAGGGCTACCACATATTTTTCAGGGATTTACATGCATTCAATGTCTATAGTCCAGAGCATAAATATGTGTGTTTATTTTGTACATCAGGTTGCATAAGTCCATCTTAATATGCTATTCCTGGTATATGGTATTCCTGGTATTCCTTAGTTTTAGGTTGCTTCTCTCTTTGTTCAGTTTCCATCCATGGCTTCTTGTTCTGCCTTCTGGGGCTTTGGAAAATACATTGCAACCCCTTCTTTCTGGCAGCCCCTTAAAAGCCTGTTGCCTATCACACTCTTGGGCAAAGCATGGGAGCCATTTCCTCCTTTCAGTGGCCCATGAAAGTACATCTATACTATGTAGATAATAAAGTTGAAAAAAGGTGAACAACATTTTATTTTAATCATCAATCAATGTAAGAAATAAAAATTTGGCAGATATTTTGGAATGAATTTTGTTTTTCTGCTTAGTCTCTGCCTCAGTCCAAATGTGTGGAGAAATGTCACCCTGGATTTGTAAAACGGGCTCGGAAAGAAGAACCCATTTGCTGCTACGATTGTTTTCCTTGTCCGAAGGGGACCATCTCCACACAGGAAGGTGGGTGACATCAGAGAAACTCTGGCTTTCCTGTCTCTCGGTATCAGCTGCCATTGAAAGAAGGTCTTTCTTGGAATGTGAAAGGAGAGACTAAAAAAATAATATTACTTATTGTTTTCTCAGATACTGAAAAATGCACCAAGTGCCCAGATGATAAATATCCCACTGATGATAGAATCCAATGTATCCCCAAAAGAATAACCTTCCTGTCCTATGAAGAACATCTGGGCATCATCCTGGTCTCCTTTGCTGTACTCTTGTTTCTAACAACAGGCTTTGTTTTAGTCACATTCCTTAAATACCTAGAAACTCCCATTGTCAAAGCTAACAACCGTGACCTGTCCTACATCCTCCTGGTTTCCCTCTTGCTTTGCTTCTTGTCCTCCTTTTTCTTCATTGGCCGACCAAGGAAAGCCACCTGCCTTCTCCGACAAACAATGTTCAGCATCATCTTCTCAGTAGCTGTGTCTTGTGTGTTAGCCAAAACAATCATGGTAGTGCTGGCCTTCCTGGCCACCAAACCAGGGAACAGGGTGAGGAGATGGTTGGGGAAGAGCTTGGCCAACTCCATCATCCTTTCTGGTTCTGCCGGAAAAATGGTAATTTGTGCAATCTGGCTGGGAGTTTCTCCTCCGTTTCCTGATTTTGACCTGCACTCCCAATCAGGAGTGATCATCCTTCAGTGCAATGAAGGCTCTGTGACCATGTTTTATGTGGTTCTCTGCTACATGGGTTTCCTTGCTGCCATTTGCTTCACAGTGGCTTTCCTGGCCAGGAACCTGCCTGGGGCCTTCAACGAAGCCAAACTGATCACCTTCAGCATGCTGGTCTTCTGCAGCGTCTGGATCTCCTTCCTGCCCACCTACTTGAGCACCAAAGGGAAATACATGGTGGCCGTGCAGGTTTTCTCCATCTTGGCTTCTGGTGCTGGCCTGCTGGGCTGCATCTTCTTCCCCAAGTGCTACATTATCATCCTGAGACCAGATCTAAATACTAAGGAACATTTAATGATAAAAGTCGGTATCTGATCATGAAGTAGTATCTTAGGCTCATAATACTTAATTATTTATTACAGTTATTATTGAGTTTGTATACTTCTTTTGACAATTAAGGTTATTTAAAAGCAAAAGAAATCAACATACAAAGAATGTGAGACTAACTAAAGATAATTCTCAAAATGTAAAATAAATTAATTAATAATTTAAATTGTGATGAAACTAGGGAAGGACAAGATAAGAAATGAGATAGTTATATTAACATAATGCATCTGCAAGAGGAGACAAGACTTCCCAGATTGGCCGAACACGGCATATTCAGTTTTGTTTGGCTGTTACACAGCATAATCAGTTTGCTTGGCTGTTCAAGACAGCACTTTAATTTTGGCTGTTACACTAATATGCTGTGTTTAACAGCCAAACAAGAAAGAGCATGCTGTGTATCAGCCAAAAAACAAAGAAGGATATGCTGTGTTCAACAGCCAAATAAATGATTATGCTGTGTTTAACAGCCAAGAAATAAAAATGATTGGTTTAACAACAAAGATAAAGAAGTTGGGTATTATAGTAAAAGCCAAATGAGAGGGGCTAGCTAAATAAGGAGGAGTATGTTGAGATTAATAGTCAAAATGAAATGAATAAAAGGTTTAAACAATAGAAACAAAGATGATAAATGTTGAATTTAATAGCAAAAATAAAATGACTATGTTGAAATTAATTATTTTTGAATGTTTATAATAAATGTGAGGATTTATATTGTTAAAATATACTGCTCAAAAAAATAAAGGGAACACAAGCAGAAGACATCCGAGATCTGAATGAATGAAATAGCCTTATTAAATACTTTGTTCTTTACATACAGTAGTTTATACACTGCTCAAACAACTAAAGGGAACACAAAACTACTGTATGTAATGAACAAAGTATTTAATAAAGCTATTTCATTCATTCAGATCTTGGATGTTTTCTGTTTGTGTTCCCTTTATTTTTTTGAGCAGTGTATATCCATCTAAGAAAATGAAAGAGAAAAATGGAATTATAATTGGTTAGGATTTAAGATTTAAGTAATGGGTTTTTGGGGATAATGCCATAATTAAATAGACAAATTAGAGGGAATTAATTGAGTAAAATATAAATTTGTATTCATTGAAAATTAAGATTTGTTAGTGATTTGTAGTAATTTTTGACCAGATCAAAAGCTTTGTTTTGAAAAAATGTGTTTTAAGTTCATCTTTTAAAAAATAATAAAAAATATTTCAAAAAAAAAAAGGCTTCCCAGATTGGGGTGAGGGGGAGGGATACAACATCATCTATCTCCAGTCCTCAACACAGTCCTCTCAGCAGTTCCAAAAAGGCTCCACCCCCATCTGCACCACTCAGGTGACCCTGATGACACAGATAAACCTCCAGGTGACTTTCATGACTCTCTAAAAGGATGCAAATGACCAGCTGTCTGCAAGGAGTATAAATCCTTCCATTTCCCACCCTCCAGTCAGAGCTGAAGAAGCTTCTTGGATGAGTAGTGAAATGTCTTCAAAGAAAAATAAAACAGTCCAGTTACCTCTTGAAAAAAGCACCTTTGGGACATCACCATACTACAAATCTACACTTCAACTGTAGTCTCAAATGATGGTGAAACTGAACAAAAGAAAACAAAATAAAGGGTGAGTAGAGAGGCCTTCATTGCAAGGTGTGGAACTTCCATTTCACTGGGGACAGAACTTTACCTCAAATTTTGGATATTATGGGTATTAAATAAAATACCATATTTTGTTCCTTAAGCTTTAAGACCTGATTCAGTAGATAGCTTCAGATCCCAATGATGGAGCATCACAATGGAGATGGTTGATGAAGAGGCAATCCTGCCTCCCATATATCCAGCTCCTTTCCTCCCTATTTTTTAACTATAATTCTATTTTGATTGTAGTTTCCATTTTAATTATTTTATTTTTCTTTTATGATTTTAATGGTATAAGTTTCCCAGAGTTGTTTCGAAACAAGATGGGTGGCAAATAAGCCGAATGAACAAACAAACAAACAAACAAACAAACAAGCAAACAAACAAATGTTTGAAGCAAGTTTACCAGTCAGTGGGTGGGATCCTCTTCAGTTCATTTAAAAAGAAAGAATATCACATCTTTCCAACTTTATAAAATCTTTATTTTTTGCAATCTTTTGTAATATACTGCGAAGAGGTGATTTTAGAGTCGTTTTTGGAAAACTTTCCCCAGCTAAAACTGGGGAAAGTGTTTCAGATAAGTTTTTATTAATGAAGTTAAACTAACAAACAACGCTTATAAAGCGTCTTCAAAGGGAACACCCAAGAACTGGAAACACCTCATAGAGGCACATAGAGATAAAGATCCCATAACATCACCCCTTTTCTAATAACAGCAACACTTTCTACAACTTGAGTCTATCAGGGGGGCATGAGCATCTACCAGTCCGAGTAACGACCGGCTCTCTCACACCTGACTCGATCACGCAGGCCGGATCTCTTCACTCGCCATTTTCTGAAGCCTCGGATGTTTGGCTATCACCAGGCACACCAACTTGCTCAGGACTGTCATCAATGTCAGACGAGCATTCATTATTATCCTTAAGTAGGTTTGGCTTGGCAACTGGCTCTGACCCATCCACTGGATATGAGGAGTCTGGTTGCTCAGCCACACGCAAGTCTGGTTGCTCAGCCACACGCAAGTCTGGTTGCTCAGCCACACACAAGTCCACACGGTTCTGCCGATATCGAGTTCCTCCAACCTCCACCAAATAGGAGCGAGGTGCCACTTGTTGTAAACAGGTACCCCTTTCCCAACGGCCAGTCTGATCTCCAGGCAGTGGTCTCATCCGAATTCGTTCTCCCACCTTTAACTCTGGCAAGTCTCTTGCAGATCTATCATATTTGGCCTTCGCCACTTGCCTCCTCTGCCGTAGCCTTTCTGGGACCCCTTGTATCACCACGGGCTCAAGCAACTTATTTGCCACGGGTAAGGACATCTTTAACCTCCGTGACATTAATCTTTGTGCTGGGCTACTGTCCATACCTTCAGTTGGAGTATTCCTCCAATGTAAAAATAGGCTTCCACGGATCGCTACATTCGCCATGTGCTTTCCTACATAAGTTCTTAGCAATCTTTACAGCTGATTCAGCTTTTTCATTCGCTTGCGGATAACGTGGCGATGAAGTAATATGATCAAACTCCCACTCAGCAGCAAATTTCTTGAATTGCAGACTTACAAATTGAGGACTGTTATCAGTAATCACTACATTTGGTTGCCCGTAACGTGCAAACTGAGACTTACACCTCTTGATGGTGGTCTCAGCTGACAGGTCTGGAAGGAGGTCAATTTCCCAATAATCCAAGTAATGGACCACTATTATCAAGTGCTCTTTCCCTGCATAATTAAACAAGTCCATACTAATGATCTGCCAGGGTCGGGATGGTATCTCGTGTGACATCATAGTTTCTTTCTGTTGCCGATATGCATATTCATTACAGATGGTACAATTACTGACAAAATCCTCAATTTCGCCTCACATATTCGGCCAGTACAATGTGTCACGGGCTTGTCTATAGCATCCACCCCACCAATATGGCTTGAATGGATGTGCAGTAACATCTCCGATCTCAATAACTTTGGCACTATAACTCTTGGACCCTTATACAGAATGCCATCTTGTACAGCGATCTCATCTCTGAAGGACCAGTATTCCCTTACAATCATGGGAACTGCCTCTTTCACATCCGGCCACCCACTCAGCACGATATTCTTTAGTGTCTGTAGGGCCACGTCAGCGTCCGTATGTTGCCTCAACTGCTGTAACTGCTGATTCGTAACATTAAGATAATCTGCTTGGTTAATTTCAGCAAAACATATTTGTTCCTGCCACAGCCAACAAACCGTCTGATATTCATGTTCTCCTCCCGTAGCTGTCTGATCTACTATGGCTCTACTCAGGGTATCGCTGATATACATTTCACGTCCTGGCTTAAAAACCACATCAAGATTATAATGCTGTAAACTGAGCATCATGCTTTGCAAACGCTTCGGGGCACACAGAAGAGGCTTTTTGAATATAGTTATTAACGGTTTGTGATCAGTTTCAACTGTAATTATATCTCTACCATAAAGGTAATAATGGAAACGCTGGCAAGCAAATATGATACTTAAACATTCTTTCTCAATCTGAGCATAGTTTAACTCTGCTGGCGAAAGCGCTCTGGACGCGTATGCAACTGGCTGACCTTCTTGTAACAGACAGCATCCCAGACCGTTCTTACTTGAGTCGCTTTGAATAGTGACCGTCTTTGTAACATCATAGTATTTTAATACTGGAGCAGTAGTAACCAAGCGTTTTATCTCTTGCACTGCCTGGTCATGCTTAGGGAGCCAGTGCCAAACTGTCTTTATCCAACAGACATCTCAATGGCTGGCACACCTCAGATAAATGTGGCAAGAATTTTGCTAGATATGTAACAAAGCCAATGAATCTCTGCACTGCTTTAGCATCAGTAGGCGGTGGCATGTTCACAATGGCTCTGATCTTGTCTGGGTCCGCTTTTAACCCCTGTGATGTTAAAATATGTCCATGAAAGCGGACTTCTCGCACCTTAAACTGCAGCTTCTTTATACTGAGCCTCAGCTTCACCTGCTTACACCGCTCCAATAGTGCCATCAATTTCCCATCATGATCATGCTCTGCTTCATCATCAGTGTCACCACACCCAACTATAAGGATATCGTCAGCTATAGGCTCAATTCCACTGAGGCAACTCAATAATTCCTGCTGCTTCCTTTGATACGTCTCTGGTGCTACGGAGACACCAAAGGGCAGTTTAAGCCACCTCTTTCTGCCCCAAGGAGTCCAAAATGTAGTCATATAACTGCTCTCTTCATCCAGTTTACACTGTAGGAAGGCATCCCTGGCATCAACAAGTGTAAAAACCCGTGCCTTAGGCAGCTTGTGCAAAACATCCTCTAACGTTGGCATTGGGTAATGCGATCATTTCAAAGCCATATTCAAAAACTTGGGATCGATGCAAATTCGGATCTTTTCCGACTTCCTAATCACCACCATATTACTTCTCCAGTCGGTTGGCTCGGCTACTGAAACAATATGTCCCTCTGCTTCATATTTATCCAACTGTGCTTTGACCTGTGCCTTAATGGCTATAGGGACATTGCGTGGGGCACTTTGTACTGGAGGGACAGCGGAATCAAGTTGAAAGTGAACCTCTCCTGGAATGGATGCAATAGGGCCCTCAAACGCCTCCCTATAAACTTGGCGGACTTGATGCTTTATCAATGGTCTCCCCAAGGCTTTGGTGGAATAGGTTTCAACATTATGCAACTCCCTCGGAATGGTAAATCGCATCAGTCCTAAACGCTCACACGTTGAGCCTGACAGTAATGGCTTTTGATCTACATCCACAATTTCAAATTCCAATTTGTGGGTAACCCCACGTATGTTACACTCTGTATAAAATAAGCCTAGTGACTCCATCAGTTCCCCCAAATAGAACTTTAATGTGGCACTACTAGGCTGAAGGGGTGTCTCAGGTGCCAATTTCCTTTTATCCGTTAGGCTCATCACATTGCATGTTGCCCCCGAGTCCAACTGACAAGATTGAGTTATATCATTAAATTGAAGATTAACAAACCACTTTTTGCCTTTTGAATGTACTGCACCAATGCATTCTTTCGTATAGATTGCATCTGTGGTAAACAGCGATACATCCTCTAAGTCCGGCATTTGCTCGACCATATACAACTTCCTTGCTGCCAGACACACCCCAGCAAAGTGGTTCAGCCTCCCACACACCCTACAGATTTTACCATACGCTGGACACCGATCTTTCCCACGTGCATGCACATTGTCACAGTATTTACACGGTGTGTGGTTGTCTGCTGACAAATTGCGAGGCTTCTGTTTAAACTGCTGCTGTTGCTGACGATTCCTCACATTTGGCTGGTGCCTGGAAGCTACATTAACACAGTTGGTCTGTTTATCTCGCTCCAACGCCATCAGCCGTTTATCTGTAAGTTCAGTAGTCCGACATATTTCTATGGCTAATTGCAAAGTTAAACCATGTTCCCTTAATAAACGGTGGCGTGTACTTTCCTTGACCACACCCAAAACTATTTTGTCTCAGATGAGTTCGTCTCTGAGGGAACCGTAATCACAGCTTGCCGCTCGTTCCTTTAAGCGTGTTACAAAGGCGTCTATCGTCTCCCCTTCTTCCTGCGTGCAGCTGCCAAAAAGATATCTTTCATATATAACATTCTTATGCGGTCTGAAGAAAACTTCCAAAGCATCCAAAATAGCCTTAGTATCAGTCCTCTGCTCTTCTATAAGAGTTAAACTATGCTTATAAACATGAAGACATTCTGCACCCATCAATCTTCTTAATGTGGCAGCTTGTACTGCTGCCGGCTTATCATTTAAGCCTGTCGCCAAAGAGTAATCTTCAAACTCTGCCCTAAAGTTTTCCCAATTAGTGTTAGAGTCCTCACTTACTCGCATGGGTTGCGGCAGTGGTATATTATCTGCCATGGTGCTATATTTCTTACTTCAAACACTGCACTTTCAGGGCCGAACCACTTCTGACACCATGTTTCGGATAAGCTTTTATTAACGAAGATAAACTAACAAACAACGCTTATAAAGCATCTTCAAAGGGAACACCCAGGAACCGGAAACACCTAATAGAGGCACATAGAGATAAAGATTAAAAGCAACACAACCCCATAACAGAAAGTCTAAAACTCTTTTGGCCAGGTGTTGAGAGCCATTAATGAACTCAGTTCCTGATGTGCTAGGAATGAGCTCATCCTCCCTTGAGCTGACCTCTTTTTCTTTTGGTAAAGTTTTTTTATTTTTTAAACACACAAACAAACATACAATACACCCCTAAATTTATATCTATATAACATTGTACAATCCCCAATTATTTCCTTAAATTCTCTTATTCTAATCATCAATGATTCTTTTATCAGCTATTCCAAATAATACAATTCAACATATTAGTAGAAACCAATTAAATAAATAGACAAACCAGCAATCCAAAATTAATAGGGCTATCAGTGCATGTAACATAGATGTCTCTGCGAGTGAGATTATCGCTCCTAGTGTCAACCAAAACCAAGCATTTAATAGTGAGTGCCATACCATATGCATTAATCAAACAGGTGGCAAGAAAGTAGGGGCAGTCATGCACAACACAGGTTATGTAGACAGTAAACACAGGGTCGATCAAAATGGACTCAAATGTCTATACACCAATGCACAGAGTATGAGGAATAAACCGGGTGAATTAGAAATTCAGGTAAATGAGGGCAGATATGATATTGTTGCCATTACGGAAACTTGGTGGGATGAAACCCACAAATGGAACATACAGCTAGAGGGATACAAACTATTTAAAAGAAATAGACCAAATAAAAGAGGAGGTGGAGTTGCACTATATATAAGAAATAACTACATCTCTACAGAAATAGAGCACAACAATGATGAAAATTATCTTGAATGCATTTGGGTCAATATTAAAGGGGGGGGAATGACCTTGCCATAGGTCTATACTATAGGCCACCCAACCAAACAGAGGAAGGAGATGAACTTTTTGCTCGTCAGCTAACTAAGGTATGTAGGAAGCACATCACAATAATAATGGGGGATTTTAATGACCCTGACATCAACTGGGAGACAAACTCTGCACCAAGTGGAAGATCCAACAGGTCTCAAAGACCACCCCAAAGTTGATATCTCTAAGGCAAATGAAATTTCACTATCCCCTGAGCAATTTTAAAATCACTTCCAATTTGTGATTCAGACCAGTGCCCTATAGACGAGTGACTATCTATGATTTTTCACTATACTTTTCTCCAGTTTCTCCTCTGCATGTGGAGGTCCAGAGGTAGTACAGGATCCCCAGAGGAGATGTTGCTTCTTACTTATTATTATTAACATCGTGGTTTGTGAGATCTCTCATGATATTCCTCCAGTGATTGCCTTTGATGTAAACATCAGACAGAAGCAACTTGAAAGGAATCTTACATGAAATAAGGATAAATTTCTCAGGTCAAACTCCATGTGGCACAAATTTTGGGACATTCAGGGACTGTGCTTCTTGAATGTACTTTCCTTTTTCTCCTTTCCAGGTGCAGTTCTGTTTATCTCTCTCTCAGTCAAGAAAGTTAATCTCATTTTCATCTTGTGACAGTGCTTTGAATTCTTCGAACTCTCTCGTTCTTCCTTAGAAATAGGAAAGGGATTGATTCAGCCCCATGAATTATGGACATCCTCCTTCTGCTTCTGCTGCTGCTGCTGATGTCCCAGCCAGTCTGTGGGAGGCTGAGAATGAAGTGCCTGCTGAGTTTGGAGGAACATGAAGGAAAAAACCTACGGAGCTATTACAGGCCAGGAGACCACCTCATTGGTATCGTCTCCTTTGGCACATTAATATCCCATATAATGCTGTCTTTCAACACAGCTCCTTATACTCAAGCTGCCTCGTAAGTCATTCAGTGTGATGGAGTTGCATTCCTTCCATTTGCAGTCCTAACACTCTTCTTCTTTTCTTTCAGTTACTCCTATATTGGAAGACCTGTTTAATTTCTTGAATCATTTAGATTTCCATGGATTCTCTTTTATGCCTTATTTTAAGAGACCAAAATCCAAAGATGGAACAACCCTGCCCCCCACAAGTCCAAATTATTTTCCCCTCTTGTACAAAAAATAATTACAAATAATGATATATTTTAAATATTAAAACTCCATCCTACGTTCTCAACACTCATAACAATTAAACGGTGATGGGTGACGATCATTTGATTCTTGTTTTGGACACTTTTGGCTTAAGACTGAATGGTCTTGTGGAGAGAAAGAGGAACAAATGAAAATATGTTTTGTTGTTGTTGTTAGAGATGATGCTATGATGAACATTTTTTTACAGTAGGTTATTTACTGGTCCAGGAAGACTCCTAAGCTTCATTTTTGCCATTCAGCAAGTCAATAAGAAACCTCAGCTTTTGTACAATCTCACACTTGGCTACAACATCCATGACAATTATTTCAACACCCTTGGCACTTCAGATGCCTTGCTGGACATTCTATCAACTGGAGAAGCCAATGTTCCCAACTACAGCTGTGGAAGGAAGGACAACCTGATGGCAGTTCTTGATGGATCTGTTGATGACATTTCCATTCAGATGTCAACATTAGTAGGCACCTACAAAGTCCCACAGGTGTGTTTGTGTGTTTCTCTACCTGGCAAAGTGAGCAGGTATTTGGTGGGTGGGTAATAGATTCAATCATACCTTTTCTATGGAAATCATGAACTGCTTTTCTCATGGCCATTGTCATGGCTAGGGATTGGGATCCACAGCAGGCCTAAACATTTAATTGAGCAAGACTTTAAATATTTTAAATATGGAACATTTAAGCAAATCTCTAAAATGAACTGAGTTGCATTTGCAGTGCTCTAGAGATAGAAGACATAGCACATCTATTATCTGAATGTCAATTTTATTAGAAAAGAGAAAGACCAGTATCTTAGACCCCAGATTAGACAAATGATTATATTCGATCTTGTTAATATTCTGCATTTTGTATTCTTTATGTTGATATGGCTTAAGGGTTAATAACAAAAGACTATTCCAGGGATCACCAATCTTTCAGAACTCAGGGACCACCAAATTCATTATTTTAAATCCTGTGGACCACTAAAATGATTTTTTTTCAAAAGATAAATAGTATTTAGTGCAATATAAAAATGCAAATAATTTTTCTACAGACCACCAAAATTTTCTCGCAGACCACCAGTGGTTCTTGGACCACCAGTTGGTGACTCCTGGATTATTCTAATATGTTTGTGAGAACCACATTGGATGTGTTAAATGCTTACATTTTGCACTTGATCTGATCTAACCATAATACACGATTCTTCATTGCTTCTTCAGATCAGTTATGGAATTGTTTCAGAGGCTCTGAGTGATAAAAGTCAAATGCCTTTTTTCCATCAAATGCTCCCCCAAAATGGGATCCAGTATCCAGGAATTGTCCAACTCCTCCTCCATTTCAGATGGACTTTGATTGGTCTCTTTGCACCAGACACAGAGGAGGGAGAGAAGTTCATGAGAACTTTCACTCCTATGCTTGTCAGAAATGGAATTTGTGTGGTTATCTCAATGACTAGACATACAGAACCTCTCAGAAATGCCATCTCTAAGTGGAGAAGAGTCAATGTCTTTGTTCACTTCAGAGAATTTGCTTCCCTTGTGGATAGAATTCGCCACATCCATTTAGCAATTGAAGGTTTGCCAGGACCCATTGAAGGGAAAGTCTGGATCACCACAATTGTGGAGAAATTGCCAATGAGAAGGCATACACTTTTCACATATATTCATAGCATTTGGAACTTTGCTTTTCAGGAAAGAAAATGGTCAAATGATAACACCTTTCAACCCAATCTTTTCAAGGATTCCAAATTTGAAGACCAGTCTTTTCGCTGTTCTTTTTCAAAGCATGTCCTCTCTGTCAAGGGCCGGAGACGATGCACCCAGATAGCACCACTGGACATGCAAGAGAAAAAGAATAGAATTCAGATAAAAAATGACGGCCGTTTTTATAGTGTTGCTAAGACTCTGGCTCATGTCTTGAATGTTGCATATTCCTCAATATCTAGAAGGAGAAAAGTGGAGAAGAAAGAGAGTTTGGGGACTCTAAGGCTAGAGCCATGGCAGGTATGGGGTTGTGACAAGGATCCATCATACATAGTTCCTATTTAGAAAAAATCCAATGCTGATGTAGGGGAACCATTGTTCTCCAAAAAACCAACAGGTGTGGCCAAGCAGAGGCCAGATTTAGTTCACAGGATTATGTTCCAAAGAGCAGGCATAGTGACAATTATATTTTTATATTAAACACTGCTATTATAAAATTATTTAAAATGTATACATTGTAAATAAATTCCTGTACTTATGGGTTTGTTATTAGCATGATATAATTTTATACTCATAACTGTCAGCTAAACCTGGGAGCATATAGCCTAATCCCTGCTCACTGCAGGAATCCAATTAAAGCTTTTCAGACTAATGGCTACTCAGTCTTGGCATTTAGCCGCGGCATTTACCCTAACCCTAACCCTAGCCCTTGCCCTTGCCCTAGCTCTAACCCTCACTCTACCCGTAACTCACTACTCACTTCCAGGAGTCCGATCCTGACCAGATCAAGGTTGACTTAGCCTTCCATCCTTCCAAGTTTAGCAAAATGGGTACCTAGATTGTTGGGGGCAATATGCTGATTCTATAAACCACTTATGAGCGCTGTAAAAGCACTGTTAAGTGTTATATAAGTCTAGGTGTTATTGCTATTCAGGCAAATAGTGAAGAGGGGATTGAATTTCTCTTATTCACAAGCTCAGCTTTAAAATTGCTCCTCCTTTTAGGATGTTTCAAGTTGCTTTCAAAATTCCTGGATGTTTCAATTCTAGTTCCATCCCTTTTTGGAGAAGAATGAGTTTTGCAATTTTTCCTCGGAGAAACTGTACTTGGACCAAAGTGGAAATGTAGCAGCAGATCTGAATATCATAAGTTGGTTGCTTTTCCCCAAGGAGGATCCTATTGAAGAGCAACTGGGGAGTTTTGAAAGACAGAGGCTTATTATCAACCAAGATGCTCTTTCACGGCTAAAGTTGCTCAACAAGGTGGTTGAAAATATTGGCAATTTTTCTCTGTCTGTATGGTTGTAGATAGGGTCCCCTGAAAGAGCAGGCTCAGATATTTTTAAAGAGCCCATATCTGACCACAGTTATTCATGCCTCTGTTTCACCCCACTGGGATTGGCCTCCTGCTGCTAGGAAGGTCATCCAGGGTGTTCAATCAAAATGGAACATCTATGACTTGTCCGATATGAGATAATGTCTTAAACTAGAAAAATGAAGGACTAAAAATTATCTTGACTGCTTCCGCCCAAGTCTTTCTTGACACTTGTAATAATGAGGATCAATTTTTAATAAAATGCTACATAGATTTGATCTTTGGCTTGTAATCCATCTACAAATCCTTTAAATGCAATTGCTTATCTTGATTGTCAGCTACCTTAAGTCTTCCATTGCAACAAAGATTTCTCCAAATTTAAGGAATAAATAAATGTGGGTCTGTCTTTCCATGTCATCTAACTATAGCTCTAATATTTGGAGGCAGTGGAGGACAGGGGGTCCTGGAGTGCTTTGGTTCTTGGGGGCTCAAAGAGTTGGACACAAGTAGCAACTAACAACAAAACTGTAATTCTTCAATGGAAGGACCTTGTCTCAAATACCTGACTTGCAGAGGTGGGTTGCTACCAGTTTATACCAGTTTGGGAGAACTGTTAGTGGAAATTTGGTGTGGTTCCCCAAACAGATAGTGACCTCTGACTGGCCACACCCCTGAACCGGTCCCTGCTTGCTCACCCCGCCCACCTGATGCTCGCTCACCCTTCCTGCCCACCCGCTCTGCCCAACCACTACTTGCAGAATCTAGGCACGTACTTCTGCTCACCGCTGCTGGCAAAGGTAAGGCCGAAGGGCATTGGCCGGTGGGTGGGCAGGGGAGGGAGAGCTGGTGGAGGGGTGATATCAGCAGTGGGTGGTGGACCGATGCACGTGGGGAGGGAGGGGAGCATGCGGGAGATCATGGCACCGGAGTTCTTCCTGTGTGTTTCCAACAGCTGGTCTGGCCTGTGAGGGAAGCATGTGGGAGATCCTAGCTGAAGTTTACTCGTGAGCAATATTGGCTGGGAGAGGAAGGGAGAAAGGTCAATGGTGCTCACGAATAAATTGAGGCTCATAAGGGGGGGTTTGAGCCTCCCCACCCACAAGATGTTCACCTGAGGGCATTGCTGGCAGCCACTTCCTGCACCTCCCATCCTGTGCTCTTCCCGCTGCTTCTCGGCCTCCTCGATGCACAGAGGCAGGAGGCGGCAGTTTCTTTCACTGTCTGCGAACTGCTGGCTCCGAGCAGCAGATTGAGTAAGACAGCGATCTGCTGTTTGCCTCTATTCTGTAGTTTACTTGTGAGCAAGTTTACTCATGAACATGATGCTCTCAAGTAAACTGCAGATTACAGGAAGCCGGCAGATTCCTTGCTCTGCTGCTCACCTGGCAGAGCGCAGACTGGCAGCTCCGGGTTGTCTCTCAACCATTGTGTGCAGGGCAAAACCTTGCAAATTAAAGAGAAATTTCTCTTGAGTGTGAGAAGTTAATTGCCTCGCAATCACAAGAAGTTTTTCTTTACTGTGGCAAAGTGTTTCCCTGCACGCAATGGCTGAGAGATGACCTGGAGCTGTCACTCTCTTGTAAAATCCACGTCTCGCAGTAGGTCGCAATTTGGGGTGGCAGGTGGGGTGGGGGATGGGGGGGAGCTCTGCAAGTTTTGCAGCTGCATGGTTACAAAGGATGCCCGGCCGGCTCCCATCTCTCTGCCGGCCAGTGCTTCCTGAAGCCGCCAGTGTTGCATGCAGCTGTTGTGCTGGGACTGATAGGGGCAGCAGGAGCCCTCTCCTGTCTTTCTCCAGCTGTGTGAGAAAAAATGGAGGAGGACTTCACAAACAAAAGAGAATTCTTCTCTTTCGGCACCAGAGCCAAAGCTAAAAGAAACTGGAGGGGAGAAAAAGAGGGAGGGGTAGGAACAGGGGAAGACAATTTTTTCATTGTTTTAATTCCATAGCAATTTCTACTTAGTTGTTGGTTCTATAACAACCAACTACTGTCAAGGTTCAGTGCAGGTATTCCAAACTAACGAGTCTTAATGTCTGGTTAAAATGGGTAGTACTTCCATTGAAAGAAGAAAAGCATAGCTCAGACAATTGCTATGATTTTTTGCTCCTATATTCTGTTGTTTAGGTATAAATTTTGTTGATGTAGAAATTTTACTTACAGCCTATTAAACAACGGAGCTAGCTGTCTGCCCGCAATCATGTGTATCTATTAGGAGTAAATCCCACTGAAAGGGAGTAGCCTTACTGCCAATTAAACATGCATAGGCTTTACGTAGTTGAGAGATAGGGTATCGATTAGTATCAGGTGTATTATAGAGAGAAATGAGAACTTCTATAACAACAAATATTTTGTGCCCAGATCACGTGTGTGTGTGAGTGTGTGTGAGAGAGAGAGAGACAGAGACAGAGAGAGAGAGACAGAGACAGAGACAGAGAGACAGAGAGGAAGGGAGGGAGAGAGAGAGAGGGAGAGAAGAAAGAAAGAGACAAAGAAAGAGAAAGAAAGAAAAAGAAAGAAAGAGAAAGTGTGTGAGAGAGAGAGAGAAGAGGGAGAGACCAAGAAAGACAGAGAGGAAGGGAGAAAGAGATAAGAAAGAAAAAAAGAAAGAAAGGGGAAGAGGGGAGAGAGAGAGACAAGAAAGAAAAAGAGTCAAAGAAAGAAAAAAAGAAAGAGAAAGAAAGAAAGAGGAAGGAGGGGGAGAGATACAAGAAAGAAAGAGGAAGAGGAAGAAAAAGAAAGGAAGGGAGAGTGCATGTTTGTGTGTATGAGAGAGATGGATTGTAGGGGCAATAAACTGACTTTGTATAAAAAAGAACACCGCTTGGTGGGACCGAAAGCCCTACTAAGCAGGTATATACAAAAATATGAAGGCTATTGCTTAACGCATTATAAGCCGCCCTGAGTCTCCAGAGAAGGGCGGCATATAAATCGAACTAACAAATAAATAAATAAATAAATAAATAAATAAATAAATAAATAAATAAATAAATAAATAAATAAAAAAAAAAAATGAAAGAAAGAAAGAAAGAGGAAGGAAGGGAGAGAGAGAGAGAGTACACTCTGTGCTATTATTTTTAATTGTTCTATTATTTATCATGTGTTAATATTTTACACTTTCCCTACACCTAGAGTAATTTTATTGCCTTTCTTTTGCCCAGGGCTACCACATAGTTTTCAGGGATTTATTTATTTTATTTATTTATTTATTTTTATTTCTATACTGCCCTTCTCCCGCAGGACTCAGGGCGGTGCATAGCCAAAAATAAAACATTGTATACAAAATTTAAAAAACAATTTAAAAACAATTAAATAATTTTGGCCCAAATAATTTAAAACAACCCAAATTAAAACCGAATCAATTAAAACTGAGAGGACGGGATCAAGCCAGCCCAGCTAGATGGAATAAGTGTGCTTTTAGGGCCCGACGAAAAGTCCGGAGGTCTGATATCGTGCGTATCTCAGGGGGTAGGTCGTTCCAGAGGGCTGGTGCCGCCACAGAGAAGGCTCTCCCCCCTGTGAGTCGCCAGCCGGCACTGCCTGGCCAACGGCACCCTGAGGAGGCCCTCTCTGTGCGAGCGAACCATGCATTCAATATCTATAGTCCAGAGCATAAATATGTGTGTGTTTATTTTGTACATCAGGTTGCATAAGTCCATCTTAATATGCTATTCCTGGTATGTGATGCTTTGTATACATACAGAGAAAGAAGCACTCTTGTGATCTTTGACTTTTAGGCTTCAGACATAAACATCAGCCATAATACTAATGACTGTTTTGAACAATATGCGCAAATGCCTATTTTATATGTGAAATTATGACTGAACTATTTCTGCACCTATATTGGTTCTCACTGTCGGGAAGATTCTCCTTAGTTTTAGGTTGCTTCTCTCTTTGTTCAGTTTCCATCCATTGCTTCTTGTTCTGCCTTCTGGTGCTTTGGAAAATACATCGCCCCTCCTTCTTTCTGGCAGCCCCTTAAAAGCCTGTTGCCTCTCACACTCTTGGGCAAAACATGGGAGCCATTTCCTCCCTTCAGTGGCCCATGAAAGTATATCTATAGTATGTAGGTAATAAAGTTGGAAAAAGGTGAACAACATTTTTACAGAATTATAGATACGCTGAGGCTGGGTGTGACAAGAATGGCTGGGAGGGGAGGGGCCAAGCGAGGCACCCATTGATGTGAGTGACATTGAGTTGGCCACACCCACCCAGTCACATGACCATCAAGCCACACCCAGTGTCACATGACCATCAAGCCATGTCCACAAAATAAGTCACACCCACAGAACCGGTAGTAAAAAAATTTTACAATCCACCCCTGCTCACTTGGCCTTAGAAATATCTCTTTCCCACACAGGGTTCATACTCATGTCCCATGTGCTGCAGAAAAACATGCCTGGCTCACGCTTTTTTTAAGTGACATGTTCTCATGATTTCAACTCCATTCATCCTCACTATAATTCTAGAAACTAGGCAGTAATTGTTAATCTTATTTCACCAGCATGGCAGCTGTATATAATGAAAATATAAGTGTACAGATATAACTAAATAAGACTTCATTTGAAGTTGACACCCTAGTCTGTGAGGAATTTTTTCTTCATATCTTAACTGGAGGAAGGATTTGGATTATTTTCAAAGGGGAGGGGCTTTACAATCTTTTATGTTTTCCTGATCTACTGCTCAGAAGTTTCTTTCTTAAGCACCGTTTCATTTTATTTTAATCATCAATCAATCTAATAAATAAAAATTTGGCAGATATATTGGAATGAATTTTGTTTTTCTGCTTAGTCTCTGCCTCAGTCCAAATGTGTGGAGAAGTGTCACCCTGGATTTGTAAAACGGAAAGAAGAACCAATTTGCTGCTATGATTGTATTCCTTGTCCGGAGGGGACCATCTCCACACAGGAAGGTGAGTAACACCAGAGGAACTCTGGCTTTCCTGTCTCTTGGTATCAGCTGTCATTGAAAGAAGGTCTTTCTTGGAATGTGAAAAGAGGGACTATAGAAATAATGTTACTTACTGTTTTTTCAGATACTGAAAAATGCACCAAGTGCCCAGATGACAAATATCCAACTGATGACAGAATCCAATGTATCTCCAAAAGAATAACCTTCCTGTCCTATGAAGAACTTCTGGGCATCATCCTGGTCTCCTTTGCTGTACTCTTCTTTCTAACAACAGGCCTTGTTTTAGTCATATTCCTTAAATACCTAGAAACTCCCATTGTCAAAGCTAACAACCGTGACCTGTCCTACATCCTCCTGGTTTCCCTCTTGCTTTGCTTCTTGTCCTCCTTTTTCTTCATTGGCCAACCAAGGAAAGCCACCTGCCTTCTCCGACAAACAATGTTCAGCATCATCTTCTCAGTAGCTGTGTCTTGTGTGTTAGCCAAAACAATCATGGTAGTGCTGGCCTTCCTGGCCACGAAACCAGGGAACAGGGTGAGGAGATGGTTGGGGAAGAGCTTGGCCAACTCCATCATCCTTTCTGGTTCTGCTGGAACAATTGTCATTTGTGCAATCTGGCTGGGAGTTTCTCCTCCGTTTCCTGATTTTGACCTGCACTCCCAATCAGGAGTGATCATCCTTCAGTGCAATGAAGGCTCTGTGACCATGTTTTATGTGGTTCTCTGCTACATGGGTTTCCTTGCTGCCATTTGCTTCACAGTGGCTTTCCTGGCCAGGAACCTTCCTGGGGCCTTCAACGAAGCCAAACTGATCACCTTCAGCATGCTGGTCTTCTGCAGCGTCTGGATCTCCTTCCTCCCCACCTACTTGAGCACCAAAGGGAAATACATGGTGGCCGTGCAGGTTTTCTCCATCTTGGCTTCTGGTGCTGGCCTGCTGGGCTGCATCTTCTTCCCCAAGTGCTACATTATCATCCTGAGACCAGATCTAAATATTAAGGAACATTTAATGATCAAAGTTGGTATCTGATCATGAAGTAGTTTCTTAAGCTCATAACACTTAATTATTTATTATTGAATTTGTATGCTTCTTTTGACAGTTAAGATTATTTAAAATCAAAAGAAATAAACATACAAAGAATATAAGACTAACTTAAGATAATCATCAAAGTGTAAATAAATTCCCAGATTGGGGTGAGGGGGAGGGATATGACATCATCTATCTCCAGTCCTCAACACAGTCCTCTCAGCAGTTCCAAGAAGGCTCCTCACCCATTTGCTCTACTTAGGTGATCCTGAGAACACAGATCAACCTCCAAGTGGCCTCGATGACTCTCTAAAACAGGGATGTCAAACTCGTGGCCTGCGGGCCAGATGCATCAACTGCTGGTCTTGCTCCCACCTGGTTTAGTGAAGGGGGAAAAAGTCTCGATACGTCACATGTTGCCACTGTGATGGCATGAGTTTGACACTCCTGCTCTAAAAGGATGAAAATGACCAGATGTCTTCAAGGAGTATAAATCCTTCCATTCCCCACCATCCAGTCAGAGCTGCAGAAGCTTCTTGGATGAGAAGTGAAATGTTTTCAAAGAAAAACAAAACAGTCCAGTTACCTCTTGAAAAAAAGCACCTTTGGGACATCAGCATACTAGAAAACTGCACTTCAATTTTATTATTATTATTAACATATAAAAAGAGAAAATAACATACATAACATACATGAATCATAATATATAATAGAGATTTTTTTTTAGAATTGCTTAAAGTAATAGAAGAATTTAAAGAAGGACATGTCATTTTAGGTGGAGATTTTAATATGGTTATGAATAATAGATTGGACCAGGCCAATCCCACAAGTGCTGAAAGGAGGAATAATATCACCATTTTAAATAAATTAATAAAAGAAAAAGATTATGTGGATGGGTGGCATTTTCTTAAAGGTGGGGATATAGAGAAGCGGTTAGATGGAAGGTGACTACAAGGATTCTTAAAAATGAGAAAGTGGTTGAGAAAATGCAAAAGGAGATATCAGAATTGTGGGAAATTAATGAAAAAGGAGAGATAGCAACGAGAATGGTGTGGGACACCATGAAGGTGGTGACACGGGGAATATGTATTAGGGAAGCCTGTAGTGTTAAAAGGCAAGAAACTGCATTACGGGAAAAATTAGAGGAACAGATTAAGAAATTGGAAAAAGAGTACTGGCATACAAGAAATAAACAGAAATTAATAGAATTACAAGCTAAAAAAAAAAAGAATTAGAGAATAAAAACTTAGAGGAAGTTCAGAATAATTTAATATATATGAAAAGAGAATTTTTTGAAAATAGCAATAAAAATTCTAAGATGCTTGCCAGGCTCACACAAAAGGAGAAAGCTAAAAATTCAATAGGTATAGTGAAAGATAAATTGGGGAATTATTGTAGTACAATGAAAGGAAAATTTAAAATATTCCAGGAATTTTATCAAGAGTTGTACAAAGGTAAGGAAGTTAAGAAGGATAGAATGGAAGCTTATATTGGGAAATATATAAAAAGGGGTGTGGAAACGGAGCATAAAGAATTAATGGAAGGAGTATATCGCAAAGGGAAATTGCAGAAGTAATTGAAAGTTTAAAGGTGGCTAAATCACTTGGGGTAGACGGATTAGGAACAGAATTCTATAAAACATATAAAACATTATTAGTACCGAAATTATTAAAGCTGTATAATGCAATATTAGAAGGGGAAAAGATTCTAGAATCATGGGAGCAGTCGTTAATAATATTAAGGATCCGACACTCCCTGACTCGTACAGACCAATATCATTAATAAATCAAGATGCAAAAATTTTTTCAACTATTTTAGCAAGAAGAATGAATAATTTTATAGGTAATTATATAAGGGAAGATCAATGTGGATTTGTAATGGGCCGTCAAATGCATAATTTGGTTGGAAGGGTGCTAAATGTAATTCACGAGATCAAAAATCTAAAGCTTAAAGCAGGGATATTAGCGTTAGATATCTTTAAGGCCTTCGATTGTGTGAGCTGGCAAGCATTAAAGATGGTAATAGACAGAATGGGGTTTGGAGATAAATTTAAAGGTGTAATAGATCAATTATATTCTCGGAACTCTGCCTTAGTGGTAGTGAATGATGGAGTCACAAACAAGATACAACTCGCCAGAGGAACAAGGCAAGGGTGCCCACTCTCATCTGTCCTATTTGTATTGGTTATGGAACTATTGGCCAATGCATTAAGAGATGATGGGGAGATAGAAGGGATAGGTAAAATAAAACTAAATATGTTTGCTGATGATACATTTTTAACAGTTAAGAATATAGTGGATAAGATGGAAAGAATTGGATGGCATCTAAAAGAATTTGAAGAAATAACTGGATTAAGAATAAATTGGTCAAAAACTGAGGTGATGCTGTTTAATTACACTAAAAGGGAAGAGAAGGATTGGGAAGGGAAGCAAAGCGAAATGAGAAATAAAGATCATATTAAAAACCTGGGAGTTAGAATTACAAAAAATCTGGAGAAGTTAGAAAAGGAAAATCTAGGTAGCTTAAAGAAGGAGATTTTGGAAAGTTTGAATAAATATAAAAGGTTGAATTTATCATGGTTTGGAAGAATTGCCTTAGTAAAAATGAAGATTTTAGCAAAGATCAATTTTGCTTTTAGGATGCTACCAATAAAAATATCAGAATTAGAGTTAAAGAGTTGGCAGAATATACTGAACAACTATTGTAACAGGAATAAGAAAGTGAAGATAAATAAAATAAGTGGTATCTAAGCCAAAAAAAAAGGGGGTTTAGGACTCCCAAATATCAAATTATATTATGTTGCTAACAGGCTTAGACATGTTATGGAGGCAATTTTAGGAATAGGGGAATTGGAATGGTTGGAAGATAAATCTAAAATTAAAACCAAATTAGAATGGAAGTTGGAAAATATATTTTTTATGGAAGGTGGAAAGAAATGGGCTGAGAGCATAAGCAATCCTCTCCTGAAGTTTCATTGGGAAATTTGGAGTAAATATAAAGGGAGGTTGCTTCCGAAGAACTCTCCATTATCACCGGTAGTAATTTTGGAAAAGTTCCCAGGGAATTTGAAGAATAAAGTGAATGAAACTTTAAAAGAGAAAAATAAAATGAAATTAAGGGAATGGTTAGGAGGAATGAGGACACATGGGGAATTGGAAAAGGTTCTAGGAGGAAAACGGTTGTCTTGGTTAAATTATAGCCAAGTGGAACAATGGACTAAAAATTGGATAAGAGAAAATGGAGAGTGTAGAGAATTAATGAGGTTTGAGGAATTAATTGAAAAAAATCAAACTGTAAAGGAAAAAAATAAAGGGATAAAAGGCTTAATGAGCGGAATCTATAAAATATTGTTGGAGGAAGAGGAGAGGGAAAATTTAGGAAAGATGGTATGGGAAACCGATTTGAAGATACAAATAGGGCAACAGAGTTGGGACAGAATTTGGCAACAAAGAGTGTTGAGAAATATGTCAGTAAGAATAAAAGAGAATTACTACAAAATGGTATGGAGGTGGTACTTAACTCCGATTAGATTAAGCAATATGAATCAGCACTATTCAGATAAGTGTTGGAGAGGTTGTGTGGAAAAAGGAACGTATTTACATATGTGGTGGGATTGTAAATTTGTGCAAAAATTGTGGAAGATGGTGTTTAAGGAGATAGAAGAAATTGTAGGAATAAAGGTAGAAGAGGCACCAAAGATAGCATTACTCTCACTATTGGAAGATATAAAATGTAAAAAAGAGACTAAAGAATTGATAATAAATTTGTTGACCGCAGCAAGGCTAATGATTTCTAGGAACTGGAAGATACAAGGTGTTTATAGTTTAGAAGATTGGTATAAGGAAGTATGGGATATTGCCATAAATGATAAATTGACTTGCAGTATTAAAGTAAGGAGGGGCATAATGAAGGTAAACAAATTCAATGGAATTAGGAAACAGTTCCTAATACATGTGTTTTCTGGAGGAAGAGGGATACCACTACCAGAAGAAGATTTAAGATTTTGAAAGCAGGAATGATCCCGAAGGGTGGAGGAGCATTCGTTCTTTGTTTGTATTCTGTATATTGTTATATATTATATGAAAACTGCACTTCAACTGTAGTCTCAAATGATGGTGAAATTGAACAAAATAAAACAAAATAATGGGTGAGTAGACAGGCCTTCATTGCAAAGGGTTAAACTTCCATTTCACTGGGGACAGAACTTTACCTCAAATTTTGGATATTATGGGCATCAAATAAAATACCATCTTTTGTTCCTTAAGACCTGATTCTGTAGATAGCTTCAGATCCCAATGATGGAGCATCACAACAAGATGGGTGGCAAATAAGCTGAATGAATGAATGAATGAATGAATGAATGAATGAATGAATGAATGAATGAATGAAGAAAGAAAGAGAAAGAAAGAAAGAAAGAAAGAAAGAAAGAAAGAAAGAAAGAAAGAAAGAAAGAAAGAAAGAAAGAAAGAAATGTTTGAAGCAAGTTTACCAATCAGTGGGTGGGATCCTCTTCAGTCCATTTAAAAAGAAAGAACACCACATCTTTCCAACTTTGTAAAATCTTTATTTTTTGTAATGTTTTGTAATATACAGCAAAGAGGTGATTTTAGAATCGTTTTTGGAAAACTTTCCCCAGCTGAAACTGGGGAAAGTCTAAAACTCTTTTGGCCAGGTGTTCAGAGCCATTAACGAACCCAGTTCCTGACGTGCCAGGAATGAGCTCATCCTCCCTTGAGCTGACCGCTTTTTCTTTTGGTAAAGTTTTCTAAGTTTTAAAACATACCAGCAAACATACAGTACATTTTTTCTGAACAGAATATTGGCTTGGTCTTAAATTTGTACAGATTTTTGTTCATCTTTAACATAATTTTATATGTTCAATTTTTGTCATAGCATTTATTCTCTCTAATTTTAAGAAACCAATATTACCCTTCATCATAACTTCTCATCCTATTATAGTTCAATTTTTCTTTTCCCTCCTTAAAATTTGAACCCCTAAATTTACATTCACATAACATAGTACAATCCCCAATTATTTCCTTAAATTCTCTTATTCTAATCAATGATTCTTTTATCAGCTATTCCAAATAATACAATTCAGCATATAAGTAGAAACCAATTAAATAAATAGAGAAACCAGCAATCCAAAATTAATAGGGCTATCAGTGCATATAACATAGATGTCTGTGTGAGTAAGATTATCACCCCTGGTGTCAACCAAAACCAAGCATTATTTTTTTATTTATTTTTTTTGGCTTTAATTTATATGCCTCCCTTCTCCAGAGACTCAGGGCGGCTTACAATGTGTTAAGCAAAAGCCTTCAAGCTTTTGTATATTTATACAAAGTCAGGTTATTGCTCCCACAATCTGGGTCCTCATTTTACCTACCTTAGAAAGGATGGAAGGCTGAGTCAACCTTGAGCCTAGTGAGATTTGAACCTTCAGTAATTGCAAGCAGCAGATGTTAATAACAGTGTGCTTTAGTCCACTGATTACCAAGGCTCTTTAATAGCAAGTGCCATACCATATGCATTAATCAAACAGGTGGCAAGAAAGTAGGGGCAGTCAGGCACGACACAGGTTATGTAGACAGTAAACAAAGGGTCAATCAAAATGGACTCAAATGTCTATTCACCAATGCACAGAGTATGAGGAATAAACAGGGTGAATTAGAAATTCAAGTAAATGAGGGCAGATATGATATTGTTGCCATTACGGAAACTTGGTGGGATGAAACCACAAATGGAACATACATCTAGAGGGATACAAACTATTTAAATGAAATAGACCAAATAAAAGAGGAGGTGGAGTTGCACTAGATATAAGAAATAACTACATCACTACAGAAATAGAGCACAACAATGATGAACATTATCTTGAATGCATTTGGGTCAATATTAAAGGAGGGGGGATGATCTTCCCATAGGTCTATACTATAGGCTACCCAACCAAACAGAGGAAGTAGATGAACTTTTTGCTAGTCAGCTAACTAAGGTATGTAGGAAGCACAGCACAATAGTAATGGGGGATTTTAACTACCCTGACATTAACTGGGAGACAAACTCTGCACCAAGTGGAAGATCCAACACGTCTCAAAGATCACCCCAAAGTTAATATCTCTAAGCAAATGAAATTTCACTATCGCATGACCAATTTTAAAATCACTTCCAATTTGTGAATCAGACCAGTGACTATCTATGATTTTTCACTATACTTTTCTCCAGTTTCTCCTCTGCACATGGAGGCCCAGAGGTAGTTCAGGATTCCCAGAGGAGATGTCTTCTTACTTATTATTATTATTAACATCCTGGTTTGTGAGATCTCTCATGATATTCCTCCAGTGATTGCCTTTGATGTAAACATCAGACTGAAGCAACTTGAAAGGAATCTTACATGAGAAAAGGATAAATGTCTCAGGTCAAACTCCATGTGGCACAAATTTTGGGACATTCAGGGACTGTGCTTCTTGAATGTACCTTTCCTTTTTCTCCTTTCCAGGTCCAGTTTTCTTTATCTCTCTCTCAGTCAAGAAAGTTAATTTCATTTTCATCTTGTGACAGTGCTTTGAATTCTTCGAACGCTCTTGTTCTTCCTTAGAAACAGGAAGGGGATTGATTCAGCCCCATGAATTATGGACCTCCTCCTTCTGCTTCTGCTGCTGCTGATGTCCCAGCCAGTCTCTGGGAAGCTGAGAATGAAGTGCCTGCTGAGTTTGGAGGAACATGAGGGAAGAAAACTACGGAGCTATTACAGGCCAGGAGACCATCTCATTAGTATCGTCTCCTTTGCCACATTAATATCGCAAATAATGCTGTCTTTCAACACAGCTCCTTATACTCAAGCTCCCTCGTAAGTCATTCAGTGTGATGGAGTTGCCTTCATTCCATTTGCAGCCCTAACACTCTTCTTCGTTTCTTTCGGTTACTCCTATATTGCAGGGCCTGTTTAATTTCTTAAATCATTTGGATTTCCATGGATTCTCTCTTAAGTCTTATTTTAAGAGATTCAAATTCAAAGATGGAACAACCCCACACCCCTCTAGTATAATCCTGAGTTAATCACAACTAATTTATTGAAAATTTTGTAGTTGCCTCTGCTGAACCCATTTCCCTATTTTTATAACCATTCATTGATATTCAGTGCCTGACCCTAGTATGGAATAGAGGATGGCTTGTTTTTCGAATTGCTTGTCTGGATCATTTATAAGTCCTCTTTGCTGATGATTCTATTTTAATGATTGAAAGACTTTGAATCTTGGTCATTGCACAAATTAAAAATGAGCAGTATTACAAATAATGATATATTTTAAATATTAAATCTCCATCCCACCTTCTCAACACTCATAACAATTAAACGGTGATGGGTGACTATAATTTTATTCTTATGTTGGACACTTTTGGCTTAAGACTGAATTTTGTTGTTGTTGTTAGAGATGATGCTATCATGAACATTTTTTTTACAGTAGTTCATTTTACCCAGAAAGAATCCTATGCTTCATTTTGGCCATTCAACAAGTCAACAAGAATTCTCAGCTTTTGTACAATCTCACACTTGGCTACAACATCCATGACAATTATTTCAACACCCTTGGGACTTCAGATGCCTTGCTGGACATGCTCTCAACTGGAGAAGCCAATGTTCCCAACTACAGCTGTGGCAAGAAGGACAACCTGATGGCTGTTCTTGATGGATCTTTTGATGACATCTCCATTCAGATGTCAACATTAGTAGGCACCTACAAAGTCCCACAGGTGTGTTTGTGTGTTTCTCTATCTGGCAAAGTGAGCAGGTTGTTGGTGGATGGGTAATAGATTCAATCATATCTTTTCTATGGAAATTATGAACTGCTTTTCTCATGGCCTTTTTCATGGGTAGGGATTGGGATCCAGAGTGGGCAGGAGGCCTAAACATTTACTCGAGCAAGACTTGAGCAGCTGGACACAATGTTAAATATGGACACAAGGTTAAATATGAAACAAGTAAAGTAAATCTCTAAAATGAACTGATTTGCATTTGCAGTGCTCTAGAGATAGAAGACGTAGCACATCTATTATCTGAATGTCAATTTTTTTAGAAAAGAGAAAGAGCAGTATCTCAGACCCCAGATTAGACAAATGATTATATTCAATCTTCCTAATATTCTGCATTTTGAATTCTTTATGTTGATATGGCTTAAGAGTTAAGAACAATAGACTATTCCAGGGGTCACCAACTTTTCTGAAGTCAGGGACTACCAAATTCATAATTTAAAATCTCATGGACCACTAATGAATTTTTAATTTGAATTTTATTTAATTTAATTTGAATTTTAATATGATTTTTTAAAAAAGATAAATAGTATTTAGTGCAATATAAAAATGCAGATAATTTTTCTACAGATCACCAAAATTTTCTCATAGACCACCAGTGGTCCGTGGACCACCAGTTGGTGACTGCTGGACTATTCTAATATGATTGTGAGAACCACACTGGATGTGTTAAAAGCTTACATTTTGGACTTGATCTGATCTAAATATAATACACCATTCTTCATTGCTTCTTCAGATCAGTTATGGAATTGTATCAGATGCTCTGAGTGATAAAAGTGAAATGCCCTTTTTCCATCAGATGCTTCCCAAAAATGGGATCCAGTATCCAGGAATTGTCCAACTCCTCCTCCATTTCAGATGGACTTTGATTGGTCTTTTTGCACCAGACACAGAGGAGGGAGAGAATTTCATGAGAACTTTCACTCCTATGCTTGTCAGAAATGGAATTTGTGTGGTTATTTCACAACAATTCTCAATGACTAGACATAAAGAACCCCTCAGAAATGCCATCTCTAAGTGGAGAAAAGTCAATGTCTTTGTCCACTTCATAGAATTTGCTTCCTTTGTGGATAGAATAAACCACATCAATTTAGCAATTGAAGGTTTGCCAGGACCCATTGAAGGGAAAGTCTGGATCACCACAGTTGTGCGGAAAATGACAATGAGAAGGGATACACTTTTCAAACATATCCATAGCATTTGGAACTTTGCTTTTCAGGAAAGAAAATGGCCAAATGATGAAGCCTTTCAACCCAGTCTTTTTAAGGATTCCAAATTTGAAGACCAGTCTTTTCGCTGTTCTTTTTCAAAGCATGTCCTCTCTGTCAAGGGCCGGAGACGATGCACCCAGATAGCACTACTGGACATGCAAGAGAAAAAGAATAGAATTAAGATAACAAATGAGCACCGTTTTTATACTGTTGCTAAGACTCTGGCCCATGTCTTGAATGTTGCATATTCCTCAATATCTACAAGGAGAAAAACGGAGAAGAACGAGAGATTGGGGGCTCCAAGTCTAGAGCCATGGCAGGTATGGGGTCGTGACAGGGATCCATCATACCTAGTTCCTATTTAGAAAGAAATCCAATGCTGATGTAGGGGAACCATTGTTCTCCAAAAAACCAACAGGTTTGGCCAAGCAGAGGCCAGATTTAGTTCACAGGATTATGTTCCAAAGAGCAGGCATAGTGACAATTATATTTTTATATTAAACATGGCTATTATAAAATTATTTCAAATGTATACATTGTAAATAAATTCCTGTACTTATGGGTTTGTAATTAGCATGATAGAATTTTATACTCATAACTGTCAGCTAAACCTGGGAGCATTTAACCTAATCCCTCCTCACTGCAGGAATCCAATTAAAGCTTTTCAGTCTGATGGCTACTCAGTCTTGGCATTTAGCCGCAGCATTTACCCTAACCCTAACCCTAACCCTAACTTTACCCTAACCCTAAACCTAACCTTCACTCTTCCCATAACTCACTACTCACTTCCAGGAGTCCGATCCTGATCAGATCAAAGTTGACTTAGATTTCTATCCTTCCAAGGTTGGTGAAATGGGTACCCAGATTTTTGGGGCCAATATGCTGATTCTATAAACCACTTAGAGAGTGCTGTAAAAGCATTGTGAAGTAGTATATTAGTCCAAGTACTATTGCTATTTAGGCGAATAGTGAAGTTGGAGGATTGAACATCTCTTATTCACAAGCTCAGCTTTAAAATTGCTCCTCTTTTTAGGATGTTTCAAGTTGCTTTCAAAATTCCTGGATGTTTCAATTCTAGTTCCATCCCTTTCTGGAGAAGAATGAGTTTTGCAATTTTTCCTGGGAGAAACTGTACTTGGACCAAAGTGGAAATGTAGCCGCAGATCTGGATATCATAAGTTGGTTGTTTTTCCCCAAGGAGGATCCCATCCAAGAGCAACTGGGGAGTTTTGAAAGACAGAGACTTATGATCAACCAAGATGCTCTTTCACGGCTAAAGTTGCTCAACAAGGTGGTTGAAAATATTGGCAATTTTTCTCTGTCTATATGGTTGGTATTAGGATCCCCTGAAAGAGCAGGCTCAGATATATTTTTAAAGAGCCAATATCTGACCAGAGTTATTCATGCGTTTGTTTCACCCCACTGGGATAGGCCTCCTGCTGCTAGGAAGGTCATCCAAGGTGTTCAATCAATGTGGAACCAGAATGACTTGTCCGATATGAGATAATGGCTGAAACTAGAAAAATGATGGACTGAAAATGACTTTCACTCCCTGCCAAAAACTTTCTTGACTCTTGAAATAATGAGACAATGTGGATCAATTTGTAATGAAATGCTACTTAGATTTGGTCTTTAGCTTGTAATCCATCTAAAAACCCTTGAATGCAATTGTTTATCTTGATTGTCAGCTACCTTAAGTCTTCCACTGAAACAAATAATTCTCCAAATTTAAGTAATAAATAAACTTGGGTCTGACTTTCCATGTCATCTAATTGTAGTTCTAATTTTGGGAGGCAGTGGAGGACAGGGAGTCCTGGAGTGCTTTGGTTTTTGGGGGCTCAAAGTGTTGGACACAAGTGGCGACTAACAACAAAACTGTAATTCTTCAATGGAAATGACCTTGTCTTGAATCCCTCACTTGGCCTTAGAAATATCCCTTTCCCACACAGGGCTCATACTTATGTCCCATGGGCTGCAGAAAAACATGCCTGGTTTACCCTTTTTAAGTGACATGTTCTCATGCTTTCAACTCCATTCATCCTCTCTATAGTTCTAGAAACTAGGCAGTAATGTTTAGTCTTCTTTCACCAGCCTGGCAGCTGTATGAATTGAAAATATAAATGTACGGATATAACTAAATAATACCTCATTTGAAGTTGATAGCCCTAATCTATTATTTATTTATTTATTTATTTATTTATTTATTTATTTATTTATTTATTTATTTATTTATTTATTTATTTTTCGCATTTCTATGCCGCCCAACTCCCCAAGGACTCTGGGTGGCTTACAACAAGAATAGTATGAACAATATGCAATAAAAGACATTAAGAAAAAACCATGTGCACCATGATCACCAGATCGCAGTGGCGAGATCAACGTCTGTGAGGAATTTATTCTTTATATTTTAAGAAGGATTTGGATTATTTTCAAAGGGGAGTGGCTTTACAATATTTTATCTTTTCCTGATCTATTGCTCAGAAGTGTCATTCGTAAGCGCAGTTTCATTTTATTTTAATCAATCATTATAATAAATAAAAATTTGGCAGATATTTTGGAATGATTTTGTTTTTATGCTTAGTCTCTGCCTCAGTCCAAATGTGTGGACAATTGTCAACCTGGATTTGTAAAACGGGCTCGGAAAGAAGAACCAATTTGCTGCTACGATTGTATTCCTTGTCCGGAGGGGACCATCTCCACACAGGAAGGTGAGTGACACCAGAGGAACTCTGGCTTTCCTGTCTCTCAGTATCAGCTGTCATTCAAAGAAGGTCTTTCTTGGAATGTGAATGGAGTGACTATAGAAATAATATTACTTAATGTTTTCTCAGATACTGAAAAATGCACCAGGTGCCCAGATGACAAATATCCCACTGAGGACAGAATCCAATGTATCCCCAAAAGAATAACCTTCCTGTCCTATGAAGAACTTCTGGGCATCATCCTGGTCTCCTTTGCTGTACTCTTGTTTCTAACAACAGGCCTTGTTTTAGTTACATTCCTTAAATATCTAGAAACTCCCATTGTCAAAGCTAACAACCGTGACCTGTCCTACATCCTCCTGGTTTCCCTCTTGCTTTGCTTCTTGTCCTCCTTTTTCTTCATTGGCCAACCAAGGAAAGCCACCTGCCTTCTCCGACAAACAATGTTCAGCATCATCTTCTCAGTAGCTGTGTCTTGTGTGTTAGCCAAAACAATCATGGTAGTGCTGGCCTTCCTGGCCACGAAACCAGGGAACAGGGTGAGGAGATGGTTGGGGAAGAGCTTGGCCAACTCCATCATCCTTTCTGGTTCTGCTGGAACAATTGTCATTTGTGCAATCTGGCTGGGAGTTTCTCCCCCATTTCCTGATTTTGACCTGCACTCCCAATCAGGAGCGATCATCCTTCAGTGCAATGAAGGCTCTGTGACCATGTTTTATGTGGTTCTCTGCTACATGGGTTTCCTTGCTGCCATTTGCTTCACAGTGGCTTTCCTGGCCAGGAACCTGCCTGGGGCCTTCAACGAAGCCAAACTGATCACCTTCAGCATGCTGGTCTTCTGCAGCGTCTGGATCTCCTTCCTGCCCACCTACTTGAGCACCAAAGGGAAATACATGGTGGCCGTGCAGGTTTTCTCCATCTTGGCTTCTGGTGCTGGCCTGCTGGGCTGCATCTTCTTCCCCAAGTGCTACATTATCATCCTGAGACCAGATCTAAATACTAAGGAACATTTAATGATAAAAGTCGGTATCTGATCATGAAGTAGTTTCTTAGGCTCATAGCACATAATTATTTATTGCAGTTATTGTTGAATTGGTATGCTTCTTTTGACAAGGTTATTTAAAAATCAAAAGAAGTAAGCATATAAAGAAAATAAAACTAACTTAAGTTAACTATCAAAGTGTAAAATAAATTAATTAATAATTTAAATTGTCATGAAACTAGAGAAGGAGAAGATAAGAAATGAGATTTTATTAGATTTAAATTTAGATTTAGATTTATTACATTTCTATACCGCCCTTTTCCCGAAGGACTCAGGGCGGTGTACAGCCATCATAAAACAATTTAAAAATACAAAATTTAAAACAATTTAAAAATAGATTAAATATTTCGGCTGTTACATTTAAACCCTCAATTTTAAAACACCCCATTCCAATTTCATTTCGCCAGTCCAGCCTGTTGAAATAGCAGGGTGAAACGGCGAAAGGTACGCAGGTCGGGAATCGTACGTATCCCGGCGGCAGTTCATTCCAGAGGGCGGGTGCCCCCACAGAGAAAGCTCTCCCCTTGGGGGTCGCCAGTCTACAGTTTAACTGATGGCACCCTGAGGAGTCCCTCTCTGTGGGAGCGTATTGGTCGGTAGGAGGCTATCGGTGGCAGAAGGCGGTCCCGTAGATAGCCGGGTCCTAAGCCATGGAGCGCTTTAAAGATGGTCACTAACACCTTGAACTGCACCCGGAAGACCACTGGGTGCCAGTGCAGCTCACACAGGAGAGGTGTCACATGGGTGTGTCGGGTCGCATCCATAATCACCCGCGCGGCCGCATTCTGGACCAGCTGGAACCTCCGAGTGCTCTTCAAGTGGAGCCCCTTGTAGAGAGTGTTACAGTAGTCCAGATGGGACATGATGAGGATGTGAGTGACACAGGGCATCCCAGTCAAGAAAGGGACACAACTGGTAGATCAGGTGAACCTGATAAAAAGCCCCCCTGGCCACAGCCATCATATGGTCGTCTAAAGACAGCCGTGCATCCAGGAGGACACCCAGATTGCAAGCCCTCTGTGAGGGGGCCAGAGTTTCACCCCCAATAGCCAGCGATGGTACCAGCTGGCTATACCGGAATGCCGAGAGCCATAGCCACTCAGTCTTGGAGGGGTTGAGTCTGAGTGTGTCTCCCCCCCATACAGGACTGACTGACTGAATAAATAAACAAACAGCCATATGTTTGAAACAAGTTTACCAATCAGTGGGTGGGATCCTCTTCAGTCCATTTAAAAAGAAAGAACACCACATCTTTCAAAATTTGGATAATCTTTATTTTTTGTAATGTTTTGTATTATACATCAAAGAGGTGATTTTAGAGTCATCTTTGGAAAACTTTCCTCAGCTGAAACTGGGGAAAGTCTAAAACTCTTTCGGCCAGGTGTTCAGAGCCATTAATTAACCCAGTTAATGGCCCAGTTAATTAATGTCCCAGTTAACTCCTTCCTAGTTCCTGACATGCCAGGAATGAGCTCATCCTCCCTTGAGCTGACTTCTGAGGAGGAATCTGGGGAGTTGTCCAAGGGGGACATCATACTGCCTGCTGTTTGTCTAGTAAACAAAGAGACTTCAAAGTATAAAGGTTCTCGGTGTCTTACATGAATACTGAAGGGCAAGTATAAGGAAAAAAATGTCTATCCCCACAATGTATTCTATATTTACCCAATTGTTAAGGATATAGTTGTGAGATAACCAGGAATGGTTATGAAGCAGAGCATAGAGTTTTTGTGCATGTGCCCCCACAGAGAAGGCCCTCCCCCTAGGGGCCACCAGTCGACATTGTTTGGCTGATGGCACCTGGAGGAGCCCCTCTCTTTGAGAGCGTACCGGCCGGTGGGGGGCTGTTTGTGGTAGTAGGCGGTCCCGTAAGTAGCCAGGTCCTAAGCCATGGAGCGATCTAAAGGTGGTAACCAAAACCTTGAAGCGCACCCGGAAGACCACCGGGAGCCAGTGCAGCTCGTGCAGGAGAGGTGTCACACGGGAGCGCCATGTTGCTCCCATAACCACCCGCGCGGCCGCACTCTGCACCAGTTGGAGCCTCCGGGTGCTCCTCAAGGGGAGCCCCATGTAGAGAGCGTTACAATAGTCCAGGCGGGAGGTAACAAGGGCATGAGTGACTGTGTGTAGGGAGTCCCGATCCAGAAAGGGACGCAACTGGCAAATCAGGCGGACCTGATGAAAGATCCTCCCGGTCACGGCCGTCAAGTGCTCTTCTATTTTTTTTTTATATAATTTTTTATTACTTTAACATTACAAGCAACATATACAATATTTCACCCTGTGCTATACATAAGAAGGGAAGATTTGGTTCTTCGGATATATCCTCATGATCGCCAAAATCCACGTTCTCGGGGTACAGGTACCGAAGCATCCAATTTTCCCAGCGCATAGTCCACAAATGGTTTCCAAATTTTCCAGAAATTATCTTCTTTATAGTCACCATTTCTAATTTTAATATCACATGTCATTTTATCATTTAAAGCTAATTTCCACATTGCACAATACCATTCTTCTATTCTAAAATTCACATCTAATTTCCAATATCTGGCTATTATAATTCTACCCATTATAATCATAATTCTAATCAATTCTTTCTCATATTTTGTTGGTTCTATTTCCTTAATTATCAACAATAATATAGTTTCTGGTCTCAATATGATTGCTTTCCCCATCATTTCAAATATCATTTCCTCCAATTGTTGCCAAAATTTTTTAACTTTATCACATTTGTACCACATATGTTCATAAATCCCTAATTCCATATCACATCTCCAACATTGTTTACTAATTTTGTTATCCATTAATGACAATCTTAATGGAGTCAAATACCATTTCCAAACAACCTTATAATTATGCTCTTTAATCCTTACAGATAAAGTCTTCATAATTCTACTCTTCCAATTCATGTTCCAATCTAAATCTGATATTTTAATATTAAGTTCTTTTTCCCAATTCGTCTTCATCACCCTTTGTGGTTTTCCATCAAAATTTATAATCTTATATATCTTACTAACGAGTCCCTTTAGCCCGATTTCATCTTTCATAATTTGGAATACTAAATGTTCAAATTCAGTTTTACTTCTACTTATCGAACAGTTGTCCCTTACCTTCTTAGTCCATTTTTCTATCTGTATTTTTTCAAACCAGTCTAAACCCAATTTTTCAATGATTTCTTTTTTCCTCCTTTCATTTTCTGAAGTTTTTAACCAATCTATTATAGTTTGTATATTTTCATCTTCCATTACCCTATCACGACTTATATTAGTTTTAATCGGCCAATTTTCAATTGTCTTCCCTAAGAAAATTATATCTGGAATTAAAATTTTAACAAATTTATTCCAAATTTTACTCAGTCCCTTTAACCAATAGCTATTAATTACACATTTTGATTTTGCTTTATCTAAAAACCATGTTGAGCCAAATCTCTTGATGTCTTTTAATTCTAAATCTCTCCAATGACTATCTTCACCTTTAAATATTTTTACCACAGTCCGAATAGCATAAGCCCAATAATAATTGAGTAGTTTGGGGATTCCTAATCCACCTTCCTTTTGATTTTGATACCACATTTTCTTCACTAATCTAGGTCTTTTCCCACCATTGCAAAATTTATCCAATTTCTTCTGATATCTTTCAATATCTTTCTCTGTCAAATTTAACGGTAACATCTCAAATAAAAAATTGAACTTTGGCAACAACATCATCTTACACATTACAATTCTACCAAACCAAGACAACTTTATCATTTTATATTTATCTATCTTTTTCTCAATTTCATTCATCACCACATCATAATTTAGTTTTTTTCATTTCTTTAACTTTGAGTGAAAGTGTTATGCCCAAATATTTCAAGTGCTCTTCTAAAGACAGCCGTGAGTCCAGGAGGACGCCCAAGTTGCAAACCCTCTCCGTGGGGGCCAGCGATTCGCCCCCAATAGTCAGCGATGGCGTCAACTGATTATATCGGGATGTTGGAAACCACAGCCACTCAGTCTTGGATGGGTTGAGCCTGAGCCTGTTCCTCCCCATCCAGATCCGCACGGCCTCCAGACACCGAGACATCACTTCAAGGGCATCGTTGGGGTGGTCCGGGGTGGAGATGTACAGCTGGGTGTCATCAGCGTATTGGTGGTACTTCACCCCGAAACCACGGATGATCTCACCGAGCAGCTTTACATAAATGTTGAACAAAAGGGGCAAGAGGACCGACCCTTGTGGCACCCCGTATATGAGGGGCCTCAGGGTCGACCTCTGTCCCCCTGCCAACACAGACTGCAACCGGCTGGAGAGAAAGGAGGAGAACCACCATAGTACAGTGCCTCCCACCCCCAACTCTTCCAACCGGTGCAGCATGATACCATGGTCGATGGTATCAAAAGCCGCTGAGAGGTCTAACAGGACCAGGACAGAGGAGCACCCCCTGTCCCGAGCCCTCCAGAGATCATCAACCAATGCGACCAATGCCGTTTCCGTGCTGTACCCGGGTCTGAAACCCGACTGGAACGGATCCAGATACATCATCTCATCCAGGTGCTGGGGAAGCTGTTGCGCAACCACACTCTCGACAACCTTCGCCACAAAACGAAGGTTGGAGACCGGACAATAATTAACCAACATTGCCGGGTCCAGGGAAGGCTTCTTGAGGAGAGGCCTCACCACTGCCTCTTTCAAGGCGGCGGGGAAGTCACTCTCACCCAATGAAGCATTTATAATCTCCTGGAGCCAGCCTCGCCTCACCTCCCGGGAAGCCAGCACTAACCAGGAAGGACACGGGTCCAATAAACAAGTGGTCGCATTCAGTCTGCCCAGAATCCTGTCCACGTCCTCAGGGGTCACAGGATCAAACTCATCCCAGATAACATTCTCAAGACCTGCCCCAGTCCCTCCCCCTGAGACTACCCAGTCAGAGTCCAAATCTTCCCGGATCTGAGTGATTTTGTCATACAGATACTGAACAAAATCCTCGGCTCTACCCTCCAAGGGGTCCTCCCGTGCTTCCTGGTGGAGCAGGGAGCGGGTCACCCTAAACAGGGTGGCTGGGCAGTTATCTGATGATGCAATAAGAGCAGCAAAATAACTACATTTCGCTGCTTTTATCGCCACTAGGTAATTCCTAATATGGGACCTTACCAGTGTCCTGTCCGATTCAGAAAGACTGGCCCTCCAACTACTCTCTAGGCATCTTTTCTGGCGCTTCAACTCCCTCAGCTCCTCAGTGAACCAAGGAGCCAAATGAGATCGGCGCCAGGTCAGAGGCCACAAAGGTATGACCCGATCCAGAGCTCCAGCGGCCGCCCTGTCCCAGGTGACCACTAGGTCTCCAGTCGAGGCATGTGCCAGAGCCTCGGGAAATGGCCCAAGCTCCATCTGGAACCTATCAGGTTCCATCAGGCACCTGGGGCGGAACCATTTTACCGGCTCCGCCTCCCTGTGGCGGTGTTCAGCGGTTCGAAGGTCGAGATGAAGGAGAGAGTGATCTGACCATGACAGGGGCTTGGTGACTATGTCCCCTATCTCAAGATCACTCAGCCACTGTCCAGAGACAAAAATCAGATCCAGCGTGTTTTCCCCCATGTGGGTAGGGCCATGAATTAACTGGGTCAGGTCCATGGCTGTCATGGAAGCCATGAACTCCTGAGCCACCTCAGACGCCTCACCCATGGACAGCAGGTTGAAATCCCCCATGACCATAAGCCTGGGGGTATCAACCACCACCGCAGTGATGACATTGAGTAGCTTGGGCAGGGCTGTTGCCACGTGGCAGGGAGCCAGGTATGTGATCAGCAAACCCATCTGAACCCCATGACCCCACTTCACAAGGAGGGACTCACAGCCAGCCGTCTGAGGAACAGTGGCCTCCCTCGGTCTCAGACCTTCTTTAATAATAACTGCTACTCCCCCGCCCCTGCCCTGTAACCTCGGCCGATGGAATGCGAGGAAACCTGGTGGGCACATCTCGATGAGGGGGGCCCCCCTCCTGGCCCAACCAGGTCTCCGTAATACCCTCCAGGTCCGCTCCCCCCTAACAAATAAGATCACAAATGAGGGGGGCTTTATTTACTATGGACCTGGCATTGCACAGCATCAGCCGAAGGGTAGGGTCCTGAGGGTCTGTGCAACCTGGGGAACGGAAGGAGCCTTGGGGGCCAGAGGATGTCACCGCTTGTAAACAGCAGGTACGTGCTCCCTTGACTTGATATGGCCCCCTGCTCCCGCCATACCTACCCCTCCCACTCACGGTAATGATATTCAGAACACTATCTGGACAAACTATGACTCCCTCCTCGACCCCCAGATCCCCACCTCCCACTCCATGCTTCCTTGCCAGGCCCACCCCTCCCCTTTGTGGGCTATCCCCCATACCCATGACCCACATTCCAATCAAACCCTCCCCCTCCCTAGAACCCCTTAAAAAATTTACGGAAATTTTTGATATAAAACCCCTCAACCCTCTAGTTTTTGCATGCCACCTCTCGGGGTTCAAAAGCCCGCTATCGAGGTGGGCCCTTGATAAAGTGGAGGGCCAAACTTGCGAGAGGGGGGAGTCTCGCAATGCTAGCAGGTCGGCTTTCTTGTACGTCAGTGTACGTCCGAGTCCAAGGTAGAAAAGAGGGCCAGTCCAGGGTTCATAGTCCAGAGAGACCCTTCAGGATACAGATGGATTTCATGGAATTTCATAGAATTTCATAGAGCTGGACTCTATGATGAAGATGGTGTAGTCGCTGCAGCTCCCACCGTCGCTATTTTTCTACTCATTTTATTCACTCTTTAGCCAAACTCACTTTCAGGTCAGGAAGGAATTTAGAAGATCCAGCTAGATAAACGGGGGAGGGAAAAAAGGAAAAAAGAGAAAAAGAAGGGAAAAAGGGAAAAGAAAAAAAAGCGGAGAGAGAGAGAGAGAAAAAAAAGAGGAAATTCCTCAAGTTCTTCAGGTTCTTCTGAGACCCTAATCCAAAGGGATAAAACAAATTTTTTTTTAAAAAGACAAAAATTTAAGATCCTCTTCCAAAAAAAAGAAAAAGAAAGAAAGAAAGAAAGAAAGAAAGAAAGAAAGTAAGAAAGAAAGAAAGAAAGGAAGGAAGGAAGGAAGGAAGGAAGGAAGGAAGGAAGGAAGGAAGGAAGGAAGGAAGGAAATATTAGGCAATAAATCTTCAGGCTCTTGGGTGCCTTAATCCAATATGAATGTGTGGGGGTCCCGAATCAAAAATAAGAAAAGGCAATGAGAATAAGGAAATTAAAAAAAGAAGAAAGAAAAAAGGAAAGAAAAAAAAAGAAAGGGAAAGGAAAAAATTAAATAGTCCTTTCATATCCGGAGACCCTACAGGGAGTGACTTTTCCTTTTGCCTCTCACTGGGCATATAATAATTACTCAAAAAGAATCAGACTTCTGGTCTGGCGCCGCGGTGCTACAGTCGGGGCTATGGCGGGGTCTAACGAGCCCCAACTGACAAACCACCAATCAATCGGTCTTCGGACTGACCTTGTCTTGGAGGGATGGGGGACACGAGGAGCACCTCGGAAGGCTTAGAGGAACAGGCAAATTCTTTGGAAGCCAGAAGAAATCCTCGAAGTCGGCAGTGGGGGTAGGCAGCCATGACGGCTGCTGCAAAGCTGCAGCGGACCGTGAAAAGAATGTGCAGGAGAGAAGAGGAAAGGAAGAGTTTTTCGAAGCCGGGTGAGTGTCACCAACCCAGGCAAGAAACAACGGATTTTTTTTTTTTAAGAAAAAATAAGAACCCAAAATTTAAAAAGCGACTACAGAGCTTTGGGGCTTGAAAACTTGACACGGAATAATTAACTGGAAATAAATGACCCATGTTAGAATTTTTTAGTATAATTGATTCGGAAGAATTGGCTTTTGCTGAATTAGAAACTTGGATTTTATTTTCCCTATTTTTCTAATTGGAATGGATTGGAGAAACACTTTTTTTTGTGCCTTTTTTTGGGGAGTTAACAACTTTGGAAAGTTAATGAAGAAAGGCAAATAAACGGCTACATTGTAGCTATGGAGTCTGCAGTGACTAGGCAGAATGTGGATTAAAGAAATTTCCTTTCTATTTGGAAAAGAAACACTATGAATGGAATTTTACTTTGGATTATTTTGAAATTGATTTTAGATTTAAGGATTTTGGAGATTCCTGTTCTGTCGCTGGGTGATTTTAAAAAGAAGAAAGAAGAAACACTCTGGATTTACTAGAAATGAAACTAACTGGTCTAGCAAGAAAAAGGTGTGGGGGGTTTGATTGAAGAGACTTTACTTTCTGCTTGTAAAAGAAATAGCTTAAATGGCTTTCTACTTTGGATTATTACGATTACTTTGGAATTAACGTTAGATTAATGGATTTTGGAAATTTTTATTCTGTTTTGGGTGATTTTAAGAAGAAAGAAGAAAGATCCTGGACCCTTTCTATAATGGAAATTTACAGGCTTAGCAAAAGGAAGGTGTGGCGCATGAATACAAGACAGGAAGTGGATACATCACACTTGGAGCAGACATTTTAAGAGCATTAAAGTAATATGTAGTACTTTTAATTTGAATAGATGAACTTTGAACTTTGAAGTGGAACAGGTGGACAGGCAGGAAAAAGAAGAAACAAAATAGATTTAAATTAAATGTAATTAAATTGTAATGTAATGTTTAAAAGCCTAAAGGAATAAAAGTTTTTTTTTTTTTGGATTAGAACAGGAAGGTTTTTGGAATAATAAAGAAAGAAAATAATAAATGGCAATTAAAATAGGGATTTATATACTAAGTGGTTAAAAATTACAATGAGAAGTGTATACTAACGTGAGATAACTTTAAGAAAACCTATTATTTGTTGTAATACGCTATACTCTGCAAACAAAGTTAGACTGGTGACTATGATTGATTAACATATTATTGAATGAAACTATGAAATACACAGATGATAGAGATAAATTGTGATTTAATTCAACAAATACTGGAAGTGATGATTACTATGAAATATAATGAGAATTAATTTTGATGAATATGTTGGGACATAAAGATCAAATAGATAAATATGATGTAAGGGAAAGCTAAAATAATGAGGTGAAGGATACTAACTAGATAAGAGTTAGAGACTCAGAGGAAATAAGTGGGAAAATAACTAAAATGCTGGAAATTAGCCAAACAATGGCAAGAGAGTTGGAGGAGACTATGCTGGAAATCAGCCAAACACAAAATGCTGGAAATCAGCCAATAAAATGCTGGAATTCAGCCAAGCAAAAGGAGGAGAGTTGGAGAAAAATATGCTGGAAATCAGCCAAACAATGGAAGGAGTTCTGGAGGAGACTAAGCTAGAAATTAGCCAAATAAAATATGCTGGAAGTCAGCCAAACAATGGAGGGAGTCTGGGAGAAGATTAGGCTAGAAACTAGCCAAATACAATATGCTGGAAACCAGCCTATGGAGGAGATAATATTGGGAATAATCTCAAAAGAGTTGATAACCTGGGAAAGAATAAGTAATAGGTTCCTGTGATAAAACTGTGTAATAAGTGGGATATTAAATTGGAAAGTTTAAGATATTTTGATTTGATAAAAAGGGTCAAATAATTAAGATGTTGATAAAATTGTGCTTTAAATTTTAACAAAATGGAGTTGTATTGAAATTGAAATTGATAATTCTGGTGATAAAATTGTAAGGTATATAATTAGAATAAGAGACTAGAATATTGTTAACAACTAATTGGATATTGATGAGATATAGATACAGAGATAATGAGTTAAAATTTAATTGGAAGCTAAAACTGTATTGATATATTAGATTTGTTTAGATGAAAATGTTAGAATTTTATGTTTAAATTTGTTTTTGTTTTTTTCTGTTTTACACTTTTAAAGTGTAATAGAGCGTGTTAAAAGAATGTAAGCATGTTAACCATCTATGACCGGATTGAAACTCTGTTCTTGAAAGTTATATTTTATGTTTATGTTTGGAAAAAAAAATAAAAAAATATTTACAAAAAAAAAAAAAAAAGAAAAAAAAAGAATCAAAGCCTTCCAGTATATTTCCAGGCTTTGTCAATTTAAAAGGAAGAGCAACTGTGCAAACAACAGTAGCTCTTCAATTTTATCAATCCAAACAGATTCTCTGTATTTGTTTTGGCTACAGTATTTCTTTCTTCTTCTGTTACTTAACTAAGCATAGAAACAAAGCTTCTCTTCCAGTAGGTGGCAGCACTGCACACTCCCCTAACTCTCCTCCTGTTCTTTAAAGAGAAAAATATTCTTTCTTTCTTTTAAAACTTAATCAAAAAGTTGCCTTGTCAAAAATAAGCCAAAACCCCATTCCAAATGTTGCAATCAGACAATCGAACAGTCTAGTGCCAACAAGTTTCAAAAGCGTCCCAATACTGTTTTTTTCCCCTTCTTTCAATCCAGTCCGGTTATCCAAAGTGAAAGTAAAAACAATTAAGCAATTTCAAGTCTTTTAAAGCACATACTTGGGTAAAATAAAATTAATCCACCTTAGGTCCACCGCTTGTCTTCATTCATTCACCATCACCATCTCATTCCTCAATTAGGGAGTTCTCAGTATTATTAAAAAAAAGTGAAAGTCTCTCACCGATCTGTTCACTGTCATTCCGTTCTGTCTTCCTGAAGTTGTCACAGCCTCCGCAGCCTAATGGCTGACATTCCACTACTGGAAAAAAGGGCTTTCCTGGATCAACCAGAGACTTAGCGACGTCCCTGGGATCCTCAGGATGTGCCTTCCACTGCCACAGTCAAAATGAGACTGTGGGGTCCAATTTGGAACGTACAGCAGCGGAGTTTTCGGCACAGTTTCTGGAGCACCAAAAACCCTGCTCGTCTCGCTACGACGACAACTTCCTATTCTTAACATTAGGCAGGGTTCACGGTTACAGATTTCTTCCTTAACATTAAAAGACAGGCAGTATTAGAATTAATCGTCATCAACCTAAGTGTCAGGGTTCCAAGTAACACCCCCAACGAAAGAAGACTCTGAAGCTTGAATTTCCTCAAAGTTCCATTTTATTAGCGATGTCATATTGGCACATCTGGGAGAACCCGAATCTGAAAGTTTCCAGGTTTTCCCCACCCAAAAGGAAGTTCAAGTCCCTGCCAAGCACCTGCATGTCCATCACGTGATCCAATCAGGCACCATCCAAAACCGGAGATGCCTCCCAGTCACCTCATCGCAGCTTCAGGACAAGGTGGCCATTGGCTCTCTGAGAAAAGAATATTATTTTGACTACATATCATCCATACTCTATGCAGTCCCCACTCCAATTTTCCCACAGTAGAAAATGTGGCAGGCCTGAAGGCCAAATGTAAAAGATGGCTTCCAAGTCTGACACTAAGGTGGAACCAAACTCTATAGTTCTGGGTGACCTTCCCCAGGAGTCTCTGGAGACAAGAGAGTACATTGAAGGACAACACCCAATTTCCTGGGTGTCGAACTATCTTTCTTCAGCATCACTTTCTAGACATGTCCAGAAAGGAAGGACCACAACCACTTCAGACCAGTGGCCTCTAGGGGTATATCTATGATTTTTCACTATACTTTTCTCCAGTTTCTCCTCCGCACGTGGAGGCCCAGAGGTAGTTCAGGATCCCCAGAGGAGATGTTGCTTCTTACAGTAATTATTAAAATCCTGGTCTATGAGATCTCTCCTGACATTTCTCCAGTGATTGCTTTTGATTTAAACATCAGACTGAAGCAACTTGAAAGGGATCTTGCATGAGAAAAGGATAAATGTCTCAGGTCACACTCCGTGTGGCACAAATTTTGGGACATTCAGGGACTGTGCTTCTTGAATGTACCTTTCCTTTCTCTCCTTTCCAGGTGCAGTTCTGTTTATCTCTCTCTCAGTCAAGAAAGTCATTCTCATTTCCATCTTTGAATGGTGCTTTGAATTCTTTGAATGCTCTTGTTCTTCCTTAGAAACAGGAAGGGGATTGATTCAGCCCCATGAATTATGGACCTCCTCCTTCTGCTTCTGCTGCTTCTGATGTCCCATCCAGTCTCTGGGAAGCTGAGAATGAAGTGCCTGCTGAGTTTGGAGGAACATGAGGGAAGAAAATTACGGAGCTATTACAGGCCAGGAGACCACCTCATTGGTATAGTCTCCTTTGCCACAATAATATCCCATATAACGTTGTCTTTCAACACAGCTCCTTATACTCAAGCTCCCTCGTAAGTCATTCAGTGTGATGGAGTTGCATTCCTTCCATTTGCAGTCCTAACACTCTTCTTCGTTTCCTTCAGTTGCTCCTATATTGCAGGACCTGTTTAATTTCTTGAATCATTTGGATTTCCATGGATTCTCTCTTACGTCTTATTTTAAGAGACCAAAATCCCAAATCGGGACAAACCCACTACCCAAAGTCCAAATTATTTTCCCCTCTCGTACAATCCTGAGTTAATCACAACTAGCTTATTGCAAAGTTTGTAGTTGCCTCTGCCGAACCCATTTCCCTATTTTTATAACCATTCATTGATATTCAGTGCCTGACCCTAGTATAGAATAGAGGATGGCTTGTTTTTAGAATTGCTTTTCTGGATCATTTATAAGTCCTCCTTGCTGATGATTCCATTTTAATGATTGAATGATTTTGAATCTTGGTCGTTTCACAAATTAAAAATGAGCACTATTACAAATAATGATATATTTTATATATTAAATATCCATCCCACCTTCTCAATACTCATAACAATTAAATGGTGATGGGTGACTATAACTTTATTCTTATGTTGGACACTTTTGGCTTAAGACTGAATTTTGTTGTTGTTGTTAGAGATGATGCTATCATGAACATTTTTTTTACAGTAGTTCATTTTACCCAGAAAGAATCCTATGCTTCATTTTGGCCATTCAACAAGTCAACAAGAATTCTCAGCTTTTGTACAATCTCACACTTGGCTACAACATCCATGACAATTATTTCAACACCCTTGGCACTTCAGATGCCTTGCTGGACATGCTCTCAACTGGAGAAGCCAATGTTCCCAACTACAGCTGTGGCAAGAAGGACAATCTGATGGCTGTTCTTGATGGATCTCTTGATGACATCTCCATTCAGATGTCAACTTTAGTAGGTACCTACAAAGTCCCACAGGTTTGTTTTTTTTTTTGTTTCTCTATCTGGCAAAGTGAGCAGGTTGTTGATGGGTGGGTAATAGATTCAATCATATCTTTTCTATGGAAATTATGAACTGCTTTTCTCATGGCATTTTTCATGGGTAGGGATTGGGATCCAGAGTGGGGAGGAGGTCTAAACAGTTACTCAAGCAAGATTTGAGCAGCTGGACACAATCTTAAATATGGACACAATGTTAAATATGGAACAAGTAAAGTAAATGTCAGATGTAAATGCCTTATTCTCCAATGTGTAAATAATGTATATATGGAACATCAGAGGTTAACTTATTCTTTGGACTTTAATGTATTCATAACTTACCACTCCCATTCCTAGCTCCACCCCTTGTATATATAAGGAGCCACCCTCACCATTCTCGTCGCTTCTACCTTGAATATTCAGTGAATATAGAATGCCTATCATAATTAAAAAGAAATATATTTAAAACTCTAACTCCTATTATCTTTATTGAGTCTGATCCTGAAAATATTGCAACAAGCTGGTAGCAGAGGATGGTTAATTGACTCAATAAGTAATTAAAAATGTCCAAGAAAGATAGGCCCAACACCAGGGCCTACAGCAAAGAAATAGAAACTGATCAAGAGATGATCAACGAATCCACCAATGCGATTTCGAGAGAATCCGAAGAATACACCACTGAAGAAGAAGAACTAATGAGTGAAAATAATGACCAGAAAGAAATCGAAATAGAAAATAACGAACTCAGGTCAGAGATATTAAAGATACTAAAAAGCCAAAAGAATGATGAAAGTCTCATCGCGGACCTCCAGGAGATGCTGAAGAACAGCGGAGCAGCGAGAGAGAAAAACGTCATTAAAGAAAAACCCAAAGATCAAAAAATCGTAAGTGAGATGACTACTGAGAAAATAGTTGTTAAAAAGAAAAGATGTGATCCCGCGCGAAATTTTGAATGGCAGCCATCTTGGTTTCAACGAACTTCAAAAGAGAATGGAGCAGAGCCAATCAAAACGCTCAGTTCAAAATTTCTGGCGCGAAAAACACTATCAGACGAAGAAAGTGAGAAAGAAGTCTCAAACTCTTCAGATGATCCAAAATCAGAAAGTGAAGACGATTTAACAAAATCTCAAGTAAAATCAGCAATGAAAACGCTTTTTGCTGCTTTTGGGCCAAGACTGAAAATTACCAAGACATCTACGAAAAAGCAAGAAATCAAACCGGCGACTCAAAACCTGCACGCTCCCATCCTGACTTCGAAAGCGACGACGCCCGAGCCCAGAGAGCCATGCCGATTTCGCCCTACACCACAGACAAAATCGAATACCAACGCACACAAAAAGAAGAAAAGAACCGTCACCACCACCAGAACCCCAAAAACCGAGCCAGAGACCGACTCATCTGAGGAGGAGCGGATCGAGAGAGCTGAAAGGGAGAGAACCTTCCACGACGCCACCAAAGAAGAAATGAGCAACGCGCATGTGCGAAACTACGTAGACGACCCAGAAGGACTTGAACTGGCCAGAGAACCGCGCAGACTCATTGCAAGCATCCCAATGCCGTTCTGTAATTTCCTGCACTTGAGAGATCACGGACTGCCCCAGGTTGTAAGTAATGGACAGAATAATGTAGGTAACTTACCCAGTGACTTCCCAAAACTTAGAATTGATGGCATTAATTTACAAGAGTGGTATCAACAGCTTCAGGTTATTTTCATGAAAGAAAATTTACTATTCTTTATAACTAGCCCTCCAAGAAGACCTTGGACTTTAAAAATAGATTGTTTACATCATAGAGCATTTTTCATAATAATATCTAGCGTGTCTCCTGCAATGTATCATAGCATCAAACCAAACCTAACTGTATCAGAAATAATTCAATGCATGTTTAATCTATTTCACAGCGATAGCGTAGCTACAACCACAAGAATGTCTAAGGATTTCTTTTCCTCTAGAGTAAAACCAGGGGTTTCTATAAGTGAGCATTTGATAAATCTAAACAAAATAAGAGCTGAGCTACAATTGAGGGGGGAAGTGATTTCAGATCAAACAATGAAAAGTGTTATTATCAATTCACTTGATCCATCATGGGATAGCTTTATGTCACACTTAGATACCATTAATTTGGGATATTTATCCATAGAAAGTCTATCTAACAAATTGATAGCAGAAGACAATTCAAGAAAAAATCGATCCAGTAACCAAACAGACCACAAACCTTTTAGGAAAGTAGTCTTTCAAGATAAACATAATGAGGCCTTTAGATGCTACAATTGTGGATCCAGGGAACATAGTAGAAGAGACTGCCCCAAAGTCTCAAGAGAGAGACATAGACCAGAATATAGGAGCAAATATAATTACAGACAATCTTCCACAGATAGACACAAATATAGAAGCCCACCAAATTACAAAGAAGGTAGAGGGGGTAGAGAAAATTCAAAAGAGAGGAAATCTGGGTCACTGAATGGGCTAAATAAACAAGACAGCACCAGAACACAGCAGGATAAGAATAACAATTGGCTTATTGATTCTGGTGCAACAAATCACACCACCAACAACAAAAGTATATTATCTTCATTTATAGAAGATAAGTTTGTGATAAAGGTAGCTAATCAAGAAAAGGTTCAAGTACTAGGCAAAGGAAATGTGACCTTGCCTGGTCTAGGGAAAATAGAGGGGGTATTATTAATCCCAGAAATACCTCACAACATACTAAGTGCCATAAAATTAAGCAGAGAATCTGATATCAATATAGTTTTCTCAAAGGGGAAAGCAACTATAGAAAAGAACAAAACAAATGTAGGTACTGTAATGATAAAAGGAGGTCTACCCTATCTGATAACTAAAGAAAGATGTTTACATAACATTGATTCAAATATGGAAGATTGTATTGAAGCAGATGATGAAAATGTCAGTAACAGTGACAATGATGAGTGTAGAATAACTCATGATCACAAAAATACATACAAGGAAAAGAAACCAAAAATAGGTAAACCAATTCATGATGAGTGTGCTCACATCTTACACAGGAAGTTAGGACATGCAAGCTTTCCTGTAGTACAAAAAATGACTGAACACGCAGAAGGTGTCAAAATAAAAAATTGTGAAAATTATTTGGAATGCTCAGTATGTAAGTCCACCAAACTAAAAACCAGTCCCAGACCAAAAAAATCTAACAGATCAACTAACAATATTTTTGATTTGGTACATATGGACTTAGTTGGTCCATTAAGTCCCTCAATTACCTATAGAAAACGTTACTTCCTAACAATAGTGGATGACTACAGCCGATATGGTTTTGTTTACACATTAAAGCACAAGGATGAAACATTTCAGAAATTTAAGGAATTCTACAAACGTATAGAAACACAACATAATATCAGAATAAAGCAAATTATGACAGATAGGGGATGTGAGTTCATGTCTAAAGAATTCTCCCAATGGTTAAAGGATAGAGGAATGTTACATTTCACGTCCAATCCTTTTTCTGCATTTCAAAATGGAGTTGCAGAGAGGAAAAATTCCACACTACAAACCATGATTAGGTGCACATTAGAGGATGCTGGTTTAGGCAAACAATTTTGGTCAGAGGCATTACATTATTCGAATTACACTCAAAATAGAACCTGGTCCAGTATTGTGAATAAGACACCATATGAGGTGATGTACAATAGAAAACCCAAATTATCACACATGCACATATTTGGAGTCACTGCAGACGTACACATACCTAAACAATTGAGGAGAAAGGGAGAAAACGTATCCAGGAGATTAAGATTCATGGGATACGAAACTGGAACCAAAGGGTACAGATTTATTGATAGTAATAACAAATTTATAGTATCCAGAACAGCTGTGTTCCATGAACAGGCCAATTGGTCAAAATTGCACCTTAATGAAATATTTCCTAATAAATGTAAAGATACGATATCTTGCGAGGAAGGAACAACAGAAAATCAAAATATTAACAAAAGTAAGAACAAAACCAAAACTTGGACTAATAGTCAGCATAAAATAAAGACAGACACATTAACAAAAAAGGAAGCTAGATATTTGCATGATAACCATAGCAAGCCTGAAAGAACTATTAGAAACAATAGAAACCAAATACCAAATAAATACAAAGATTACATAATGCATATGAATGGAGAACAAATAACACCTAATACATATGAAGAAGTATTGAAACTTCCACATGAAGAAAGAGAAAAATGGGAACTAGCTATGGAAAAAGAGATGGAAAGTTTACAAGGATTAAATGTATTCACACCTGCGATCGCACCTAAGGATAAAACAATTATAGGTACCAGGTGGATTTATAAAATTAAGAACTTAGAAGGAGGCAATACCTTATACAAGGCTAGACTAGTTGCACAAGGCTATGCACAAAAATATCCAGAAGACTATACTGATACATATTCACCCACAGTGAGAACAGAGAGTGTCAAAACAGCCCTTGTAGTAGCATCTGCACTCAATCTGGACGTATTCCAATATGACATACAGACCGCATACTTACATGCAAAATTAGATAAGGAAATATATGTAAGAGCACCACACAGTCAATACACTAATAAGAACGAAATTTGGTTATTAAATAAGAGTCTGTACGGATTAAAGCAATCCGGCAAAAGATGGTACGATTGCTTGGTAAAAGTACTTAAGACCATGGATTTCAACGCCACCACTGCTGATAACTGTTTCTTTGTAAAAAAGAGTAATGATCATATTGAATTTGTATTAATTTACGTGGACGATATTTTATACATTGGAAAGCATAAAGAGAGCAGGGAAATCTTTGTAAATAAGTTAAATGAACACTTCTCACTGAAATCTCTGGGTAAAGTGAATAAATACCTTGGTGTGCAAATTAACAAAACTAAAAGGGGATTCAAACTTACACAGAAAGATAAAATCATCGAACTCCTAAACAAATGTAACTTAAATAATGCTAAAACCTGTGACACCCCTATGCAAACTGATTTTCTTAGAAACACTGATGAATCTTCCCCTGAGTTTAAAGACAACACATTTTACAGATCAGTTATAGGTTCACTCCTTTATATATCTAATTGGACTAGGCCAGATATTGCATTACCTCTCAATCTATTGTCAAGATATGTTAGTAAACCAACCTTGTATCATTGGGAAGCTGTCAAAAGAATTCTAAGATATCTGAAGGGTACATTAGATTTTTGTTTAATATTGGAACCCAATAATGACAGAGAACCAAAAATTACTTGTTATGCTGATGCAGATTGGGCTGGTGATACATCATGCAGAAAGAGTACTTCTGGTTATGTTTTTCTATTGAATGATTGTCCAGTTTACTGGTATACTGGTAAACAAGAACTAGTAGCCACTTCTACTACAGAAGCGGAATATGTTTGTTTGTCCAAGGCTGCAAATAACCTTGTATGGTTCAATGATCTGATCACTGATGTTTGGAAGAAACCCACCTTACCATTTATTATGCATGAAGACAATAAAGCGGCCATTGAAATATCCAGATCCGATGCAATTGGACAAAGGTCCAGGCATATTGATATAAAGTTTAAGCATGTGAGACAACTGTCTCAAGACGGATTCATTAAAGCAATACATTGCGATACTTCTGAACAATTAGCTGACATATTAACAAAACCCTTACCTTCTAAACAACACAAATATTTAACTTCTAAATTATATGTATTATATTGTCCTGAATCAGAATGTAATTGGTGTTGTGTAACGAACCGGCATTTAGAGGGGGATTTGTCAGATGTAAATGCCTTATTCTCCAATGTGTAAATAATGTATATATGGAACATCAGAGGTTAACTTATTCTTTGGACTTTAATGTATTCATAACTTACCACTCCCATTCCTAGCTCCACCCCTTGTATATATAAGGAGCCACCCTCACCATTCTCGTCGCTTCTACCTTGAATATTCAGCGAATATAGAATGCCTATCATAATTAAAAAGAAATATATTTAAAACTCTAACTCCTATTATCTTTATTGAGTCTGATCCTGAAAATATTGCAACAGTAAATCTCTAAAATGAACTGATTTGCATTTGCAGTGCTCTAGAGATAGAAGACATAGCATGTCTATTATCTGAATGTCAATTTTATTAGAAAAGAGAAAGAGCAGTATCTTAGACCCCAGATTAGACAAATAATTATATTAGATCTTGCTAATATTGTGCATTTTGTATTCTTTATCTTGATATGGCTTAAGGGTTAATAACAATAGACTATTCCAGGGGTCGCCAACTTTTCTGAAGTCAGGGACTACCAAATTCAAAATTTTAAATCTCGTGGACCACTAATGAATTTTTAATTTGAATTTTATTTTATTTAATTTGAATTTTAATATGAATTTAAAAAAAAAGATAAATAGTATTTAGTGCAATACAAAAAATGCAAATAATTTTTCTGCAGACCACCAAAATTTTCTCGCAGACCACCAGTGGTTCGTGGACTGCCAGTTGGTGACTGCAGGACTATTCTAATATGATTGTGAGAACCACACTGGATGTGTTAAAAGCTTACATTTTGGACTTGATCTGATCTAATCATAATACACCATTCTTCATTGCTTCTTCAGATCAGTTATGGAATTGTTTCAGAGGCACAGAGTGATAAAAGTCAAATGCCTTTTTTTCATCAGATGCTTCCAAAAAATGGGATCCAGTATCCAGGAATTGTCCAACTCCTCCTCCATTTCAGATGGATTTTGATTGGTCTCTTTGCACCAGACTCAGAGGAGGGAGAGAATTTCATGAGAACTTTCACTCCTATGCTTGTCAGAAATGGAATTTGTGTGGTTATCTCACAACAATTCTCAAAGACTAGACGTACAGAAACTCTCAGAAATGCCATCTCTAAATGGAGAAAAGTCAATGTCTTTGTCCACTTCATAGAATTTGCTTCCTTTGTGGATAGAATAAACCACATCAATTTAGCAATTGAAGGTTTGCCAGGACCCATTGAAGGGAAAGTCTGGATTGCCACAATTGTGCAGAAAATGACAATGAGAAGGGATACACGTTTCAAACATATCCATAGCATTTGGAACTTTGCATTTCAGGAAAGAAAATGGCCAAATGATGATGCCTTTCAACCCAGTCTTTTTAAAGATTCCGAATTTGAAGACCAGTCTTTTCGCTGTTCTTTTTCAAAGCACGTCCTTTCTGTCAAGGGCCGGAGACGATGCACCCAGATAGCACCACTGGACATGCAAGAGAAAAAGAATAGAATTCAGATAAGAAATGAGCACCGTTTTTATACTGTTGCTAAGACTCTCGCCCATGTCTTGAATGTTGCATATTCCTCAATATCTAGGAGGAGAAAAACGGAGAAGAACGAGAGATTGGGGGCTCCAAGGCTAGAGCCATGGCAGGTATGGGGTCATGACAAGGATCCATCATACTTAGTTCCTATTTAGAAAAAAATCCAATGCTGATGTAGGGGAATGATTGTTCTCCAAAAAACCAAAAGGTTTGGCCAAGCGGAGGCCAGATTTAGTTCACAGGATTATGTTCCAAAGAGCAGGCACTGTGACAATTATTTTTTTATATTAAACACTGTTATTATAAAATTATTTAAAATGTATACATTGTAAATAGATTCCTGTACTTATGGGTTTGTAATTAGTATGATACAATTTTATACTCATAACTGTCAGCTAAACCTGGGAGCATTTAATCTAATCTCTCCTAACTGCAGGAATCCAATTAAAGCTTTTCAGTCTGATGGCTACTCAGTCTTGGCATTTAGCCGCGGCATTTACCCTAACCCTAACCCTAACCCTAACCCTAAACCTAACCTTCACTCTTCCCATAACTCACTACTCACTTCCAGGAGTCCGATCCTGACCAGATCAAGGTTGACTTAGCTTTCCATCCTTCCAAGGTTGGTAAAATGGGTACCCACATTGTTGGGGGCAATATACTGATTCTATCAACCACTTAGAGAGGGCTGTAAAAGCATTGTGAAGTGGTATATTAGTCCAAGTGCTATTGCTATTTAGGCGAATAGTGAAGTTGGAGGACTGAACATCTCTTATTCACAAGCTCAGCTTTAAAATTGCTCCTCCTTTTAGGATGTTTCAAGTTGCTTTGAAAATTCCTGGATGTTTCAATTCTAGCTCCATCCCTTCCTGGAGAAGAATGAGTTTTGCAATTTTTCTTGGGAGAAACTATACTTGGACCAAAGTGGAAATGTAGCAGCAGATCTGAATATCATAAGTTGGTTACTTTTCTCCAAGGAGGATGCCATCAAAGAGCAACTGGGGAGTTTTGAAAGACAGAGGCTTATTATCAACCAAGATGCTCTTTCACGGCTAAAGTTGCTCAACAAGGTGGTTGAAAATATTGGCAATTTTTCTCTGTCTATATGGTTGGTGTTAGGGTCCCCTGAAAGAGCAGGCTCAGATATTTTTTAACAGCCCATATCTGACCACAGTTATTCATGCCTCTGTTTCACCCCACTGGGATAGACCTCCTGCTGCTAGGAAGATCATCCAAGGTGCTCAATCAATGTGGAACCACTATGACTGGTCTGATATGAGGTAATACCTTAAAGAAGAATAATGAAGGACTGAAAATGAAAAACTTTCTTAAGTCTTGAAATAATGAGACAATGCGGATCAATTTGTAATGAAATGTTACTTAGATTTGATCTTTGGCTTGTAATCCATCTAAAAACCCTTGAATGCAATTGTTTATCTTGATTGTCAGCTACCTTAAGTCTTCCACTGAAACAAAGAATTCTCCAAATTTAAATAGTAAATAAATGTGGATCTATCTTTCCATGTCATCTAATTGTAGTTCTAATTTTGGGAGGCAGTGGAGGACAGGGAGTCCTGGAGTGCTTTGGTTCTTGGGGGCTCAAAGTGTTGGACACAAGTGGCAACTAACAACAAAACTGTAATTCTTCAATGGAAAGGACCTTGTCTTAAATCCCTCACTTGGCCTTAGAAATATCCCTTTCCCACACAGGGTTCATACTCATGTCACATGGGCTGCAGGAAAACATGCCTGGCTTACCCTTTTTAAGTGACATGTTCTCATGATTTTATCTCCACTCATCCTCACTATAGTTCTAGAAACTAGGCAGTAATTGTTAGTCTTATTTCACCAGCGTGGCAGCTGTATGAATTTAAAATATAAGTGTACAGATATAGCTAAATAATACCTCATTTGAGGTTGACAGCCCTAGTCTGTGAGGAATTTATTCTTTATATCTTAAGATGGATTTGGATTATTTTCAAAGGGGAAGGGCTTTACAATATTTTACCTTTTCCTGATCTATTGCTCAGAAGTGTCATTCTTAAGCACAGTTTCACTTTATTTTAATCAATCAATCTAATAAATAAAAATTTGGCAGATATTTTGGAATGAATGTTGTTTTTCTGCTTAGTCTCTGCCTCAGTCCAAATGTGTGGAGAAGTGTCACGCTGGATTTGTAAAATGGGCTCGGAAAGAAGAACCAATTTGCTGCTATGATTGTATTCCTTGTCCGGAGGGGACCATCTCCACACAGGAAGGTGGGTGACACCACAGGAACTCTGGCTTTCCTGTCTCTCGGTATCAGCTGTCATCCAAAGAAGGTCTTTCTTGGAATGTGAAAGGAGAGACTAAAATAATAATAATACTTACTGTTTTCTCAGATACTGAAAAATGCACCAAGTGTCCAGATGATAAATATCCCACTGATGATAGAATCCAATGTATCCCCAAAAGAATAACCTTCCTGTCCTATGAAGAACATCTGGGCATCATCCTGGTTTCCTTTGCTGTACTCTTGTTTCTAACAACAGGCCTTGTTTTAGTCATATTCGTTAAATACCTAGAAACTCCCATTGTCAAAGCTAACAACCGGGACCTGTCCTACATCCTCCTGGTTTCCCTCTTGCTTTGCTTCTTGTCCTCCTTTTTCTTCATTGGCCGACCAAGGAAAGCCACCTGCCTTCTCCGACAAACAATGTTCAGCATTATCTTCTCAGTAGCTGTGTCTTGTGTGTTAGCCAAAACAATCATGGTAGTGCTGGCCTTCCTGGCCACGAAACCAGGGAACAGGGTGAGGAGATGGTTGGGGAAGAGCTTGGCCAACTCCATCATCCTTTCTGGTTCTGCTGGAAAAATGGTCATTTGTGCAATCTGGCTGGGAGTTTCTCCCCCGTTTCCTGATTTTGACCTGCACTCCCAATCAGGAGTGATCATCCTTCAGTGCAATGAAGGCTCTGTGACCATGTTTTATGTGGTTCTCTGCTACATGAGTTTCCTTGCTGCCATTTGCTTCACAGTGGCTTTCCTGGCCAGGAACCTGCCTGGGGCCTTCAACGAAGCCAAACTGATCACCTTCAGCATGCTGGTCTTCTGCAGCGTCTGGATCTCCTTCCTGCCCACCTACTTGAGCACCAAAGGGAAATATATGGTGGCCGTGCAGGTTTTCTCCATCTTGGCTTCTGGTGCTGGCCTGCTGGGCTGCATCTTCTTCCCCAAGTGCTACATTATCATCCTGAGACCAGATCTAAATACTAAGGAACATTTAATGATCAAAGTCGGTATCTGATCATTAAGTAGTTTCTTAAGCTCATAACACTTAATTATTTATTGCAGTTATTATTGAGTTTGTATGCTTGTTTTGACAGTTAAGGTTATTTAAAATCAAAAGAAATAAACATACAAAGAATGTAAAACTAAATTAAGATAATTATTAAAGTGTAAAATGAATTAATTAATGATTTAAATTGTCATGAAACCAGGGAAGGACAAGATAACAAATGAGTTAATTATGATAATATAATGCATCTGCAGACGAGACAAGACTTCCCAGATTGGGGTGAGGGGGAGGGATATGACACCATCTATCTCCAGTCCTCAACACAGTCCTCTCAGCAGTTCCAAGAAGGCTACACACCCTCTTGCCCTACTTAAGTGACCCCGAGGTCACAGATACACCTCCAAGTGGCCTCAAAACAGGGGTGTCAAATTCGTGGCCTGCGGGTCAGATGCGTCAAATGCTGGTCTTGCTCCCACCTGGTTTAGTGAAGGGGAAAAAAGTCTTGATACGTCACATGTTGCCACCGTGTTGACACGAGTTTGACACCCCTGCTCTAAAAGGATGCAAATGACCAGATGTCTGCAAGGAGTATAAATCCTTCCATTCCCCACCATCCAGTCAGAGCTGAAGAAGCTTCTTGGATGAGAAGTGAAATGTCTTCAAAGAAAAACAAAACAGTCCAGTTACCTCTTGAAAAAAGCACCTTTGGGACATCACCATACTAGAAAACTGCACTTCAACTGTAGTCTCAAATGATGGTGAAATTGAACAAAAGAAAACAAAATAAAGGGTGAGTAGAGAGGCCTTCATTACAAGGGGTTGAACTTCCATTTCACTGGGGACAGAACTTTACCTCAAATTTTGGATATAATGGGCATCAAATAAAATACCATATTTTGTTCCTTAAGCTTTAAGTCCTGATTCTGTAGATAGCTTCAGATCCCAATGATGGAGCGTCACAATGGAGATGGTTGATGAACTAAGAGGCAATCCCACCCCCCACATATCCAGCTCCTTCCCTCCCTATTGCTTAACTATAATTCTATTTTGATTATAGTTTCCATTTTAATTATTTTAGAAATATTTCTCTTTTAGGATTTTAATGGTATAAGTTTCCCAGAGTTGATTCAAAACAAGATGGGTGGCAAATAAACTGAACAAACAAACTAACTAACTAACTAACTAACTAACTAACTAACTAACTAACTAACATTTGAAACAAGTTTACCAGTCAGTGGGTGGAATCCCCTTCAGTCCATTTACCACATTTTTGGAGTATAAGATGCACCTTTCCCCACCAAAAAAAGAGGGTGAAAATCTGGGTGCATCTTATACTCCGAATGTAGCCCTGCCCAGCTTCTCAAATGGAGGTTTCAGAGGCTGAAAAAAGAATCAGAAAAGAAGCTTCAGAAAAGAAAAGCCCCCAAACAGAGCTTCAGAGGCTTTGTGAGATTTAAAAAAACAGCAAACCTCATAAAAAGTGAAACAGAGACCATGAACAGGTAAAAAGCAGATTTATTGTAAGGATATATGTATCCCATAAACTTTTGTGAAAGGATTCTCCCATGAAGGAGAGAGAACCTCTTATCACTTTGGTTACATGGTTTAAATACAGTTTCAGACAATCAGCAAAACAATTAGAACACCAGATATTGTTTTCAGTTGTTATATAATGTTTTGGCTTTCTTCACATGTTCCGCCCTGGAGTTCCACTCCAATATTACCCTCTAAAAATACCCTCTAAATATGTATTCATAATTGGTTGTTATTGTTCTTATTAATTGGACCCTTAGTCTCTTCCTCCTTTTTCAATGGAGCTTGGGTCAGCCTGACCCAACTTAGAATGTACCAAAACATCTGTTTCCTCAAAACAGGCATTTCTACATATCTTACTCAGATTAATAGCTGAGGGTTAGCTCAGGTTATGTAAAGGGTAAATATGGAGTCACTTAGGCTATATTCTTTACAGGAATAATTCTTCTTCTCTCAGGCTTTTATTCTGAAGCTCTGTTTCAGAGGCTTTCAGAGCAGAAAAAAAAGCAAGGCACAGAACTCACAACCAAGGAACCTGTTGCTAAAATTCACCTCTGGGAACAGCTGATTGGGAGTATTCTGGTAGGCCGATCCACCTGCCAATCAGTTTTTTTCTTATTTTCCTCCCCAAAAACTAAGGTGTGTCTTATACTCCGAAAAATACGGTAAAAAGAAAGAACATTACATCTTTTCAACTTTGTAAAATCTTTATTTTTTGCAATCTTTTGTAATATACAGCAAAGAGGTGATTTTAGAGTCGTTTTTGGAAAACTTTTCCCAGCTGAAACTGTGAAAGTCTAAAACTCTTTTGGCCAGGTGTTCAGAGCCATTAATGAACCCAGTTCCTGACGTGCCAGGAATGAACTCATCCTCCCTTGAGCTGACTTCTGAGGAGGAATCTGGCAAGTTGTCCAAGGGGGACATCGTACTGCCTGCTGTTTATTTAGTAAACAAAGACACTTCAAAGTATAAAGGTTCTCGTTGTCTTACATGAATACTGAAGAGCAAGTAGAAAAAAAAATCTATCCCCATAATGTATTCCATATTTACCCAATGATACAGTTGGCCAATTATCTATTTCCAAACCCTTTGTCTCAAATATCACCCCAAAGTTGATATTTCTAGGGCAAATGAAATTTCACTATCGCATGAGCAATTTTAAAATTACTTCCAATTTGGGATTAATACATGGAGATCTAAAAGAATATTTCTAGGGCAAATGAAATTTCACTATCGCATGAGCAATTTTAAAATTACTTCCAATTTGGGATTAATACATGGAGATCTAAAAGAAAAGTAAATTACAAAGAGATCCTATTCTTAACATTAGGCAGGGTTCACGGTTACAGATTTCTTCCTTAACATTAGATGACAGCAGGTGTGGGTTCTAAATTTTTTTACTACCGGTTCTGTAGGTGTGGCTTATTTTGTGGGTGTGGCTTGATGGTCATGTGAAAATTATTTAGGATTTAGCAGAGCTATTGGTCTACCAGGCTTTTAACTGCTTGCAGAGCTGTACCTAACTACCCATTTATTTTTTTGCAGGCACTGGTCTACCCATTTATTTTTGCAGGCACTGATCTACTCATGGTTTTTTGCTGGCACTGGACTACTCATTTGTTTTCTTTTAACACTGATCAGCTGTAGGGCGGCCCTTTGAAGCCCTGGGGCAAGAGTTTAAACAGTTTTTTTTCCTCTAGCCATCAGCTGGGACTCAGGAAGCAGCAATAGATTGGGGGTGGGGCCAAATAAAAGGCAAGAATAATGCGGGGGGCGTGGGGGGTGCGTGGGGGGCATGGGGGGAGGGCCAGAACTGGTTCAGTGACATCATATCTTCACCGCTACTGGCTCGGGAGAACCGGGCCGAACCGGGAGGAACCCACCACTGGAAGACAGGCAGTATTAGACTTAAGCGTCATCAATCTAAGTGTCCAAGTAACAGCCCCAAAGAAAGAAGACTCCAAAGCTTGAATTTCCTCAAAGTTCCATTTTATTGGAGATCTCATATTGGCACATCTGGGAAAGCCCAAATCTGAAAGTTTCCCGGTTTTCCCCACCCAAAAAGAAGTTCAAGTCCTTTCCCCCTGCACCCACATGTTCATCACATGATCCAATCAGGCACCATCCAAAACTGGAGATGCCTCCCAGTCACCTCATTGAAGCTGCAGGGCAAGGTGGCCTTGACTCTCTGAGAAAAGAATGTTATTTTGATTACATATCACATGTACTCTATGCCAGGGGTCCCCAACCTTTTGGACCTCAAGGACCACCACGTTCATAATTTTAAATCCTGCAGACCATTAATATGAATCCAGTGTGCCGCTTCCTGAAGCGCCTGGACTCCCAGTGAGGGTTTGGTGTCCTTCAGGCACTCTCCCTCCTCTCTTTCTCTTTCTCCCTCTCTCCCCTCTCTCTTTCTCTCTCTCTCCTACTCTTTCTCTCTCATTCTCTCATTTTCTCTCCCTCTCCCCTTCTCTTTCTCTCTCTGAATCCCTCTCTGTCTCTTTCTTTCTCTTTCTCATTCTCTCTCTCTTTCATTCCATCTCTTTCTCTCTCTTTCATTCTCTGTCTCTGTCTGTCTCTCTCTCATTCTCTCTTTCATTCTGTCTCTATCTCTCTCTCTCATTCTCTTTCGCTCTCATTCTCTCTCTTTCTGTCTCTCTCTCATTCTCTCTTTCCTTCATTCTGTCTTTTTCGCTCTTTCTCTCTTATTCTCTGTGTCGCTTTTTTCTCTCTCTCTCATTCTCTCTCTCATTCTCTCTCTTTCTCTCTCTCTTTCTCTTTCATTCTCTGTCTGTCTCTGTCTGTCTCATTCTGATTCTCTCTGATTCTCTCCTTCATTCTCTCTCTCTCTCTCTCTGATTCTCTCTCTTTCTTTCTCTCTCTCTCATTCTCTCTTTCTTTCATTCTGCCTCTCTCTCTCTTTCTCTCTCTTTCTCTCTGTCTCATCTCTCTTCCCCCTCTTTACCTCTCTTACCTCTCTCCCTCTTTTTCTCTCTCTCTCTCCCACTCTTTCTAATTCTCTCTCTCTTTCATTCTCTCTCTGATTTTCTCTGTCTCTTTCTTTCTCTCTTTCTCTCTCATTCTTTCTCTTTCATTCTCTCTCTGATTCTCTCTCTCTCTGATTCTCTTTCTCTCTCTCATCTCATGGGCCAGCCAGTGTCTTGGGGCTGAGGGGAAGTCAAGCATCTCCCCGAGAGACCAAGGTGCGCAGAGCACCAACAAGGGCCAGAAGAAACGGCTGTGAGATCCAACAAGAGACAAAACTTCACTCTTACTCTGGAATATGGAGCAAATCTCCATCCGCTGCCCTTCCCTCACCAGGCGAGGAGTGACTGGGAAGGGAGGGCGAGGGGTGGGGACAGCTACTGGTGGGTTCAGCTGACAGGAAGCTACTGCAGGGGGAAGAAACAGTCCGGGGTTCCCGCCACCCATTGCTTCGGCCCACCTGCACGGCCAACCCCCCCCCCCTTTGCACCATTATCTCATTCCGGCCAGCAAGGGCTGTGCTACAAAGTTGCTACAAAATCTACAACGGAGATTTACAGCCGCACCATGAGCTGCCTGGCCAGTTCCATATTCCAGAGCTCTAGTCAACGTCTGGATCTCCTTCCTGCCCACCTACTTGAGCACCAAAGGGAAATACATGGTGGCCGTGCAGGTTTTCTCCATCTTGGCTTCTGGGGCTGGCCTGCTGGGCTGCATCTTCTTCCCCAAGTGCTACATTATCATTCTGAGACCAGATCTAAATACTAAGGAACATTTAATAATAAAAGTCAGTATCCGATCATGAAGTAGTTTCTTAGGCTCATAACACTTAATTATTTATTACAGTTATTACTGAGTTTGTATGTTTCTTTTGATAATTAAGATTATCAAAAGTGATAATGGTGAGATCATCCGTGGTTTTGGGGTGGAGTTCCATCAGTACGCTGATGATACTCAGCTGTACATCTCCACCCCAGACCATCCCAACGATGCCTTGGAAGTGATGTCCCAGTGCCTGGAGGCCGTGCGGGTCTGGATGGGGAGAAACAGGCTTCGACTCAACCCTTCCAAGACCGAGTGGCTGTGGCTGCTGGCATCCCGGTTTAGCCAGCTGACGCCATCGCTGGTTATTGCGGGTGAATCATTGGCCCCCACGGAAAGGGTCCGCAACTTGGGCGTCCTCCTGGATGCACGGCTGTCCTTAGAAGGGCATCTGACAGCCGTGGCCAGGGGGGCTTTTTATCAGGTTCGCCTGATACGCCAGTTGCGCCCCTTTCTGGATCGGGACTCCCTACGCACAGTCACTCAAGCACTCGTCACTTCTCGTCTGGACTATTGTAATGCTCTCTACATGGGGCTCCCCTTGGGGTACACCCGGAGGCTCCAACTGGTGCAGAATGCGGCCGTGCAGGGGATTATGGGAGCGACTGGGCGCTCCCATGTGACTCCTCTCCTGCGCGAGCTGCATTGGCTTCCGGTGGACTTCCGGGTGCGCTTCAAGGTGTTGGTGACCACCTTTAAAGCGCTCCATGGCTTAGGGCCGGGGTACTTATGGGACCGCCTTCTGCCACCAATTGCCTCCCACCGGCCAGTTCGCTCACACAGAGAGGGCCTCCTCAGGGTGCCGTCGGCTAGACAATGCCGGCTGGCGACCCCCAGGAGGAGAGCCTTCTCTGTGGTGGCACCTACCCTTTGGAACAATCTACCCCCAGAGATACGAGTGATCTCCGACCTCCGGACCTTTCGTGGGGCCCTAAAAACTCATCTCTTTCAGTTAGCCGGTCTCTCTTGATTTTATGATTTTATGGTTGGTTTTAAATTTTGATATGGATTTTAAATTGATAAATTTTAAACTTTGGGCCAAATTTAATTATTTTAAATCTATTTTTAATCGTATTTATGTATAAATGTTTTTATTTTGGCTGTTCACCGCCCTGAGTCCGAAAGGAGAAGGGCGGTATAGAAATTTGAATAATAAATAAATAAATTATTTAAAATCAAAAGAAATAAACATTCAAAGAATGTAAGACTAACTTAAGATAATCATCAAAGTGTAAAATAAATTAATTAATAATTTAAATGGTCATGAAACTAGTGAAGGACAAGATAAGAAATGAGATTTTATTATCGTCTGACTGACTGAATAAATAAACAGAGAAATGTTTGAAACAATTTACCAGTCAGTGGGTGGGATCCTCTTCAGTACATTTAAAAAGAAAAAAAACATCTTTCCCATTTTGCAAAATCTTTATTTTTTGTAATCTTTTGTAATGTACAGCAAAGAGATGATTTTAAAGTCACTTTTGGAAAACGTTCCCCAGCTGAAACTGGGGAAAGTCTAAAACGCTTTTGGCCAGGTGTTCAGAGCCATTAATGAACCCAGTTCCTGAAGTGCCAGGAATGAGCTCATCCTCCCTTGAGCTGACTTCTGAGGAGGAATCTGGGGTGTGGTCCAAGGGGGACATCATACTGCCTGCTGGTTGTTTAGTAAACAAAGACACTTCAAATTATAAATGTTCTCGGTTTCTTACATGAATACTGAAGGGCAAGTAGAAAGAAAAAAAGTCTATCCCCATAACGTATTCCATATTTATCCAATGATACAGTTGGCCAATTATCTATTTCCAGACCCTTTGTCTCAAATATCACCCCAAAGTTGATATTTCTAGGGCAAATGAAATTTCACTATCGCATGAGAAATTTTAAAATCACTTCCAATTTGTGATTAATATATGGAGATCTAATAGAAAAGTAAATTACAAACAGGTCCTATTCTTAACATTAGGCAGAGTTCACAGTTACAGATTTCTTCCTTAACATTAAAAGACAGTCAGCATTAGAATTAAGCATCATCAACCTAAGTGTCAGAGTTCCAAGTAACAGCCCCTACGAAAGAAGAGTCTGAAGTTTGAATTTCCTCAATGTTCCATTTTATTGGAGATGGCACATCTAGGAAAACCCAAATCTGAAAGTTCCCAGGTTTTCCCCACACACAAAAAAATTCAAGTCCCTGCCCAGCACCCACATCTCCATCACATGATCCAATCAGGCACCATCCAAAACTGGAGACGTCTCCCAGTCACCTCGTCACACTTCAGGGCAAGGTGGCTGTTATGTATGTATCTATTTTGTGCGGAAAATTCAAATGTACAGTGAATTCTGATTGGTTCTTGGTTGCCTCTGAAAAGTATATAAAGAGGGCTGTTGCCTGTGTTCCTTTGCTGAAGTCTCACCCTGAATTAAAGAGCTGTTGTCACTAGCTTGCTTGTGCCTCTCATTATTCCCGTGCTACAACAGTGGCCATTGGCTCTATGAGAAAAGAATATTATTTTGACTACATATCACCCCTACTCTATGTAGTCCCCCCTCCCATTTTCCCATAGTAAAAAATATGGCAGGCCTGAAGGCCCAAATGTAAAAGATGGCTTCCATGTCTGACACTAAAGTGGAACCAAACTCTATAGTTCTGGGTGACCTTCCCCAGGAGTCTCTGGAGACAATAGAGTACATTGAAGGACAACACCCAATTTCCTGGGGGTCAACTTTCTTTCTTCAGCATCACTTTCTAGACATGTTCAGAAAGGAAGGACCAAAACCACTTCAAACCAGTGCCGTCTAGGGGTATATCTATGATTTTTCACTATGCTTTTCTCCAGCTTCTCCTCTGCACATGGAGGCCCAGAGGTAGTTCAGGATCCCCAGAGGAGATGTTGCTTCTTACGGTAATTATTAAAATCCTGGTCTGTGAGATCTCTCCTGATATTTCTCCAGTGATCGCCTTCAATGTAAACATCAGACTGAAGCAACTTGAAAGAGATCTTGCCTGAGAAAAGGATAAATGTCTCAGGTCACACTCTGTGTGGCACAAATTTTAGAGCATTCAGGGACTGTGCTTCCTGAATGTACCTTTCCTTTCTCTCCTTTCCAGGTGAAGTTCTGTTAATCTCTCTCTCGGTCAAGAAAGTCACTCTCATTTCCATCTTTGAATGATGCTTTCAATTCTTTGAACTCTCCTGTTCTTCCTAAGAAACAGGAAGGGGATTGATTCAGCCCCATGAATTATGGATCTCCTCCTTCTGCTTCTGCTGCTGCTGCTGATGTCCCAGCCAGTCTCTGGGAAGCCGAGAATGAAGTGCCTGCTGAGTTTGGAGGAACATGAGGGAAGAAAACTACGGAGCTATTACAGGCCAGGAGACCACCTTATTAGTATAATCTCCATTGCCACAATACTATCCGAAATAATGTTGTCTTTCAACACAGCTCCTTATACTCAAGCTCCCTCGTAAGTCATTCAGTGTGATGGAGTTGCAATCATTCCATTTGCAGTCCTAACACTCTTCTTCTTTTCTTTCAGTTACTCCTATATTGGAAGACCTGTTTAATTTCTTGAATCATTTAGATTTCAATGGATTCTCTCTTACGTCTTATTTTAAGAGACCCAAATCCAAAGATGAAACAGACACGGCCCCCAAAGTCCAAATTATTTTCCCCTCTTGTAAAATCCTGAGTTAATCACAACTAGCTTATTGCAAAGTTTGTAGTTGCCTCTACCCCACCCATTTCTCTATTTTTATAACCATTCATTGATATTCAGTGTCTGACCCTGGTATGGAATAGGGGATGGCTTGTGTTTAGAATTGCTTTTCTGGATTATTTATAAATCCTCTTTCCTGATGATTCTATTTTAATGATTGAATGATTTTGAATCTTGGTCATTTCACAAATTAAAAATGAGCACTATTACAAATAGTGATATATTTTAAATATTAAATCTCCATCCCACATTCTCAACACTCATAACAATTAAATGGTGATGGGTGACTATAACTTTATTCTTCTTTTGGACACTTTTGGCTTAAGACTGAATGGGCTTGTGGAGAGAAAGAGGAACAAATGAAAATATATTTTGTTGTTGTTGTTAGAGATGATGCTATGATGAACATTTTTTTACAGTACTTTATTTACTGATCCAGAAAGAATCCTAACCTTCATTTTTGCCATTCAACAAGTCAATAAGAAATCTCAGCTTTTATACAATCTCACACTTGGCTACAACATCCATGACAACTATTTAAACACCCTTGGGACTTCAGATGCCTTGCTGGACATTCTCTCAACTGGAGAAGCCAATATTCCCAACTATAGCTGTGGCAAGAAGGACAATCTGATGGCTATTCTTGATGGATCTCTTGATGACACCTCCATTCAGATTTCAACATTAGTAGGTACCTACAAAGTCCCACAGGTTTGTTTTTTTGTTTCTCTATCTGGCAAAGTGAGCAGGTTGTTGGTGGTTGGGTAATAGATTCAATCATATCTTTTCTATGGAATTCATGAGCTGCTTTTCACCATGGCCTTTGTCATGGCTAGGGATTGAGATCCAAAGGAGGCCTAAACATTTACTCGAGCAAGATTTGAGCAGCTGGACACAATGTTAAATAGGGAACATTTAAGCAAATCTCTAAAATGAACTGATTTGCATTTGCAGTGATCTAGAGATAGAAGACATAATATGTCTATTATCTGAATGTCAATTTTATTAGAAAAGAGAAAGAGAAGTATCTCAGACTCCAGATTAGACAAATAATTATATTCAATCTTCCTAGTATTTTGCATTTTGTATTCTTTATCTTGATTTGGTTAAGGGTTAATAACAATAGACTACTCCAGGGGTCACCAACTTTTCTGAACTCAGGGACTACCAAATTCATAATTTTAAATCAAATGGACCACTAATATGAGTTTTTTTCAAAAGATAAGTAGTATTTAGTGCAATATAAAATATGCAAATTTTTCTGCAGACCACCAACATTTTCTCACAGACCACCAGTGGTCCTTGGACCACCAATTGGTGACTGCTGGACTATTTTAGTATGTTCATGAGAACCACATTGGATGTGTTAAAAGCTTACATTTTGGACTTTATCTGATCTAATCATAATACACCATTCTTCATTGCTTCTTCAGATCAGTTATGGAATTGTTTCAGAGGCACAGAGTGATAAAAGTCAAATGCCTTTTTTTCATCAGATGCTTCCAAAAAATGGGATCCAGTATCCAGGAATTGTCCAACTCCTCCTCCATTTCAGATGGATTTTGATTGGTCTCTTTGCACCAGACTCAGAGGAGGGAGAGAATTTCATGAGAACTTTCACTCCTATGCTTGTCAGAAATGGAATTTGTGTGGTTATCTCACAACAATTCTCAAAGACTAGACGTACAGAAACTCTCAGAAATGCCATCTCTAAGTGGAGAAAAGTCAATGTCTTTGTTCACTTCATAGAATTTGCTTCCATTGTAGATAGAGTTCACGACATTCATTTAGCAATTGAAGGTTTGTCAGGACCCATTGAAGGGAAAGTCTGGATCACCACAATTGCGGACAAATTGACAGTGACAAGGGATACACATTTCAAATATATCCATAGCATTTGGAACTTTGCTTTTCAGGAAAGAAAATGGCCAAATGATGATGCCTTTCAACCCAGTCTTTTTAAGGATTCCAATTTTGAAGACCAGTCTTTTCGCTGTTCTTTTTCAAAGCATGTCCTTTCTGTCAAGGGCCGGAGACGATGCACCCAGATAGCACCACTGGACATGCAAGAGAAAAAGAATAGAATTCAGATAAAAAATGAGCACCGTTTTTATAGTGTTGTTAAGACTCTGGCCCATGTCTTGAATGTTGCATATTCCTCAATATCTACGAGGAAAAAAATGGAGAAGAAAGAGAGATTGGGGGCTGCAAGGCTAGAGCCATGGCAGGTATGGGCTCTTGACAAGGATTCATCAAACCTAGTTGATACCATCGACCATGTTATCATGCTGCACTGGCTGGAGGGATTGGGGGTGGGAGGCACCGTGTTGCGGTGGTTCTCCTTCTATCTCTCCGACCGGTCGCAGTCTGTGTTGGCAGGGGGGCAGAGGTCGACCTCGAGGCGCCTTGTTTGTGGGGTGCCACAAAGGTCGGTCCTCTCGCCACTCCTGTTCAACATTTATGTGAAGCTGCTGGGTGAGATCATCCGTGGATTTGAGGTGCGATGCCATCTGTACGCTGATGACACTCAGCTGTACATCTCCACCCCAAACCACCCCAACGATGCCCTTGAGGTGATGTCCCAGTCTCTGTAGGCCGTGCGGGTCTGGATGGGGAGGAACAGGCTTCGACTCAATCCTTCCAAGACCGAGTGGCTGTAGATGTCGGCATCCCGATATAGCCAGCTGGCACTCTCACTGGCTATTGGGGGCAAGTCATTGACCCCCACAGAGGGGGCTCGCAACTTGGGCATCCTCCTGGACACACGGCTGTCTTTAGAAGAGCATATGACGGCCGTGGCCAGGAGTGCTTTTTATCAGGTTCGCCTGATACGCCAGTTGCGCCCCTTTCTGAGTCGGGATTCCTTATGCACAGTCACTCATGCTCTCGTCACTTCTCACCTGGACTACGCTAATGGTCTCTACATGGGGCTCCCCTTGAGGAGCACCTGGAGGCTCCAACTGGTCCAGAATGCGGCCGCGCGGGTGATCACAGGAGTAACATGGCGCTCCCATATAACACCTCTCCTGTGCGAGCTGTACTGCTCCCGGTGGTCTTCTGGGTGCGCTTCAAGGTGTTAGTTGTCACCTTTAAAGCTCTCCATGGCTTAGGGCCAGGGTATTTACGAGACCGCCTGCTGCTACCGATAGCCTCCTACCGGCCAATACGCTCTCACAGAGAGGGCCTCCTCAGGGTGCCGTCGGTCAAGCAATGTCAGCTGGCAGCCCCCAGGGGGAGAGCCTTCTCTGTGGGAGCACCCGCTCTCTGGAACAAGCTACCTCCCGGAATACAGCTGATTCCGGATCTCCGCACTTTTTGTAAGGCCCTGAAGATGTTTTTATTTCAGCAAGCTGGCCTGGCCTGAATAGGTTTTAGGGTTTTTTTTAATTGTATTGCTAGGGGTTTTAAATTGGGGCGGCCGTTTAATTTAATTTATTTTTAATTATTTTAACTTTTATATTGTATGTTATTTTAATTCTCGGCTGTTCACCGCCCTGAGTCCCTTCGGGGAGAAGGGCGGGATATAAATTTAATAAATAAATAAATAAATAAATAAACAAATAAATAAATAAATAAATAAATAAATAAATAAATATTAAAAACTGCTATTATAAAATTCCTGTAGATATGGGTTAGTAATTATGGGTTTGTCATATATTCATAAATTTAAGGCAAGCCTGCGAGCATTTAGCCTAATCCCTGCTCACTGCAGGAATTTAATTAAAAATTTTCAGACTACACAGGGAACCTTCTTTCATGTCTGGTGGCTTTGCCCAAAAATTAAGAAATATTGGATAAAAACCAAAATTTGGATATCAGAAATAATTGAGGAGGATATTGAGTTAGAACCCGATTTTTTTTTGTTAGGAATGCTTAAACAAAATATTAGAAAGGAAAAAAGTACCTAATATTACATATAATTACGGCAGCTAGGTTAGCCCTAGCAAAAGTCTGGAAAACAGATCAATTGCCAAAGGAGCAGCAAATAATTCAAAAAATTTACACATGTGCAGAAATGGATAGACTAATGTTGAAATTGAAAGATAAAGAAGACTCACAGTATTTTAAGATATGGGACAGTTGGTATGAGTGGATAAACCAATGGAAAAGAAGGTAAAGTCAAAATTCAGTAAGAAATTAAAAATAATAATTATACACCGTCATTAAGGGGAAGAAAAAGGAAAATAAGTTTTTGTATATATGTGTACTTATATACATTATATATACTTTATTTTTTGTTTGTTGATACTGCTGATTGTATTTGAAGGTTGTGAATGTTTTATACAATTTTTTTAAAAATCTAATAAAGTTGGTTTTTTAAAATTAAAAAAAAAACTTTTCAGACTGATGACTACTCGGTCTTTGCATTTAGCCATGGCATTTATGCTAACCCTAACCCTAACCCTAACCCTAACCCTAACCCTAACCCTAGCCCTAGCCCTAGCCCTAGCCCTAGCCCTAGCCCTAGCCCTAGCCCTAGCCCTAGCCCTAGCCCTAACCCTAACTCACTGCTCACTGCCAGGAGTTCAATCCTGACCAGTTCAAGGTTGACTCAGCCTTCCATCCTTCCAAGTTGGCAAAATGGGAAACCAGATTGTTGGGGGCAATATGCTGATTGTATAAACATTTAGAGAGGGCTGTAAAAGCACTGTGAAGTGGTATATAAGTCTACGTGCTATTGCTAATTAGGCATATAGTGAAGAGGGGACTGAATATCTCTTGTCCACTAGCTAAGCTTTAAAATGGCTCCTCCTTTTATGATGTTTCAACTTGCTTTCAAAATTCCTGGATGTTTCAATTCTAGTTCCATCCCTTTCTGGAGAAGAATGAGTTTTGCAATTTTTCCTGGGAGAAACTGTACTTGGACCAAAGTGGAAATGTAGCAGCAGATCTGAATATCATAAGTTGGTTGCTTTTCCCCAAAGAGGATTCCATCAAAGAGCAATTGGGGAGTTTTGAAAGACAGCGGCTTATTATCGACCAAGATGCTTTTTCACGGCTAAAATTGCTCAACAAGGTGGTTGAAAATATTGGCAACTTTTCTGTCTGTATATTTTTGTCTGTTAGTATCCTGTGAAAGAGCAGGCTCAGATATTTTTAAAAAGCCCATATTTGACTACAGTTATTCATGCCTTTGTTTCACCCCACTGGGACAGACATCCTGCTGCTACAAAGGTGATCCAAGGTGTTCAATCAAAATGGAACCACAATGACTTTTCTGATGCGAGATAGTGCCTTCACCTAGAAAAATGAAGGACTGAAAGTTACCTTCACCACCAAACCCGTTCAAGTGTCGTTCTTGACACTTGAAATAATGATGGTCATTTTATAATGAAATACTACTTAGATTTGGTCTTTGACTTGTAAGCCATCTACAAATCCTTTAAATGCAATTGCTTATCTTGATTGGCAGCTACCTTAAGTCTTCCACTGAAACAAAGAATTCTCCAAATTTATGTATGAAATAAATGTGGGTCTGTCTTTCCATGTCATCTAATTGTAGTTCTAATTTTGGGAGGCAGTGGAGGACAGGGAGTCCTGGAGTGCTTTGGTTCTTGGGGGCTGAAAGAGTTGGACACACATAGCGACTAACAACAAAACTGTAATTCTTCAATGGAAAGGACCTTGTCTTGAATCCCTCACTTGGCCTTAGAAATAGCCCTTTCCCACACAGGGTTCATACTCATGTCCCATGGGCTGCAGGAAAACATGCCTGTCTTACCCTTTTTAAGTGACATGTTCTCATGATTTCATCTCCACTCCTCCTCAGTATAATTCTAGAAATTAGGCAGTAATGTTTAGTCTTATTTCACTAGTATGTCAGCTGTATGAATTAAAAATGTACAGATATAATTAAATAATACATCATTCGAGGTTGACAGTCCTAGTTGGTGAGGATTTTTTTCTTCATATTTTAACTGGAATAAGGATTAGGATTATTTTCAAAGGGGAGGGGCTTTGCAATATTTTATGTAGTCCAGAAGAAACCTTTTCTTGATCTACTGCTCAGAAATTTTTTCTTAAGCACAGTTTCATCTTATTTTAACCAACTTAATAAACACAAATTTGGCAGATATTTTGGAATGAATGTTGTTTTTCTGCTTAGTCTCTGCCTCAATCCAAATGTGTGGCCAAATGTCACCCTGGATTTGTAAAACGGGCTCGGAAAGAAGAACCCATTTGTTGCTATGATTGTATTCCTTGTCCGGAGAATACCATCTCCACACAGGAAGGTGAGTAACACAAGAGGAACTCTGGCTTTCCTGTCTCTCGGTATCAGCTGTCATCCAAAGAAAGTCTTTTTTGGAATGTAAAAGGAGGGACTATAAAAATAATATTACTGTTTTCTCAGATACTGAAAAATGCACCAAGTGCCCAGATGACAAATATCCCACTGAGGACAGAATCCAATGTATCCCCAAAAGAATAACCTTCCTGTCCTATGAAGAACTTCTGGGCATCATCCTGGTCTCCTTTGCTGTACTCTTGTTTCTAACAACAGGCCTTGTTTTAGTGATATTCCTTAAATACCTAGAAACTCCCATTGTCAAAGCTAACAACCGGGACCTGTCCTACATCCTCCTGGTTTCCCTCTTGCTTTGCTTCTTGTCCTCCTTTTTCTTCATTGGCCGACCAAGGAAAGCCACCTGCCTTCTCCGACAAACAATGTTCAGCATCATCTTCTCAGTAGCTGTGTCTTGTGTGTTAGCCAAAACAATCATGGTAGTGTTGGCCTTCCTGGCCACGAAACCAGGGAACAGGGTGAGGAGATGGTTGGGGAAGAGCTTGGCCAACTCCATCATCCTTTCTGGTTCTGCTGGAAAAATTGTAATTTGTGCAATCTGGCTGGGAGTTTCTCCTCCGTTTCCTGATTTTGACCTGCACTCCCAATCAGGAGTGATCATCCTTCAGTGCAATGAAGGCTCTGCGACCATGTTTTATCTTGTTCTCTGCTACATGGGTTTCCTTGCTGCCATTTGCTTCACAGTGGCTTTCCTGGCCAGGAACCTGCCTGGGGCCTTCAACGAAGCCAAATTGATCACCTTCAGCATGCTGGTCTTCTGCAGCGTCTGGATCTCCTTCCTGCCCACCTACTTGAGCACCAAAGGGAAATACATGGTGGCCGTGCAGGTTTTCTCCATCTTGGCTTCTGGGGCTGGCCTGCTGGGCTGCATCTTCTTCCCCAAGTGCTACATTATCATCCTGAGACCAGATCTAAATACTAAGGAACATTTAATGATAAAAGTTGGTATCTGATCATGAAGTAGTTTCTTAGTGTCATAACACTTAATTGTTTATTACAGTTATTATTGAGTTTGTGTCAGCCCCAGTGTGTTGCCTGGCCAGGGGCTGCTATTTTGCGGGGAGATGAGGAGGCGACCACACACTTGGCCATGATCCCGTGTAGCGTGCTCGATCATCCGGGGAAGCTTCAGACCCACCCGCTGCCATCCTGATGTTTCATAGGCGGTGGCGCGGCCGCTGCACAGCTGAGAGGCAGTCGCATATTGATGACATCACCAGACCAATCAGCTTGACCGGTGGATGCTACTGCTGTCCTCTACCTCGTACTGATGGATGTACCTGGAGGCTTTCTTGCAGGAACTGAAGGGCAACTATTTTCTTGTCTGATCTGCTGGGAGGAGGGGATTTCTCGCAAGCAGGGAAGTACATGGGAACATTGTAGGGAGCAGCAGCACTTACGGGTGTGAGGGGGAGGATACAACATGCAGGGATTGGATGGGGGTGATAAAGGGTAATTGTGGGCATGGGTAAGAAAAGGGCTAACATATAAAAGGTGGTGGGAAGCATGGGCCGTTAGCCCTAGCAATAGTTCCTCATTGTGTATTAATGAGTGCCACTAATAAAAAGGAAAAGCAACATCAATCCTAGTTTGTTTGTGTCAACCTTTCTTATTAGCCTGGAACCTGATAGATTTTATTCGGGCTCCCTTACAAACCATGGCTGAAGGCACGGTACCAGAGTTAGAGGCAGCTGACCTCGAGGAGTCCACAAATATTACTGGGCTGGAGGCTTCATCCCAAGCAGACAACACCCCTGCGGATGTTCGGCCTAAGGAGCGACCAAGCCACAGCAGGCTGCAGAGGCCCAGGTGCACCCTTTGGAAGCAGAACAAGGTGACTCTAGGAACTGGTGGTTGGGAAATATCAGGCTGGGGGACTTCAGAGGCCTTCCACCACCTGGACTCATGCTGACTGCATTGGGGGAACATTTCACCCAATCGAGGGAACGTAGAATATCGGACAATGATTACTGGAGCTATTCAATGGCTGTGGAGAACCAGACAATCAAAGCACTACAGAAGATGTATGGAGCAGCCGGTTTCCAAGAGCTGGGCCATCGTAGTGTTTGGCAAGGCCCTGCTGGAGGCCCACCTCCCTCCCCTGGAGCTCAGGGCCTTGAAGGTCTTCCTCGGTGGTCTAGGGTTCCAATGGCGGGTACACAATACGAGTTACATTATCATCCTGAGACCAGATCTAAATACTAAGGAACATTTAATGATAAAAGTCGGTATCCGATCATGAAGTAGTTTCTTAGGCTCATAACATTTAATTATTTATTACAGTTATTATTGAGTTTGTATGCTTCTTTTGACAAATAAGATTATTTAAAATCAAAAGAAATAAACATACAAAGAATGTAAGACTAACTTAAGATAATCATCAAAGTGTAAAATTAATTAATTAATAATTTAAATGGTCAAGAAACTAGGGAAGGACAAGAGAAGGAACGAGATTTTATTATCGTATAGGACTGACTGACTGAATAAATAAACAAACAGACATATGTTTGAAACAAGTTTACCAGTCAGTGCGTGGGATCTTCTTCAGTGCATTTAAAAAGAAAAAAAACATCTTTCCCACTTTGCAAAATCTTTATTTTTTGTAATCTTTTGTAATGTACAGCAAAGAGGTGATTTTAAAGTCACTTTTGGAAAATATTCCACAGCTGAAAATGGGGAAAGTCTAAAACGCTTTTGGCCAGGTGTTCAGAGCCATTAATGAACCCAGTTCCTGAAGTGCCAGGAATGAGCTCATCCTCCCTTGAGCTGACTTCTGAGGAGGAATCTGGGGAGTGGTCCAAGGGGGACATCATACTGCCTGCTGTTTGTTTAGTAAACAAAGACACTTCAAATTATAAATGTTCTCGGTTTCTTACATGAATACTGAAGGGCAAGTATAAAGAAAAAAAGTCTATCCCCATAACGTATTCCATACTTACCCAATGATACAGTTGGCCAATTATCAATTTCCAAACCCTTTGTCTCAAATATCACCCCAAAGTTGATATTTCTAGGGCAAATGAAATTTCACTATCGCATGAGAAATTTTAAAATCACTTCCAATTTCTGATTAATACAGGGAGATCTAAAAGAAAAGTAAATTACAAACAAGTCCTATTCTTAACATTAGGCAGAGTTCACAGTTACAGATTTCTTCCTTAACATTAAAAGACAGTCAGCATTAGAATTAAGTATCATCAACCTAAGTGTCAAGGTTCCAAGTAACAGCCCCTACGAAAGAAGAGTCTGAAGCTTGAATTTCCTCAATGTTCCATTTTATTGGAGATGGCACATCTGGGAAAACCCAAATCTGAAAGTTCCCAGGTTTTCCCCACACAAAAAAAATTCAAGTCCCTGCCCAGCACCCACATGTCCATCACATGATCCAATCAGGCACCATCCAAAACTGGAGATGCCTCTCAGTCACCTCATTGCAGCTTCAGGGCAAGGTGGCCATTGGCTCTATAAGAAAAGAATATTATTTTGACTACATATCACCCCTACTCTATGCAGTCCCCCCTCCCATTTTCCCATAGTAAAAAATGTGGCAGGCCTGAAGGCCCAAATGTAAAAGATGGCTTCCATGTCTGACACTAAGGTGGAACCAAACTCTATAGTTCTGGGTGACCTTCCCCAGGAGTCTCTGGAGACAAGAGAGTACATTGAAGGACAACACCCAATTTCCTGGGTGTCAACTTTCTTTCTTCAGCATCACTTTCTAGACATTTTCAGAAAGGAAAGACCACAATCACTTCAAACCAGTGCTCTCTAGGGGTATATCTATGATTTTTTCACTATGCTCTTCTCCAGATTCTCCTCTGCACATGGAGGCCCAGAAGTAGTTCAGGATTCCCAGAGGAGATATTGCTTCTTACGGTAATTATTAAAATCCTGGTCTGTGAGATCTCTCCTGTTAGATCTCTCAGCGGCTTTTGATACCATCGACCATGGTATCATGCTGCACCGGTTGGAAGAGTTAGGGGTGGGAGGCACTGTGTTGCGGTGGTTCTCCTCCTTTCTCTCTGACCGGTCGCAGTCTGTGTTGACAGGGGGACAGAGGTCGACCCCGAGGCCCCTCATATGTGGGGTGCCGCAAGGGTCGGTCCTCTCACCTCACCTGTTCAACATTTATGTGAAGCCGCTGGGCGAGATCATCCGTGGTTTCGGGGTGGAGTACCATCAGTACGCTGATGACACCCAGCTGTACATCTCCACCCCGGATCACCCCAACGATGCCCTTGAAGTGATGTCCCGGTGTCTGGAGGCCGTACGGATCTGGATGGGGGGAAACAGGCTCAGGCTCAACCCATCCAAGACCGAGTGGCTGTGGTTTCCGACGTCCCGATATAGCCAGTTGACGCCATCACTGACTATTGGGGGCGAATCATTGGCCCCCACGGAGAGGGCTCACAACTTGGGCGTCCTCCTGGATTCACGGCTGTCTTTAGAAGAGCACTTGACGGCCGTGACCGGGAGGATTTTTTATCAGGTCCGCCTGATTCGCCAGTTGCGTCCCTTTCTGGATCGGGACTCGTTACGCACGGTCACTCATGCCCTCGTCACCTCCCGGCTGGACTATTGTAATGCTCTCTACATGGGGCTCCCCTTGAGGAGCACCCGGAGGCTCCAGCTGGCGCAGAGTGCGGCCGCGTGGGTGGTAATGGGAGCAACATGGCGCTCCCATGTGACGCCTCTCCTGCGCGAGCTTCACTGGCTCCCGGTGGTCTTCCGGGTGCGCTTCAAGGTTTTGGTTACCACCTTTAAAGCGCTCCATGGCTTAGGGCCTGGTTATTTACGGGACCGCCTACTACCACCAATAGCCTCCCACCGGCCAGTACGCTCTCATAGAGAGGGACTCCTCCGGGTGCCGTCAGCCAAACAGTGTCGACTGGCGGCCCCTAGGGGGAGAGCCTTCTCTGTGGGGGCACCTACCATCTGGAATGAGCTCCCCCCGGAGATACGGAGGATCCCGGATCTGCGCTCCTTCCGCCGTGCTGTGAAGACCTTTTTATTCCATCAAGCGGGCTTGGCCTGATCTCTTCCCTTTTTAAATATGTAAATTTTAATCGGTTTTTAAATTATTGGGGTATTTTAATTTGTCTGGGCCAAAAAGCTTAATTTGATTTTATAGGGTTTTTAAATTTTGTGTATTTATGTATTTTACTGTTGGCTGTTCACCGCCCTGAGTCCTTCGGGAGTAGGGCGGTATACAAATCAAATAAACTAACTAAACTAAACTAACTAACTCCTGATATTCCTCCAGTGATCGCCTTCAATGTAAACATCAGACTGAAGCAACTTGAAAGGGATCTTGCATCAGAAAAGGATAAACGTCTCAGGTCACACTCTGTGTGGCACAAATTTTAGAGCATTCAGGGACTGTGCTTCCTGAATGTACCTTTCCTTTCTCTCCTTTCCAGGTGAAGTTCTGTTAATCTCTCTCTCGGTCAAGAAAGTCACTGTCATTTCCATCTTTGAATGGTGCTTTGAATTCTTTGAACTCTCCTGTTCTTCCTAAGAAATAGGAAGGGGATTGATTCAGCCCCATGAATTATGGACCTCCTCCTTCTGCTTCTGCTGCTGCTGATGTCCCAGCCAGTCTCTGGGAAGCCGAGAATGAAGTGCCTGCTGAGGTTGGAGGAACATGAGGGAAGAAAACTATGGAGCTATTACAGGCCAGGAGACCACCTCATTGGTATAGTCACCATTGCCACAATAATATCCCATATAACACTGTCTTTCAACACAGCTCCTTATACTCAATCTCCCTCGTAAGTCATTCAATGTGATGGAGTTGCTTTCCTTCCATTTGCAGTCCTAACACTCTTCTTCGTTTCTTTCAGTTACTCCTATATTGCAGGAGTTGTTTAATTTCTTGAATCATTGAGATTTCCATAGATTCTCTCCTATGTCTTATTTTAAGAGACAAAAATTCAAAGATGGAACAGCCCTGGCCCCCAAAGTCCAAATTATTTCCCCCTCTTGTACAATCCTGAGTTAATCACAACTAGCTTATTGAAAAGTTTGTAGTTTCCTCTGCCCCACTCATTTCTCTATTTTTATAACCATTCATTGATATTCAATGCCTGACCCTGGTATGGAATAGAGGATGGCTTGTTTTTGGAATTGCTTTTCTGGATCATTTACAAATCCTCTTTCCTGATGATTCTATTTTAATGATTGAATGATTTTGAATCTTGGTGATTGCACAAATTAAAAATAATTACAAATAATGTAATTACAAATTACATTACAAATAATTATATATTTTAAATATTAAAACTCCATCCCACGTTCTCAACACTCATAACAATTAAACGGTGATGGGTAACTATAAATTTATTCTTGTTTTGGACACTTTTGGCTTGGTATTGAATGGTTTTGTGGAGAAAAAGAGGAATAAATGAAAATATATATTGTTGTTGTTAGAGATGATGTTATCATGAACATTTTTTACAGTAGTTCATATACTGATCCAGAAAGAATCCTAACCTTCATTTTTGCCATTCAACAAATCAACAAGAAATCTCAACTTTTGTACAATCTCACACTTGGCTACAACATCCATGACAATTATTTAAGCACCCTTGGCACTTCAGATGCCTTGCTGGACATACTTTCTACTGGAGAAGCCAATGTTCCCAACTACAGCTGTGGAAAGAAGGACAACCTGATGGCTGTTCTTGATGGATCTCTTGATGACATCTCCATTCAGATGTCAACATTAGTAGGCACCTACAAAGTCCCACAGGTTTGTTTTTTTGTTTCTCTATCTGGCAAAGTGAGCAGGTTGTTGGTGGGTGGGTAATAGATTCAATCATATCTTTTCTATGGAATCCATGAGCTGCTTTTCACCATGGCCTTTGTCATGGCTAGGGATTGGGATCCACAGGAGGCATAAATATTTACTCAAGCAAGATTTGAGCAGCTGGACACAATGTTAAATAGGGAACATTTAAGCAAATCTCTAAAATGAACTGATTTGTATTTGCAGTGGTCTAGAGATAGAAGACATAGCACATCTATTATCTGAATATCAATTTTATTAGAAAAGAGAAAGAGCAGTATCTTAGACCCCAGATTAGATAAATGATTATATTCAATAGACTATTCCAGGGGTCACCAATCTTTCAGAACTCAGGGACCACCAAATTCATTATTTTAAGTCCTGTGGACCACTAATATGATTTTTTTTTCAACAGATAAATAGTATCTGTGCAACATAAAAATGCAAATAATTTTTCTACAGACTACCAAAATTTTCTCGCAGACCACCAGAGGTCCTTGGACCACCAGTTGGTGACTGCTGGACAATTCTAATATGTTTGTGAGAACTACACTGGATGTGTAGTGACCATAATACACGATTCTTCATTGCTTCTTCAGATCAGTTATGGAATTGTTTCAGAGGCTCTGAGTGATAAAAGACAAATTCCTTTTTTCCATCAGTTGCTTCCAAAAAATGGGATCCAGTATCCAGGAATTGTCCAACTCCTCCTCCATTTCAGTTGGACTTTGATTGGTCTCTTTGCAACAGACACAGAAGAGGGAGAGAATTTCATGAGAACTTTCACTCCTATTCTTGTCAGAAATGGAATTTGTGTGGTTATCTCAATGACTAGACATATAGAACCTCTCAGAAATGCCATCTCTAAGTGGAGAAAAGTCAATGTCTTTGTTCACTTCTTAGAATTTGCTTCCATTGTGGATAGAATTCACCACATCCATTTAGCAATTGAAGGTTTGCCAGGACCCATTGAAGGGAAAGTCTGGATCACCACAATCGTGGAGAAAGTGTCAATGAGAAGGGATCCACTTTCCAAATATATCCATAGCATTTGGGTCTTTGCTTTGCAGGAACGAAAATGGCCAAATGATGATGCCTTTCAACCCAGTCTTTTTAAGGATTCCAAATTTGAAGACCAGTCTTTTCGCTGTTCTTTTTCAAAGCATGTCCTTTCTGTCAAGGGCCAGAGACGATGCACTCAGATAGCACCACTGGACATGCAAGAGAAAAAGAATAGAATTCAGATACAAAATGACCACCGTTTTTACAGTGTTGCTAAGACTCTGGCCCATGTCTTGAATGTTGCATATTCCTCAATATCTAGGAGGAGAAAAAGGGAGAAGAAAGAGAGATTGGGAGCTGCAAGGCTAGAGCCATGGCAGGTATGGGGTCCTGACAAGGATCCATCAAAATTATTTCCTATTTAGAAAAAAAATCCAGTGCTGAAATAGGGGAAAAATTGTTCTACAAAAACCTAACAGGTTTGGCCAAGCTGAGGCCAGATTTAGTTCACAGAATTATTTTCCAAACAGCAGGCACTGAGACAATTATATTTTGATATTAAACATTTCTATTATAAAATTATTTAAAATGTATACATTGTAAATAAATTCCTGTACTGATGGGTTTGTAATTAGCATGATAGAATTTTATATTCATAAATTGCAGCTAAACCTGGGAGCATTTCACCTAACCCCTCCTCACTGCAAGAATCCAGTTAAAACCTTTCAGACTGATGGCTACTCAGTCTTTGCATTTAGCTGTGACATTTATGTGAATGCTAACACTAACCCTAACCCTGACTCACTGCTCACTGCCAGGAGTTCGATCCTGACCAGCTCAAGTTTGACTCAGTCTTCCATCCTTCCAGGTTGTTAAAATGGGTACCCAGATTCTTGCTGATTCTATAAACCACTTAGAGAGGGCTGTAAAAGCACTGTGAAGTGGTATATAAGTCTAAGTGTTATTGCTATTCAGGCAAATAGTGATGAAGGGACTGAACATCTCTCATTCACTAGCTCAGCTTTAAAATAGCTCCTCCTTTTATGATATTTCAACTTGCTTTCAAAATTCCTGGATGTTTCAATTCTAGTTCCATCCGTTTGTGGAGAAGAATGAGTTTTGCAATTTTTCCTGGGAGAAACTGTACTTGGACCAAAGTGGAAATGTAGCAGCAGATCTGAATATCATAAGTTGGTTACTTTTCTCCAAGGAAGATTCCATCAAAGAGCAACTGGGGAGTTTTGAAAGACAGAGGCTTATTATCAACCAAGATGCTCTTTCACAGCTAAAGTTGCTCAACAAGGTGGTTGAAAATATTGGTAACTTTTCTTGGTCTATATGGTTGGTGTTAGGGTCCCCTGAAAGAGCAGGCTCAGATATTTTTTAACAGCCCATATCTGAGCACAGTTATTCATGCCTCTGTTTCACCCCACTGGGATAGGCCTCCTGCTGCTAGGAAGGTCATCCAAGGTGTTCAATCAATGTGGAACCACAATGACTTGTCCGATATGAGATAATGCGTTAAACTAGAAAAATGAAGGACTTAAATTTGCCTTGACTGCCCATCCCCCAAGTCCTTCATGATACTTGTAATAATGAGGGTCAATTTGTAATATAATGCTACTTATATTTGGTCTTTGGCTTGTAAGCCGTCTAAAAACCCTTTGAAACAATTTTTTATCTTGATTGTCTTACATTAAAACGAAGAATTATCCAAGAGTTGGACACAACTAGCAATGAACAACAAAACTGTAATTCTTCAGTGGAAAGGGCCTTGTCTTGAATACCTCACTTGGCCTTAGAAATATCCCTTTCCCACACAGGGCTCATTCTCATGTCCCATGGGCTGCAGCAAAATATGCCTGACTTAACCTTTTTGAGTGACATGTTCTCATGATTTCATCTCTACTCGTCCTCATTATAATTCTAGAAACTAGACAGTAATCTTTAATCTTATTTCATCAGCATGGCAGCTGTACGAATTGAAAATATGAATGTACAGACATAACTTAATAATACCTCATTTGAATTTGGCAGCTGTAGTTTGTGAGGGATTTTTTTCTTTATATCTTAACTGGAACAAGGATTTGGATTATTTTCAAAGGGGAGTGGCTTTACAATATTTTATGTTTTCCTGATCTATTGCTCAGAAGTGTCTTTCTTAAGCACAGTTTCATTTTAATCAGTCAATCTAAGAAATAAAAAAATATTTATTTATTTATTATTTATTTATTTGTTCAACTTGTATGCTGCCTTTCTCCGAAGACTCAAGGCGGCTTACAAACCATATTTAAAAACCATATATAAAAACATTAAAAATTAAAACATTAAAAAAAAATTAAAACCCATTCACACCATTCATGGCCGGATCTCACCAGATCGCAACAGCGAGATCAACGGCCTAGGCCTGCTGGAAAAGCCAGGTCTTCACCGCTTTTCGGAAGGCCAATAGGGTGGGGATGGCCCAGATCTCAGGAGGTAACTGGTTCCAGAGAATTAGGGCAGCCACAGAGAAGGCCCTCCACCCCAGGCATGCCACCTGGCATTGTTTAGCTGACGGGACCTGGAGGAGACCAACTCTGTGGGATCTTACTGGTCACTGGGAGCTATGTGGTAGAAGGCGGATTTGGCAGATATATTGGAATGAATGTTGTTTTTGTGCTTAGTCTCTGCCTCAGTCCAAATGTGTGGACAAGTGTCACCCTGGATTTGTAAAACGGGCTCGGAAAGAAGAACCCATTTGCTGCTATGATTGTATTCCTTGTCCAGAGGGGACCATCTCCACACAGGAAGGTGGGTGACACCAGAGGAACTCTGGATTTCTTATCTCTCAGTATAAGCTGTCATCCAAAGAATTTCTTGGAATGTGAAAGGAGGGACTATAAAAATAATAATACTTACTATTTTCTCAGATACAGAAAAATGCACCAAGTGCCCAGATGACAAATATCCAACTGATGACAGAATCCAATGTATCCCCAAAAGAATAACTTTCCTGTCCTATGAAGAACATCTGGGCATCATCCTGGTCTCCTTTGCTGTACTCTTGTTTCTAACAACAGGCCTTGTTTTAGTGATATTCCTTAAATACCTGGAAACTCCCATTGTCAAAGCTAACAACCGGGACCTGTCCTACATCCTCCTGATTTCCCTCTTGCTTTGCTTCTTGTCCTCCTTTTTCTTCATTGGCCGACCAAAGAAAGCCACCTGCCTTCTCCGACAAACAATCTTCAGCATCATCTTCTCAGTAGCTGTGTCTTGTGTGTTAGCCAAAACAATCATGGTAGTGCTGGCCTTCCTGGCCACCAAACCAGGGAACAGGGTGAAGAGATGGTTGGGGAAGAGCTTGGCCAACTCCATCATCCTTTCTGGTTCTGCTGGAAAAATGGTAATTTGTGCAATCTGGCTGGGAGTTTCTCCTCCGTTTCCTGATTTTGACCTGCACTCCCAATCAGGAGTGATCATCCTTCAGTGCAATGAAGGCTCTGTGACCATGTTTTATGTGGTTCTCTGCTACATGGGTTTCCTTGCTGCCATTTGCTTCACAGTGGCTTTCCTGGCCAGGAACCTGCCTGGGGCCTTCAACGAAGCCAAACTGATCACCTTCAGCATGCTGGTCTTCTGCAGCGTCTGGATCTCCTTCCTGCCCACCTACTTGAGCACCAAAGGGAAATACATGGTGGCCGTGCAGGTTTTCTCCATCTTGGCTTCTGGGGCTGGCCTGCTGGGCTGCATCTTCTTCCCCAAGTGCTACATTATCATCCTGAGACCAGACCTAAATACTAAGGAACATTTAATGATAAAAGTCGGTATCTGATCATGAAGTAGTTTCTTAAGCTCATAACACTTAATTATTTATTACAGTTATGATTGCATTTGTATGGTTGTTGGGACAATTAAGGTTATTTAAAATCAAAAGAAATAAACATACAGAGAATGTGAGACTAACTAAAGATAATAATCAAAATGTAAAATAAATACATTAATAATTTAGTGAAGGACAAGATAAGAAATGAGATTTTAATATCGGCTGACCGACTGAATAAATAAACAGAGAAATGTTTGAAACAAGTTTACCAGTCAGTGGGTAGGATCCTCCTCAGTACATTTAAAAAGAAAGAACACCACATCTTTCCAATTTGTAAAATCTTTATTTTTTGTAATGTTTTGTAATATACAGCAAACATATGATTTTAGTGTCGTTTTTGGAAAACTTTTCCCAGCTGAAACTGGGGAAAGTCTAAAACACTTTTGGCCAGGTGTCCAGAGCCATTAATGAACCCAGTTCCTGACAGGCCAGGAATGAACTCATCCTCCCTTGAGCTGACTTCTGAGGAGGAATCTGGGAAGTTGTCCAAGGGGGACATCATACTGCGTGCAGTTTGTTTAGTAAACAAAGATACTTCAAAGTATAAAGGTTCTTCGTGTCTTACATGAATACTGAAGGGCAAGTATAAAGAAAAAAAAGTCTATCCCCATAACGTATTCCATATTTACCCAATGATACAGTTGGCCAATTATCTATTTCCAGATCCTTTGTCTCAAATGTTCCCCCAAAGTTTCTAGGGCAAATAAAATTTCTTTTTTTCTTTTTAAAAAGTTTTTTTATGAACAATACAAAATTTAAAAAAAAAAACCATTGGACATAGATATGACATCACTGGTTCCAAACATCTTCTGTCGCTTTACAATAATATTAGTACTCAATATTAGTACTCATATAAACCTATAATTCTTAAACATACATTTATCTATAATAACATCTATATCCTACATCTATATCCATCCCAGGCCATCCCAACGATGCCCTTGAAGTGATGTCCCAGTGCCTGGAGGCCGTGCGGATCTGGATGGGGAGTAACAGGCTCTGACTCAACCCTTCCAAGACCGAGTGGCTGTGGCTTCTGGCATCCCAATATAGCCAGCTGGTGCCATCGCTGGCTATTGGGGGTGAGTTATTGGCCCCCACGGATGGGGCTCGCAACTTGGGCGTCCTCCTGGATGCACGGCTGTCTTTAGAAGAGTATATGACGGCCGTGGCCGGGGGGGGGTTATCAGATCCGCCTGATTCGCCAGTTGCGTCCCTTTCTGGATTGGGATTCCTTACGCACAGTCACTCAGGCACTCGTCACTTCCTGCCTGGACTACTGCAATGCTCTCTACATGGGGCTCCCCTTGAGGAGTACCCGGAGGCTCCAACTGGTGCAGAATGCAGCCGCGCGGGGGATTATGGGAGCGAGGGGTCGCTCCCATGTGACACCTCTCCTGCGTGAGCTGCATTGGCTTCCAGTGGTCTTCCGGGTGCACTTCAAGGTGTTGGTTACTACCTTTAAAGCGCTCCATGGCATAGGACCTGGGTATTTGTGGGACCGCCTTCTGCCACCAATAGCCTCCCACCGACCAGTACGCTCCCACAGAGAGGGACTCCTCAGGGTGCCGTCGGCCAGGCAATGTCAGCTGGCGACCCCCAGGGGGAGGGCCTTCTCTGTGGCAGCTCCCGCCCTCTGGAACAATTTGCCCCCGGAGATAAGAAGGATATCGGATCTCCGGGTCTTTCGCTGTGCCCTGAAAACTCTTCTTTTCCAGCAAGCAGGGCTGGTGTGAACCCCGCCCCCTTTTTTAGTTTTTAATTGTTTTTAATTGTTTAGTTTTAATCTGTTAATGGGTTTTAATTTGCATTGTTTTAATTCGGGCCAAAGTATATAATTCTTATAATTAATTTTAAATTTTGTATTGTTATGTATTTTAGTTCTGGCTGTGCACCGCCCTGAGTCCACTAGGAGAAGGGCGGTATATAAATTGAATAAATAATAATAATAATTTTTGTTCTAACACTATATACATTTGTCTTGGCTACCGTCTGGTTATCCATCCAATCATAAAATTGTTCCCAGATTTTGTAGTACTTAGTTTCGCTTTTATCCTTGAGTTCCAAAGTGAGTCTGTCCATTTCTGCACAGTTAAAGATTTTCAGTAGTATTTCCTCTTCAGTTGGAATATCTTTCTCTTTCCATTTTTGAGCGAAGGCTATTCGTGCCACTGTGAGTATATGCAGTAATAAATAATTTGTATCTTTCTTATATTTTCTTTCTATAATTCCCAGTAAGAAAAATTCCGGTTTGACTTCTATATTTGTTGACAAAATATCTTCCAGCCAGTTCTTTACTAAATTCCAAAATTTCTGTGCCTTTGGGCATTCTCACCAATTCGATTCCTTCTTCCTTTAAAGTATTTCTCACTTTTAATTCTCCTTTCTCATTCAAAATATCTTTATAGGTGACAGCTCCCCCTCGTTTTGTCAAATTTGTGTGTACATTTCTAATGTTGACACCCATTTAGGAATTTCCATGTAATTATTTCTTTTTGTTTTTTTCCAAATATCCAATAGTGCTCTCCTTATATAATGCCTCCAGAAGAACTGATGGACTAGATGTTTTTCCTCCCATAGAATAGCATGCCACCCTGTCTCTAAGTCATGACTTTCTAGTGCCAATAGTCTTGGGTTTTTAAGATGCATCCACTCACTTAGCCAAACCAACGCCGCTGCCGGATAATAATTTGTCCAGTCTGGTAGGCCAAATCCTCCTCTTTTCTAACATCTTGTAATAATTTGAATCTGATTCTCAGTCGTTTCCCTTGCCATATGAATTTTGAAATGAGTCTCTCCAAATTTGTAAAAAAAATCTTTTTTGAGCCGAATTGGTATGCATTGGAATAAAAACAACATTTTTGGAAGAACATTCATTTTGATGGTGGCTACCCTGTCTATTAGAGATACTGTAATTTTCCCCATTTTTCCAAATCAGACCTAATTTGCGCCATTAATTTGCCATAGTTATCTTCTCTAAGTGTGATGCATCTTGCTCTCAATTGAATTCCCAAATATCTTATTTTTTTTGTAGTCTGAATATTTATACAGGCAGTATTAGAATGAAGCATCATCAATCTAAGTGTCAGGGTTCCAAGTAACACCTCCAACAAATGAGGACTCCGAGGCTTGAATTTCATCAAAGTTCCATTTTATTAGAGATGTCATATTGGCACATCTGGGAAAACCTGAATCTGAAAGTTTCCAGGTTTTCCCCACCCAAAAGAAAGTTCAAGTCCCTTCCCCCTGCACCCACATGTCCATGACATGATCCAATCAGGCACCAACCAAAACTGGAGATGCCTCCCAGTCACCTCATTGCAGCTGCAGGGCAAGGTGGCCTTGATTCTCAGAGAAAAGAATGTTATTTTGACGACATATTTCCTGTACTCTATGCAATCCCCCCTCCCATCTTCCCACAGTAGAAAATGTGGCGGGCCTGAAGGCACAAATGTAAAAGATGGCTTCCAGGTCTGACACTAAAGTGGAACCAAACTCTATAGTTCTGGGTGACCTTCCCCAGGAGTCTCTGGAGACAAGAGAGTACATTGAAGGACAACACCCAATTTCCTGGGTGTCGAACTATCTTTCTTCAGCATCACTTTCTAGACGTGTTCAGGAAGGAAGGACCACAACCTCTTATTTTATTTTATTTTATTTTATTTTATTTTATTTTATTTTATTTTATTTTATTTTATTTTATTTTATTTTATTTTATTTTATTTTATTTTATTTTATTTTATTTTATTTTATTTTATTTTATTTTATTTTATTTTATTTTATTTTATTTTATTTTATTTTATTTTATTTTATTTTATTTTATTGAATTTGTATACTGCCCTACTCCCAAAGAACTCAGGGCAGTGAACAGCCATAGAATAAAACATATAGATACAAAATTTAAAATAAACTAATACAAATTAAATAATTTGGCTGAACAAATTTAAAACTCCAATAATTTAAAACCAAATTTAAAATTTCCATTTAAAATGGGGAAAGACTTAGGTCAGGCCAGCTTGATGAAATAAGAAAGTCTTGAGCACGCGACGGAAGGTACGCAGATCCAGGATCCTCCGTATCTCCGGGGGGAGCTCGTTCCAGATAGTAGGTGCCCCCACAGAGAAGGCTCTCCCCCTGGGGGCTGCCAGTTGACATTGTTTGGCCGACAGCACAAGTAGGAGCCCCTCTCTATGGGAGCGTACTGGTCAGTGGGAGGCTATTGGTGGTAGCAGGCGGTCCCGTAAATAACCAGGTCCTAAGCCATGGAGCACCCTAAAGGTGATAACCAAAACCTTGAAGCGCACTCAGAAGACCACCGGGAGCCAGTGCAGCTCGCGCAGGAGAGGTGTTACATGGGAGCGCCACGTTGCTCCCGTCACCACCTGCGCGGCCGCACTCTGCACCAATTGGAGCCTCCGAGTGCTCCTCAAGGGGAGCCCCATGTAGAGAGCGTTACAATAGTCCAGACGGACTGTTCTTCAGAACAGTGCCCTCTAGGGGTATATCTATGATTTTTCACTATGATTTCCTCCAGCTTTTCCAGAAGCCCAGATGTAGTTCAGGATTCCCAGAGGAGATGTTGCTTCTTACAGTAATTATTAAAATCCTGATCTGTGAGATCTCTCCTGATATTTCTCCAGTGATCGCCTTTGATGTAAACATCAGACTGAAGCTACTTGAAAGGGATCTTGCATCAAAACAGGATAAATGTCTCAGGTCACACTCCGTGTGGCACAAACATTGGGCCATTCAGGGACTGTGGTTCCTGAATGTACCTTTCCTTTCTCTCCTTTCCAGGTGAAGTTCTGTTAATTTCTCTCTCAGTCAAGAAAGTCACTCTCATTTCCATCTTTGAATGGTGCTTTGAATTCTTCGAACTTTCTTGTTCTTTCTTAGAAACAGGAAGGGGATTGATTCAGCCCCATGAATTATGGACCTCCTCCTTCTGCTTCTACTGCTGCTGATGTCCCAGCCAGTCTCTGGGAAGCTGAGAATGAAGTGCCTGCTAAGTTTGGAGGAACATGAGGGAAGAAAACTACAGAGCTATTACAGGCCAGGAGACCACCTTATTGGTATAGTCTCCATTGCCACAATAATATCCCATATAACACTGTCTTTCAACACAGCTCCTTATACTCAAGCTCCCTCGTAAGTCATTCAGTAGGATGAAGTTGCATTCTCTCCATTTGCAGTCCTAACACTCTTCTTCTTTTCTTTCAATTACTCCTATATTGCAGGACCTGTTTAATTTCTTGAATCATTGGATTTCCATGGATTATCTCTTATGTCTTATTTCAAGAGACCCAAATCCCAACTTGGGACAAACCCTCTCCCCAAAGTCCAATTTTTCCCCCCTCTTATACAATCCTGAGTTAATCAGAACTAGCTTATTGAAAGGTTTGTAGTTGCCTCTGCCCAACCCACTTCCCTATTTTTATAACTATTCATTGATATTCAATGCCTGACCCTAGTATGGAACAGAGGATGGCTTGTTTTTAGAATTGCTTTTCTGGATCATTTATAAGTCATCTTTGCTGATGATTCTATTTTAATGATTGAATAATTTTGAATTTTGGTCATTTCACAAATTAAAAATGAGCACTATTACAAATAATGATATATTTTAAATATTAAATCTCCATCCCACTTTCTCAATACTCATAACAATTAGAATAGAATAGAATTCTTTATTGGCGAAGTGTGATTGGACACACAAGGAATTTGTCTTTGCTGTATATGCTCTTAGTGTACATAAGGAGAATAAAATACATTCATCAAGAATAAAAAGATACAACACTTAGTGATAGTCAAGGTTACTGATAAGCTATTAAATCGTACTAAGAAACAAATAAAAACAATATAAATTGAAAGATACAAGCAACATGGTTATAGTAATAAGTGGGAAGAGATAGATACTAGTAAGGAAGAGAAGAAGAATAGTAATACAGTCTTAGTAAACTATTTGACAGTGTTGTGGGAATTAGTTGTTAAGCAGAGTGATGGCATTTGGGAAAAAAGTTTCCTTGTGTCTAGTTGTTGTGGTGTGCAGTGTCCTGTAGCATCATTTTGAGGGTAGAAGTTGAAACAATTTATGTCCAGGATGTGAGGGGTCTGTAGATATTTTCACAGCCCTCTTTTTGACTCGTGCAGTACACAGATCCTCAATGGAAGGCAGGTTGGTAGCCATGGTTTTTTCTGCAGTTCTAATTATCCGTTGAAGTCTGTGTTTGTCTTGTTGGGTTGCAGAACCAAACCAGTCAGTTATAGAGGTGCAGATGAGAGACTCAATAATTCCTCTGTAGAAGTGGATCAGCAGCTCTTTGGGCAGTTTGAGCTTTCTGAGTTGGCACAGAAACAATGATGAAAGAAAAATGGTGATGGGTGACTATAATTGGATTGTTGCTTCGAACTCTTTTAGTTTAAGGCTGAATGGGCTTGTGGAGAGAAAGGAATAAATGAAAATATATTTTGTTGTTGTTTGAGACGATGTTATCATGAACATTTTTTACAGTAGTTCATTTAATGAGCCAGCAAGAATCCTATGCTTCATTTTTGCCATTCAACAAGTCAACAAGAAATCTCAGCTTTTGTACAATCTCTCACTTGGCTACAACATCCATGACAACTATTTCAACACCCTTGGGACTTCAGATGCCTTGCTGGACATGCTCTCTACTGGAGAAGCCAATATTCCCAACTACAGCTGTGGAAAGAAGGACAACCTGATGGCTGTTCTTGATGGATCTCTTGATGACATCTCTATTCAGATGTCAACATTAGTAGGCCCCTACAAAGTCCCACAGGTGTGTTTGTGTGTTTCTCTATCTGGTAAAGTGAGGAGGGTAGTGATGGGTGGGTAATAGATTCAATCATATCTTTTCTATTGAATTCATGAGTTACTTTCCATGGCCTTTGTCATGGCTAGGGATTGAGATCCACAGGAGGCCTAAACATTTACTCGAGCAAGATTTGAGCAGCTGGTTCAATATGGAACATTTAAGTAAATCTCTAAAGTGAAAAGATTTGCATTTGCAGTGCTCTTTTTTTTTGGAAAAGTTTTCAGTTTTAATTCTTATACACATAATATAAAATGTTCATTTTCTTATACATAATTAATCATACATATACACGTTTTCCTTAAAGGAAGCATTAAAATAAGGTATTTTGATTGCATTCGGAGTTGCTCTTCTACCCTTTCTTCTCTCATTTTGCAACAAATTTTCTTCTTCTTTTCCTCTTTCCCTTCTCTCCCTCCTCTCCTCTCCCACTTTCTCCTTCCTCCTCTCCTACCTCATCTTACTTCCCCTTCCTTTCCCGCACTCCTCTCTTCTTTTCCCCCTTCTCACCTTCTCTCCTACTCCTGTCCCCTACCCTTCCTTCCTCTCCTTTTCCCTTCCTTCCATTCCTCTCCCTCCCTCTCCTCTTCCTCCCCTCTCCTTCCCTCTCCTTTCTATCCTCTTTGCTGTGGATTATTCTCCTTGTTTGGTATCTGAGGAACTCCTGAATTCTAATAGTATATAATTTCTTTCGATTTCTTTTCACATTTATTCTATCTATCAGTATTATCATCATGATTGTACATTTATTCTTATTATCTTCTTTCTTTCCCCCCCCTCCCATCCCCCTTTTTCATTTTCTCTGGTGTCATCTGGTATCCTCTCCCTCGTTTAACTTTCTATTATCTAAATCATTTATTTATCATGTTATCTTCATATTTCTTTTCTAACCATATATAAAATCTTCCCCATGTCTTGAAATACACTGATTCCTCTTTATCTCTTATTCTTAAAGTTAATCTATTCATTTCTGCACAGTCTAAACTCTATTTTATTACTTCACCTTCTGATGGAATTTTTTCTCTCTTCCAATTTTGTGCAAATACAATTCTTGCTGCTGTTATTATATGTATAGTTAAATACACATCTTCTTTACTATATCTCTCTGGGAGAATACCCAATAAAAAAAACCTCTGGTTTTAATTCTATAGATTTATGTAATATGTAATGCTTCCAACCATTTCTGTATTCTAGACCAATAATTTTTTTGCTTCTAAACGTGACCCCCACATATGATAGTATGATCCCGGCAAATGCAAACATTTCCCATTTGGCTGATCCTTAAACATTTTTGCTAATCTTTCTGGTGGCATATGCCACCTATAAAACATTTTATATAGATGTTCTTTATATGCAGTTGCCATTGTGAATTTATAATTCCTTTCCCATAGTTGTTGCCATTTCTCTAATTCTATTGCATATCCAAATTCTTTTGCCTATGTTATCATTGTCTCTTTTATCTCTTCATCTTCCAATCTAATTTACAACAAACAATTATACAGTCTTTTAATCATTTTTTCATCCTTTCCAATCATTATCTGATCCAACTCTGATTCCCCCAAATTAAAACCATATGTTTCAAGTCTTTATCATATCTTGATTGTATCTGCAGCCGTGTATACCAGTCAATCTCAATCCCTTGTTTTTCTAAGTATTGTTTCTATTTTAATTCTCCCTTCTCTGATAAAATGTCTTTATATCTTACAATCTTGTCCATGTTAATCATATTTGGGTGTGTCAATGCTTCTATTGTTGAAAGCCACATTGATACTTCCATATAATGTTTGTTTTTTTTACTCTTTCCCATACTACCAACAAACCATTCCTTACACAATATCTCTGGAAGTATTCATGGATCCGATTTTTTCCATACCATAAGAAAGCATGCCATCCTAGTTGCAAGTCATGTCCTTCCAAAGTCAATAGTTTTGTATTTCTCAATAAGATCCATTCTTTAATCCAAGTTAACATCGCCACTTGATGATACAATTCCCAGTTTGGTAGACCAAATCCTCCTCTAATTCTGGAATCTTGAAGCAATTTAAGGTTAATTCTCGCTTTTTTCCCTTGCCATATATATTTCCACATCAATTTATTCAAACTTTCAAAGTATTTTTTCTCCAACTTTATCGGAATTGTTTGAAAAAACAACAATAATCTTGGCAATACATTCATTTTGATTAACGCTATTCTCCCCATTAAAGATAATTGTAAATTTTTCCATTTAGAATAGAATAACAGAGTTGGAAGGGACCTTGGAGGTCTTCTAGTTCAATCCTCTGCTTAGTCAGGAAACCCTACACCACTTCAGACAAATGCTTATCCAACATCTTCTTAAAAACTTCCAGTGTTGGAGCATTCACAACTTCTATAGGCAAATTGTTCCACTTATTAATTGTTCCAACTCTCAGGAAATTTCTCCTTAGTTCTAAGTTGCTTCTCTCCTTGATTAGTTTCCACCCATTGCTTCTTGTTCTACCCTCAGATGCTTTGAAGATTAGTTTGACTCCCTCTTCTTTGTGACAACCCCTGAGATATTGAAACACTGCTATCATGTCTCCCCTAGTCCTTCTTTTCATTAAACTAGACATACCCAGTTCCTGCAACCGTTCTTCGTATGTTTTAGCCTCCAGTTCCCTAATCATCTTTCTTGCTCTTTTCTGCACTCTTTCTAGAGTCTCAACATCTTTTTTACATCATGGCGACCAAAACTGAATGCAATATTCCAAGTGTGGCCTTACCAAGGCATTATAAAGTGGCATTAACACTTCACGTGATCTTGATTCTATCCCTCTGCTTATGCAGCCCAGAACTGTGTTGGATTTTTTGGCAGCTGCTGCACACTGCTGGCTCATATCTAAATGGTTGTCCACTAGGACTCCAAGATCCCTCTCATAGTTACTACTATTGAGCAAGGTACCACATATACTATACCTGTACATTTTGCTTTTTTCCCCTAAATGTAGAACCTTGCTTTTTTCACTGTTGAATTTCATTTTGTTAGATAGCGCCCAATGTTCAAGTCTGTCAAGATCCTTCTGTATCTTGAGCCTATCTTCTGGAGTGTTGGCTATTCTACCAGCTTGGTGTCATCTGCAAATTTGATGAGTTCCCCATCTATCCCCTCGTCCAAGTCATTGATGAAGATGTTGAAGAGTAATGGGGTTAAAACAGAGCCTTGTGGTACTCCACTGCATACTTCCCTCCATGTAGATGCAGTTCCATTGAGGACTACACGTTGAGTGCGGTTGATCAGCCAGTTACGAATCCATGTGGTGGAGATGCTGTCTAACCCACATTTTTCTACTTTATCTAGTAGTAAGTTATGGTCTACTTTATCAAATGCTTTACTGAATTCCAAGTAAATTATATCGACAGCATTCCTCTGGTCCACTAATTTTGTCACTTTGTCAAAGAATACAATAAGATTAGTCTGGCATGATCTGCTTTTGACAAACCCATGTTGGCTTTATCCCATGTTGGATTATCTTTTCCAGAATCTTCTCTGGTATTGAGGTCAGGCTGATAGGTCTGTAGTTTTCTGGATCTGTTTTTTTCCTTTTTTGAAGATTTTTCCAAATCTGTTTCAATTTGATTTCTTAGTTTATAATAGTTACCTTCCTTCACTGTAATGTATCTTGAGGTTAATTGGATATCCAACTAAATATTTCACTTTCTTCACTATTTGAATATCTAACTTCTCCATTAATTGCTTCTTTTGGTTTTCTCTCATATTTTTAACTATATTTTTTGTTTTATCTTTATTTATTTTCAATCCAGCTACTTTTCCATATTCCTCTACTTGCTCAATCAATTTGGACCCATTTCTATTGGTTCTTCCATAATGAATAATAAATCATTTGCAAATGCTTGTAGCTTATATACTCTTCTTTTTTTAATTCTCATCCCTTTTATTTCTTTGTCTTGTCTTATTTTCCTGTTTAAAATTTCTAGGGTCAGAATAAATAATAGTGGAGATAATGGACATCCTTATCTAGTTCCTTTTCTTATATCTACTTTCTCTGTCATTTCATTGTTTATTATTATTTTAGCCAATTGGTCTTTATGTATAGTCCTAACCATATTGATAAATCTGTCCCCAAAGTCCATTTTTTGTAATTATATAGTCATAAATTGCCAATTCACATTATCAAATGCTTTCTGCGCATCTAAAAATAACAATGCCATATGTTTCTCTGAATGTGCCTCATAATATTCCAATGTATCCAAAATAATTCTTATATTGTCTCTAATTTGTCTTTTAGGCAAAAAACCATTTTTGGTTTGGGTGTATACATTCATTTAACAGCCTCTTCAATCTTTCTGCCATAATTGATGCAAATATTTTATAATTTGCATTTAATAGTGAAATTGGTCTATAATTCTTTATTTGTTGTAAATCTGTTTCTTCTTTTGGTATAAGAGTTATATATGCCCCCATCCATGAGTTCGGTGCCTTGGGTTCTATTAATCAATCATTAAATACTTGTAATATTACTTAGTACATCTTGCAACTTTTTATATCCTTCTGCTGGTAGCCCATCTGGTCCTGGGGTTTTTCCATTCTTCTGCCTTTTAATTCCCTCAATCAATTCCATCACTTATATCTTTTCTTCTGGTATCTGCTCTTGTTGATATAATTTCTTATAATAGTTCTCAATTATTTTTTTCTTTTCCTCATTCTGGTAACATATCTTTCCATCTTGATCTAATAATTGATTTATCTGTTTCCTTTCTCTTTCCTTCTTCATTTTACATGCAAGCCATCTTCCTGGTTTATTTGCATTTTCAAAGAAATTTTGCTTTGTTGAATTTATTTTCTTTGCCAGCTCTTCATTCTCTATTAAATTCAATTTGTTTTCTTTCAAGTCCATTAAATTTTTATTTTTATTTTGTCTTGTGGGGTTTTTTTGCAACTCTTTCTCTAATTTCTTATATTCCTCCTCCAACTTCTTTTGAGTTTGTCTATTCTGTTTATTTCTTTTTCCTATTTAGGTCATTACCAACCCCCTTATATATGCTTTACTGGTGTCCCATACATTTTGAAATGATGTATCTTCTTTTCTATTCTCTTTAAAGAAAAATATCAATTCTTTTTCCATATGTTGTATAAAATCTTTCTCATTTAATAGGCTTTGATTTAATGTCCATCTCATTCTTTTTCTTTGTCCTTTCCATGTCATCATTCTTGAATTGTGATCTGCCCATATATTTTCTTCTATATCCATCTTGTCTATCCTGGATATTAAGTCTATGGATATCCACATCATATCTATTCTTGACCATGACATATGCCTGTTTGAGTAAAATGTATATTGTTTTTCTTTTAAATTTCTTTTCCTCCAAGCATCCTGTAAACTTAATTTGTCTACCATTGTATAGAATGTTTTTGGGAGGGTCTTTCTTGGTTTTTTATTCACTTTTGTAGATTTATAATCTAACTCATAATCAACAATCGCATTAAAATCCCCAATTATGCAAATATCTTCATATTCATATTCTAATATTTTCCGGTGTAATTTTGCATAAAATTCTTCTTGATTTTCATTTGGAGCTTATATACCCACAAGTAATATTTTTTTTAATAGTTCATTACAATTTCTACCATTAATACTCTTCCTTCTTCATCCTCATATATTTGTTCAGATTGGATTGTGTGTTTGATATAAAATGCTACTCCTCTTTTGCTTTGACAAGCCAAAGTTGTATACAATCTCCCTAATTTTATTCGCTCCAAAAGTTTTTTATGTTGCTTTCTAATATGCACTTCTTGTAAGCATATAATTTCTAATTTTAGCTTCTCTAATTTATTGAATATTTTCTTTCTCTTTATTGCCAAGTTTAATCCATTTATATTCAAAGATATTATTTTAATTTCTTCTTCCATTTCTTATTTATTTATTTGTTTTGTTGATCTAGTCATTCTTATTTCCCTTAGTTTCTTAACTTCTTTCGCCCTCGCTCCTTCTCTTAACGCTTTCTCTAGTTATTTTGTTGTCTTTCTTGGCTGTTCTTTCTTCTCCTCCTCTTGTTCATCCCCTTTTTCTTCCCTCAACCTTCCTTCCTCTTGGACATCTATGTATTGTTTACTGCTTTCTCTACTGAGACTATAGAAGACATAGCACATCTATTATCCGAATGTCAGTTTTGTTAGAAAAGAGAAAGAGCAGTATCTTAGACCCCAGATTAGACAAACATTTATATTCAATCTTGCTAGCATTCTGCATGTTGTATTCTTTATCTTGATATGGCTTAAGGGTTAAGAACAATCTACTATTCTAATACGTTCGAGAGAACTATACTGGATGTGTTAAAAGCTTACATTTTGGACTTGATCTGATCTAAAAATAATACACCATTCTTCATTGCTTCTTCAGATCAGTTATGGAATTGTTTCAGAGGCTCTGAGTGATAAAAGACAAATTCCTTTTTTCCATCAGATGCTCCCCAAAGAAGGGATCCAGTACCCAGGAATTGTCCAAGTACTCCTCCATTTCAGATGGACTTTGATTGGTCTCTTTTCAACAGACACAAAGGAGGGAGAGAATTTCATGAGAACTTTCACTCCTATGCTTGTCAGAAATGGAATTTGTGTGGTTATTTCACAACATTTCTCAATGGCTAGAGCAACAGAACCTCTCAGAAATGCCATCTCTAAGTGGAGAAAAGTCAATGTCTTTGTACACTTCATAGAATTTGCTTCTCTTGTGGATAGAGCTCGCCATATCCATTTAACAATTGAAGGTTTGCCAGGACCCATTGAAGGGAAAGTCTGGATCACCACAATTGTGGAGAAAGTGTCAATGAGAAGGGATAAACTTTTCAAACATATCCATAGCATTTGGAACTTTGCTTTTCAGGAAAGAAAATGGCCAAATGATGACGCCTTTCAACCCAGTCTTTTTAAGGATTCCAAATTTGAAGACCAGTCTTTTCGCTGTTCTTTTTCAAAGCATGTCCTTTCTGTCAAGGGCCGGAGACGATGCACCCAGATAGCACCACTGGACATGCAAGAGAAAAAGAATAGAATTCAGATAAAAAATGAACACCGTTTTTATACTGTTGTTAAGACTCTGGCCCATGTCTTGAATGTTGCATATTCCTCACTATCTAGGAGGAGAAAAATGGAGAAGAAAGAGAGATTGGGGGCTGCAAGGCTAGAGCCATGGCAGGTATGGGGTCCTGACAAGAATCCATCATACCTATTTCCTATTTAGAAAAAAATCCAATGCTGAAGTAGGGGAACCATTGTTCTCCAAAAAACCAAGAGGTTTGGCCAAGATGAGGCCAGATTTAGTTCACAGGATTATGTTCCAAACAGCAGGCACTGAGACAATTATATTTTGATATTAAACATTTCTATTATAAAATTATTTAAAATGTATACATTGTAAATAAATTCCTGTACTTATGGGTTTGTAATTAGCATGATAGAATTTTACATTCATAAATTGCAGCTAAACCTGGGAGCATTTAGTCTAATCCCTCCTCACTGCAAGAATCCAATTAAAGTCTTTCAGACTGATGGCTACTCAGTCTTTGCATTTAGCCGTGCCATTTATGTGAATGCTAACGCTAACGCTAACTCACTGCTCACTGCCAGGAGTTTGATCCTGACCAGCTCAAGGTTGACTCAGCCTTCCATCCTATCAAGGTTGATAAAATGGGTACCTAGATTGTTGGGGGCAATATACTGATTATATAAACCACTTAGAGATGGCTGTAATAGCACTGTGAAGCGGTATATAAGTCGAAGTGCTATTGCTGTTTAGGCAAATAGCAAAGAGGGGACTGAATATCTCTTATTCACTAGTTAAGCTTTAAAATGGCTCCTCCTTTTACGATATTTCAAGTTGCTTTTAAAATTCCTGGATGTTTCAATTCTAGTTCCATCCCTTTCTGGAGAAGAATGAGTTTTGCAATTTTTCCTGGGAGAAACTGTACTTGGACCAAAGTGGAAATGTAGCTGCAGATCTGAATATCATAAGCTGGTTATTTCTCTCCAAGGAGGATGCCATCAAAGAGCAACTGGGGAGTTTTGAAAGACAGAGGCTTATTATCAACCCAGATGCTCTTTCACGGCTAAAGTTGCTCAACAAGGTGATTGAAAATATTGACAATTTTTCTCGGTCTGTATGGTAGTAATTAGGGTGAAAGAGCAGGCTCAGATATTTTTTAACAGCCCTTATCTGACCACAATTATTCATGCTTTTGTTTCACACCACAGGGATAGGCCTCCTGCTCCTAGGAAGGTGATCCAAGGTGTTCAATCAAAATGGAACCACAATGACTTGTCCAATATGAGATAATGCCTTAATTTAGGAAAATGAAGGACTGAAAATGACTTTGAGACCCCCAAAAACTTTCTTGACTCTTCAAATAATGAGACATTGTGCATCAATTTGTAATGAAATGCTACTTAGAGTTGATCTTTGGCTAGTAATCCATCTAAAAACCCTTTAATGCAATTGTTTATCTTGATTGTCAGCTATCTTAAGTCTTCCACTGAAACAAAGAATTCTCCAAATTTAAGTAGTAAATAAATGTAGGTCTGTCTTTCCATGTCATCTAATTGTAGTTCTAATTTTGAGAGGCAATGGAGGACAGGGAGTCCTGGAGTGCTATGGTTCTTGGGGACTGAAAGAGTTGGACACAAGTAGCGACTAACAACAACACTGTAATTCTTCAATGGAAACAACCTTGTTTTAAATCCCTCACTTGGCCTTAGAAATATCCCTTTCCCACACAGGGTTCATACTCATGTCCCATGGGCTGCAGGAAAACATGCCTGGCTTACCCTTTTTAAGTGACATGTTCTCATGATTTCATCTCCATTCATCCTCAGTATAATTCTAGAAATTAGGCAGTAATGTTCACTCTTTTTTCACCAGAATGGCAGCTGTATGAATTGAAAATATAAATGTACTGATATAACTAAATAATAACTCATTTGAATTTATTGTTTATATTTTAGGAAGGATTTGGATTATTTTCAAAGGGGAGGGGCTTTACAATGTTTTATGTTTTCCTGACCTATTGCTCAGAAGTGTCATTCTTAAGCACAGTTTAATTTTATTTTAATCAATCAATATAATAAATAAAAATTTGGCAGATATTTTGGAATGTGTTTTGTTTTTCTGCTTAGTCTCTGCCTCAGTCCAAATGTGTGGAGAAGTGTCACCCTGGATTTGTAAAACGGGCTCGGAAAGAAGAACCAATTTGCTGCTATGATTGTATTCCTTGTCCGGAGGGGACCATCTCCACACAGGAAGGTGAGTGACACCAGAGGAACTCTGGCTTTCCTGTCTCTCGGTATCAGCTGCCATTGAAAGAAGGTCTTTCTTGGAATGTGAAAGGAGAGACTATAAAAATAATAATATTATTGTTTTCTCAGATACTGAAAAATGCACCAAGTGCCCAGATGACAAATATCCCACTGATGACAGAATCCAATGTATCCCCAAAAGAATAACCTTCCTGTCCTATGAAGAACTTCTTGGCATCATCCTGGTCTCCTTTGCTGTACTCTTGTTTCTAACAACAGGCTTTGTTTTAGTCATATTTGTTAAATACCTAGAAACTCCCATTGTCAAAGCTAACAACCGGGACCTGTCCTACATCCTCCTGGTTTCCCTCTTGCTTTGCTTCTTGTCCTCCTTCTTCTTCATTGGCCGACCAAGGAAAGTCACCTGCCTTCTCCGACAAACAATGTTCAGCATCATCTTCTCAGTAGCTGTGTCTTGTGTGTTAGCCAAAACAATCATGGTAGTGCTGGCCTTCCTGGCCACAAAACCAGGGAACAAGGTGAGGAGATGGTTGGGGAAGAGCTTGGCCAACTCCATCATCCTTTCTGGTTCTGCTGGAAAAATGGTCATTTGTGCAATCTGGCTGGGAGTTTCTCCTCCGTTTCCTGATTTTGACCTGCACTCCCAATCAGGAGCGATCATCCTTCAGTGCAATGAAGGCTCTGTGACCATGTTTTATGTGGTTCTCTGCTACATGGGTTTCCTTGCTGCCATTTGCTTCACAGTGGCTTTCCTGGCCAGGAACCTGCCTGGGGCCTTCAACGAAGCCAAACTGATCACCTTCAGCATGCTGGTCTTCTGCAGCGTCTGGATCTCCTTCCTGCCCACCTACTTGAGCACCAAAGGGAAATACATGGTGGCCGTGCAGGTTTTCTCCATCTTGGCTTCTGGTGCTGGCCTGCTGGGCTGCATCTTCTTCCCCAAGTGCTACATTATCATCCTGAGACCAGATCTAAATACTAAGGAACATTTAATGATAAAAGTTGGTATCCAATCATGAAGTAGTATCTTAGGGTCTTAAAACTTAATTATTTATTGCAGTTATTATTGAGTTTGTATGCTTCTTTTGACAATTAAGGTTATTTAAAATCAAAAGAAATTAACATACAAAGAACGTAAAACTAACTTAAGATAATCATCAAAATGTAAAATAAATCATTTAATAATTAAATAATGAATTTGTGATGAAACTAGGGAAGGACAAAATAAGAAATGAGTTAGTTATGTTAATATAATGCATCTGCAGAGGAGACAAGACTTCCCAGATTGGGGTGAGGGGGAGGGATATGACATCATCTATCTCCAGTCCTCAACACAGTCCTCTCAACAGTTCCAAAAAGGCTCCACATCCATTTGCTCTACTTAGGTTACCCCAAGGACACAGATCAACCTCCAAGTGGCCTCAATGACTCTCTAAAACAGGGGTGTCAAACTCGCGGCCTGCGAACTGGGCTGGATGTGTCAAATGCTGGCCCTGGTTTAGCGAAGGGAAAAAAATCCCGATACGTTGCCACTCTGATGACATGAGTTTGACACTCCTGCTCTAAAAGGATGCAAATGACCAGATGTCTGCAAGGAGTATAAATCCTTCCATTCCCCACCATCCAGTCAGAGCTGAAGAAGCTTCTTGGATGAGTAGTGAAATGTCTTCAAAGAAAAGCAAAACAGTCCAGTTACCTCTTGAAAAAAGCACCTTTGGGACATCACCATACTAGAAAACTGCACTTCAACTGTAGTCTCAAATGATGATGAAATTGAACAAAAGAAAACAAAATAAACAGTGAGTAGACAGGCCTTCATTGCAAGCGGTAGAACTTCCATTTCACTGGGGACAGAACTTTACCTCAAATTTTGGATATTATGGGCATCAAATAAAGTACCATATTTTGTTCCTTAAGCTTTAAGACCTGATTCTGTAAATAGCTTCAGATCCCAATGATGGAGCATCACAATGGAGATGGTTGATGAACTAAGAGACAATCCCACCCCCCACATATCCAGCTCCTTCCCTCCCTATTGTTTAACTATAATTCTGTTTTTGTTTTTTTTGTTTTTTGTTTTTTTAATTTGATTTATATGCCGCCCTTCTCCGAAGACTCAGGGCGGCTTACAATGTGCTCAGCAACAGCCTTCATCCTTTTTGTATACATTTATACAAAGTCAGCTTATTGCCCCCACAAACTGGGTCCTCATTTCACCTACCTTAGAAAGGATGGAAGGCTGAGTCAACCTTGAGCCTTGGCGAGATTCGAACCCTGCAGTAATTGCAGACAGCTGGTCTTAATAAGCTTAATAACAGGGTGCCTTAAACCCCTGTACTACCAAGGCTCGTTTTGATTGTAGTTTCCATTTTAATCATTTTAGAAATATTTCTCTTTTAGGATTTTAATGGTATAAGTTTCCCAGAGTTGTTTCAAAACAAGATGGGTGGCAAATAAACTGAACAAATGAACAAACAAACAAACAAACAAATGTCTGAAACAAGTTTACCAGTCAGTAGGTGGAATCCTCTTCAGTCCATTTACCACATTTTTGGGAGTATAAGACGCACCTTCCCCCCCCCCAAAAAAGAGGGTGAAAATCTGGGTGCGTCTTATTCTCCGAATGTAGCCCTGCCCAGCTTCTCAAATGGAGGTTTCAGAGGCTGAAAAAAGCATCAGAAAAGAAGTTTCAGAAAAAACAAGCCCCCAAACAGAGCTTCAGAGGCTTTGTGAGATTTAGAAAAACAGCAAACCTCATAAAAAGTGAAACAGAGACCATGAACAAGTAAAAAGGAGATTTATTGTAAGGATATATGTATCCCATAAACTTTTGCAAAAGGGTTCTCCCATGAAGGAGAGAGAACGTCTTATCACTCCGGTTATATGGTTTAAATACAGTTTCAGATGATCGGCAAAACAATTCGAACGCCCCCACCAGATATTGTTTTCAGTTGTTATATAATGTTTTGGCTTTCTTCACATGTTCTGCCCTGGAGTTCCCCTCCAAAATTACCCTCTAAAAATACCCTCTAAATATGTATTCATAATTGTTTGTTATTGTTCTTATTAATTGGACACTTAGTCTCTTCCTCCTTTTTCAATGGAGCTTGGATCAGCCTGACCCAACTTAGAATGTACCAAAACATCTGTTTCCTCAAAACAGGCATTTCTATATATCTTACTCAGCTTAATAGCTGAGGGTTAGCTCAGGTTACGTAAAGGGTAAATATGAAGTCACTTAGGCTATATTCTTTACAGGAATAATTCTTTTTCTCTCAGGCTTTTATTCTGAAGCTCTGTTTCAGAGGCTTTCAGAGCAGAAAAAAAAGCAAGGCACAGAACTCACAACCAAGGAACCTGTTGCTAAAATTCCCCTCTGGGAACAGCTGATTGGGAGTATTCCGGGAGGCCGATCCACCTGCCAATCTTCTTTTTTGTTATTTTCCTCCCCAAAAACTAAGGGGCATCTTATACTCCGAAAAATACGTTAAAAAGAAAGAACATTACATCTTTTCAACTTTGTAAAATCTTTATTTTTTGCAATCTTTTGTAATATACAGCAAAGAGGTGATTTTAGAGTTGTTTTTGGAAAACTTTCCCCAGCTGAAACTGGGGAAAGTCTAAAACACTTTTGGCCAGATGTTCAGAGCCATTAATGAACCCAGTTCCTGACGTGCCAGGAATGAGCTCATTTCAGAGGAAGAATCTGGGGAGTTGTCCAAGGGGGACATCATACTGCCTGCTCTTTTTTTTAGTAAACAAAGACATTTCAAATATAAAGATTCTTGGTGTCTTACATGAATACTGAAGGGCAAGTAGAAAGAAAAAAATGTCTATCCCCATAACGTATTCCATATTTATCCAATGATACAGTTGGCCAATTATCTATTTCCAGACCCTTTGTCTCAAATATCACCCCAAAGTTGATATTTCTAGGGCAAATGAAATTTCACTAACGCATGAGCAATTTTAAAATCACTTCCAATTTGTGATTAATACAGTGAGATCTAAAAGAAAAGTAAATTACAAACAGATCCTATTCTTAACATTAGGCAGGGTTCACAGTTACAGATTTCTTCCTTAACATTAAAAGACAGTCAGCATTAGAATTAAGACTCATCAACCTAAGTGTGAGGGTTCCAAGTAACAGCCCCTACGAAAGAAGAGTCTGAAGTTTGAATTTCCTCAATGTTCCATTTTATTGGAGATGGCACATCTAGGAAAACCCAAATCTGAAAGTTCCCAGGTTTTCCCCACACAGAAAAAAATTCAAGTCCCTGCCCAGCACCTACATGTCCATCACATGATCCAATCAGGCACCATCCAAAACTGGAGACGTCTCCCAGTCACCTCATCGCACTTCAGGGCAAGGTGGCTGTTATGTATGTATCTATTTTGTGCGGGAGATTCAAATGTACAGTGAATTCTGATTGGTTCATGGTTGCCTCTGAAAAGTATATAAAGAGGGCTGTTGCCTGTGTTCCTTTGCTGAAATCTCACCCTGAATTAAAGAGCTGTTGTCACTAGCTTGCTTGTGCCTCTCGTTATTCCCACGCTACAACATTGGCGATGAAGGTGGGATTGAGGCCACAAGAAGCAAATCAAAAAGAGCTCTGAGTTTCAGCCAGGGTGACTAGTGAACACGGAGACACAGCATGTCCACCTATGTTCCGCCAAAACCCTTCGACCCGACCTGAGAGAAGTGGGGATCGTATCTGACCAGGTTCGAGTGTTCCCTGGAAGCAAGTGAAATGCAAGGGCTCTCAGCGTACCGAAAAAGAGCCCTGTTCTTAAGCCACTGTGGGCCAGACGTTTTCGAGATGGCCGAGTCCCTCTGCGAGCCAACCCCAGTCCACACAGTCTCCTGGGACGTCCTTCAAGCCAACCTGAGAGCCCACTACGCTCCAGTTCCTTCCAAATTTGTACAGCGCTACGAACTCCGGCAACGAGTACAAAAAGAAGGAGAACCGGTCAGCACTTATGTGGCCGCGCTTCGAAAAGCCACAACACATTGTGACTATAGAGACTTAGACGACGCGCTGCTTGAACAATTGATTTGCGGGGTTCGAGATACCCGGTTACAAAGGCGTCTTCTACCCAAGCCAGACCTAACGCTAGCCAGTGTGCTAGACGAAGCCCGAGCACACGAGGCATCAATGAAAGCTTCGGAAGCGCTGCAGCGACCACTTCCAAGCAAAGACGGGCCGAAAACAGCCCCCGTCCACAGAGAAGAGGCGCGAACCAGCACAGAAGAAGAGTCGGAGGAGGACGTCTTCCATACTGAAAAGAAGAAGACTGAGCAAAGCCGCCGCCACGAGAACTGTTCCAGCTGTGGCGGAGATTACGAGAGACAATCGTGTAAATACAGAGATGCCATTTGCAGGCGTTGCGAGAGGAAAGGCCACCTAGCATGAGTTTGCAGAGCTCAATTTCCGTGTAGTCGCAAGCCACGTGACTACCGTGACCAACCAGAACCGGCTCGTTCAAAACAGCCAATCAAAGATGACGGCGTGAGGAAATGCCGCGAATCTCAAAGGCGGGAAACCTACAGCACGAGAATCACCCAAGCCAGCACAACCAACAATGAGAAAGTCTACACAAAAGTAGAAATCGAAGGCAGACCGTGCAAAATGGAAATCGACACCGGGTCTATGTTATCGATCATGTCCTGGACAACAATCAACGCATTCCTGCCTAAGTTCCAGAAAGCCCAGCTGTCCTGACAGAAAATTCGCCTCCTCGACTACCAGGGAAACCGAGTACCCGTAGAAGCGTGGGCACATTCCGGGTCACCTACAGCGAGTTACAGAGAGAGCTGCCCCTGACCATCGTAAGCAAGCCACTACCGAGTCTCCTGGGCATGTAATGGTTCCGAGCCCTCGGCATGGGCTTTATGGGCGTTCACAGCATCGGCGGCCCATCCCTCAAAGAAACCCTTCTTCATGAGTTTCGGGACGTTTTCGAAGAGACTCTAGGCAAGTACGTGGGGACCCCTATTTCTTTTAATTTAGACCCCAACGTAGCGCCAATTAGACTGAAAGCAAGACGAGTTCCATTTGCTTTAAAGCCCAAAATAGATGCGGAGCTCGACAAGCTCATTAAGCAAGGGGTGCTAATTCCCATAGATCACGCTAAGTGGGAAACCCCAATAGTCACGCCAGTCAAATCGGACGGTTCAATTAGAATTTGCGCTGACTATAAGTGTTCGATCAACAAGGCGTTGCAGCAGAGCACCTATCCGGTTCCGATAGTCCACCATCTACTACACTCCCTGGGGCCTGGCAAGCTATTCGCAAAACTAGACCTTGCGCAGGCGTACCAGCAGCTGTCAGTAGATGACGCTATGGCAGAATCACAGATAATAGTAACTCACAGAGGTGCCTTTAAATGCACCAGACTACAGTTTGGGGTTAGCATAGCCCCTGGGCTCTTCCAGAGTACCATGGAGCGCCTTCTACAAGGCCTCCCAGGGGTCATCTCATATTTCGATGACGTTTTAATTAGTGGCCAAGACGAGACTCAGTTAGGACAGAGGGTTAGACAGGTTCTAACCAGATTCAGAGAAGCGGGACTTAAACTCAAACAAGCAAAATGCAAAATAGTGGTCCCATCAGTGGAATTCTTAGGTTACCAGATCGATGGCTCAGGCATTTACCCCACAGAAAGCAAAGTCAGGGTCATCCAAAACGTGCCCACCCTGAAATCAAAGACTGAACTGCAGGTCTTTTGGGGGCTTCTCAATTTCTACACCATGTTTTTAAAACACAAAGCCACTATTGCGGAGCCTCTGCACAGGGTCCTTGGAAAAAATGTTCCGTGGGTGTGGGGCAAACGAGAAGCAGCTGCATTCAACGCAGTAAAGAAACTTTTGTCTGAGGACAGTTTCCTCATCCAATACAATTCTGAACTACCTCTAGTGTTGGTTTGTGACGCTTCCCCCTTTGGCGTAGGCGCAGTTTTAAGCCATAGACTGCCGAATGGCCCATCGCCTATTACTCTCGCACTTTGTCTAGTGCTGAAAGGAACTATAGCCAGCTAGACAGGGAGGCATTAGCGGCTGTAGCTGGGGTCAAAAAATTTCACGAGTATTTGTTTGGCCGTACTTTTGAACTCATTACGGACCACCAACCTCTTTTGGGACTTTTGGCTGGCAATAAGCCGACCCCGGCTGCTCTTTCCCCCCGGATGAACAGACGGTCCATTTTCTTAGCCGCCTATTCTTACAGACTGCTCCACCGGCCGGGCAGAACTCTGGGACATGCTGACACCCTCAGCCGATGCCCCTTGCCCGAACTATTGGACAACCCGGCCCCGGAAGCCCCAGTTTTACTTATTGACGTTGTACCCCCGGGCCCCATTTCTTCAAACGAGGTTGCAAAAGTTTCTGCCAGAGACTCTGTTTTGCGCACTGTAATGGGCTGGGTAACGCGGGGTTGGCCTACCAAGGTGGACGGTGGAGATTTTCAATTGTACTTTAATAAAAGAAATGAACTGTCAATGTTGGGGGGTTGCTTGTTGTGGGGAGACAGGGTGGTCATTCCTTCATGGTTAAGGCACAGGGTTCTAGAGATGCTGCATGAGGGACACCCTGGTATTTTTTGCATGAAAGGCCTAGCTCGTAGCTATGTTTGGTGGCCACATCTCGACCAAAACATCACTGAGTGGGTGGGGAAGTGCAGGCCCTGCCAGGAATCCCGCCCAGATCCTCCTATAGCTCTCGTTCAGGAATGGGAAAAACCAAAGGGACCATGGGGGAGGATTCACATTGATTTCGCTGGCCCGTTCCACGGCCAGAACTTTCTAATCATTGTAGATGCATATTCTAAATGGCTCGAGATTGCCTTAATGCCATCAACCACTTCTGAGGCTGTAATCAAAGTACTCAGAAAACTGTTCGCAACCCATGGGTTGCCGGACACCCTGGTATCCGACAATGGGCCCCAATTCACAGCAACTCAATTTGAGGGCTATCTAGCCGAATTAGGCATAAGACATGCATTATTCGCTCCTTTTCATCCGGCTTCGAATGGCCTTGTAGAAAGATTTGTAAGAACAGCCAAAGAAGCTCTTCCCCGGCTTGATGCAGGGGACTGGCAGGCTAGAATAGATGAGGTCTTAGCTGTACAGCACGCCACCCCGTGCCCCACCTCGGGCCGCAGCCCAGCCGAGCTCTTAATGGGCTGAAAACTTAGATGCATTCTCGATCGATTGCATCCCAATTACTCCTCCGATAACTTCAAGGGGGAAGGGGGAGGACTAAGACAATTCCAAGTGGGAACACCAGTGTTTGCCAGAAACTACACCAACGGGCCCTTGTGGGTAGAGGGAATCATCGTAGGAATTACTGGTCCAAAGTCATATACAGTTGATATAGGGCATGGAAAAATTTGGAGGAGACATATAGATCAATTGCGTAAATGTTTACAAAACGAAAACTCATGTCCTAACTATTGGCGGAGCCGGGAGAGACGGGAGGTCCTTCCGACCGGCTCGACGCCTCACCAACAACTGAACTGCGCAGGTCAACAAGGATTAAGACACGCCATGGTCACCTGAGTGATTTTGTATGTAAATATGTAAATAGATAGAATAAGTGCTTTCTGGGAGTGGAGGGGTGTTATGTATGTATCTATTTTGTGCGGAAAATTCAAATGTACAGTGAATTCTGATTGGTTCTTGGTTGCGTCTGAAAAGTATATAAAGAGGGCTGTTGCCTGTGTTCCTTTGCTGAAGTCTCACCCAGAATTAAAGAGCTGTTGTCACTAGCTTGCTTGTGTCTCTCGTTATTCCCGCGCTAAAACAGTGGCCATTGGCTCTATGAGAAAAGAATATTATTTTGACTACATATCACCCCTACTCTATGCAGTCCCCCCTCCCATTTTCCCATAGTAAAAAATATGGCAGGCCTGAAGGCCCAAATGTAAAAGATGGCTTCCATGTCTGACACTAAAGTGGAACAAAACTCTATAGTTCTGGGTGACCTTCCCCAGGAGTCTCTGGAGACAAGAGAGTACATTGAAGGACAACACCCAATTTCCTGGGGGTCAACTTTCTTTCTTCAGCATCACTTTCTAGACATGTTCAGAAAGGAAGGACCAAAACCACTTCAAACCAGTGCCCTCTAGGGGTATATCTATGATTTTTCACTATGCTTTTCTCCAGCTTCTCCTCTGCACATGGAGGCCCAGAGGTAGTTCAGGATCCCCAGAGGAGATGTTGCTTCTTATGGTAATTATTAAAATCCTGGTCTGTGAGATCTCTCCTGATATTTCTCCAGTGATCGCCTTCAATGTAAACATCAGACTGAAGCACTTGAAAGAGATCTTGCATGAGAAAAGGATAAATGTCTCAGGTCACACTCTGTGTGGCACAAATTTTAGAGCATTCAGGGACTGTGCTTCCTGAATGTACCTTTCCTTTCTCTCCTTTCCAGGTGAAGTTCTGTTAATCTCTCTCTCGGTCAAGAAAGTCACTCTCATTTCCATCTCTGAATGGTGCTTTCAATTCTTTGAACTCTCCTGTTCTTCCTAAGAAACAGGAAGGGGATTGATTCAGCCCCATGAATTAGGGATCTCCTCCTTCTGCTTCTGCTGCTGCTGCTGATGTCCCAGCCAGTCTCTGGGAAGCTGAGAATGAAGTGCCTGCTGAGTTTGGAGGAACATGAAGAAAAAAAACTACGGAGCTATTACAGGCCAGGAGACCACCTTATTAGTATAATCTCCATTGCCACAATACTATCCGAAATAATGCTGTCTTTCAACACAGCTCCTTATACTCAAGCTCCCTCGTAAGTCATTCAGTGTGATGGAGTTGCAATCCTTCCATTTGCAGCCCTAACACTCTTCTTCTTTTCTTTCAGTTACTCCTATATTGCAGGACCTGTTTAATTTCTTGAATCATTTAGATTTCCATGGATTCTCTCTTATGTCTTATTTTAAGAGACCCAAATCCAAAGATGAAACAGACACGGCCCCCAAAGTCCAAATTATTTTCCCCTTTTGTAAAATCCTGAGTTAATCACAACTAGCTTATTGCAAAGTTTGTAGTTGCCTCTGCCCCACCCATTTTCCTATTTTTATAACCAGTCAGTGATATTCAGTGTCTGACCCTGGTATGGAATAGAGGATGGCTTGTGTTTAGAATTGCTTTTCTGGATTATTTATAAATCCTCTTTCCTGATGATTCTATTTTAATGATTGAATGATTTTGAATCTTGGTCATTTCACAAATTAAAAATGAGCACTATTACAAATAATGATATATTTTAAATATTAAATCTCCATCCCACCTTCTCAACACTCATAACAATTAAACGGTGATGGGTGACTATAACTTTATTCTTCTGTTGGACACTTTTGGCTTAAGACTGAATGGGCTTGTGGAGAGAAAGAGGAACAAATGAAAATATATTTTGTTGTTGTTGTTAGAGATGATGCTATGATGAACATTTTTTTACAGTACTTTATTTACTGATGCAGCAAGAATCCTACGCTTCATTTTTGCCATTCAACAAGTCAACAAGAAATCTCAGCTTTTGCAAAATCTCACACTTGGCTACAACATCCATGACAATTATTTGAACACCCTTGGGACTTCAGATGCCTTGCTGGACATTCTCTCAACTGGAGAAGCCAATATTCCCAACTACAGCTGTGGCAAGAAGGACAATCTGATGGCTATTCTTGATGGATCTCTTGATGACACCTCCATTCAGATTTCAACATTAGTAGGTACCTACAAAGTCCCACAGGTTTGTTTTTTTGTTTCTCTATCTGGCAAAGTGAGCAGGTTGTTGGTGGTTGGGTAATAGATTCAATCATATCTTTTCTATGGAATTCATGAGCTGCTTTTCACCATGGCCTTTGTCATGGCTAGGGATTGAGATCCAAAGGAGGCCTAAACATTTACTCGAGCAAGATTTGAGCCGCTGGACACAATGTTAAATAGGGAACATTTAAGCAAATCTCTAAAATGAACTGATTTGCATTTGCAGTGATCTAGAGATAGAAGACATAATATGTCTATTATCTGAATGTCAATTTTATTAGAAAAGAGAAAAAGAAGTATCTCAGACTCCAGATTAGACAAATAATTATATTCAATCTTCCTAGTATTTTGCATTTTGTATTCTTTATCTTGATTTGGTTAAGGGTTAATAACAATAGACTACTCCAGGGGTCACCAAGTTTTCTGAACTCAGGGACTACCAAATTCATAATTTTAAATCAAATGGACCACTAATATGAGTTTTTTTTCAAAAGATAAATCGTATTTAGTGCAATATAAAATATGCAAATTTTTCTGCAGACCACCAACATTTTCTCACAGGCCACCAGTGGTCCTTGGACCACCAATTGGTGACTGCTGGACTATTCTAGTATGTTCATGAGAACCATACTGGATGTCTTAAAAGTTTACATTTTGGACTTTATCTGATCTAATCATAATACACCATTCTTCATTGCTTCTTCAGATCAGTTATGGAATTGTTTCAGAGGCACAGAGTGATAAAAGTCAAATGCCTTTTTTCCATCAGATGCTTCCAAAAAATGGGATCCAGTATCCAGGAATTGTCCAACTCCTCCTCCATTTCAGTTGGACTTTGATTGGTCTCTTTTCAAAAGACACAGAGGAGGGAGAGAATGTCATGAGAACTTTCACTCCTATGCTTGTCAGAAATGGAATTTGTGTGGTTATCTCACAACAATTCTCAAAGACTAGACGTACAGAAACTCTCAGAAATGCCATCTCTAAGTGGAGAAAAGTCAATGTCTTTGTTCACTTCATAGAATTTGCTTCCATTGTGGATAGAGTTCACGACATTCATTTAGCAATTGAAGGTTTGTCAGGACCCATTGAAGGGAAAGTCTGGATCACCACAATTGCGGACAAATTGACAGTGACAAGGGATACACATTTCAAATATATCCATAGCATTTGGAACTTTGCTTTTCAGGAAAGAAAATGGCCAAATGATGATGCCTTTCAACCCAGTCTTTTTAAGGATTCCAATTTTGAAGACCAGTCTTTTCGCTGTTCTTTTTCAAAGCATGTCCTTTCTGTCAAGGGACGGAGATGATGCACCCAGATAGCACCACTGGACATGCAAGAGAAAAAGAATAGAATTCAGATAAAAAATGAGCACCGTTTTTATAGTGTTGTTAAGACTCTGGCCCATGTCTTGAATGTTGCATATTCCTCAATATCTATGAGGAAAAAAATGGAGAAGAAAGAGAGATTGGGGGCTGCAAGGCTAGAGCCATGGCAGGTATGGGCTCCTGACAAGGATCCATCAAACCTAGTTCCTATTTAGAAAAAAATCCAATGCTGAAGTAGGGGAACCATTGTTCTACAAAAACCCAACAGATTTGGCCAAGAGGAAGCCAGATTTAGTTCACAAGATTATGTTCCAAAGAGCAGGCACTGGGACAATTATATTTTGATATTAAACACTGCTAATATAAAAATATTTAAAAAGTATATATTGTAAATAAATTCCTGTACTTATGGGTTTGTAATTAGCATGATAGAATTTTATATTCATAAATTTGAGCTAAACCTGGGAGCATTTAACCTAATCCCTGCTCACTGCAGGAATCTAATTAAAGCATTTCAGACTGATGGCTACTCAGTCTTGGCCTTTAGCCATGGTGGTGCAGAGGTTACAAGGCAAATATTGCTGGCTATTTCACTCCTCATTGCCAGGAGTTCGATCCTGACCAGCTTAAGGTTAGCTTACAAGATTATGTTCCAAAGAGCAGGCACTGTGACAATTATATTTTGATATTCGAGTTCGATCCTGTGACTCCTGAGGACGTGGACAGGATTCTGGGGAGGTTAAACGCAACCACATGTTTACTGGACCCGTGTCCCTCCTGGCTGGTAGTGGCTACCCGGGAGGTTACGCGAGGCTGGCTCCAGAGGATTATAAATGCTTCTTTGGGGGAGGGTTTCCTGCCGCCTGCTTTGAAAGAGGCGGTCGTGAGGTCCCTCCTTAAGAAGCCTTCTCTGGATCCGGCTGTTATGGCTTACTACCGTCCTGTCTCCAACCTTCGCTTTATTGCGAAGGTTGTTGAGAGTGTGGTTGCGCAACAGCCCCCGCAGTACCTGGAGGAAACCGTCTATCTAGACCCGTGCCAGACCGGCTGCAGGCCTGGGTACAGCATGGAAACGGCATTGGTTGCCTTGGTTGATGATCTCTGGAGGGCTCAGGACAGGGGTTGCTCCTCTGTTCTGGTCCTATTAGATCTCTCAGCGGCTTTTGATACCATCGACCATGTTATCATGCTGCACTGGCTGGAGGGATTGGGGGTGGGAGGCACCGTGTTGCGGTGGTTCTCCTCCTATCTCTCCGACCGGTCACAGTCTGTGTTGGCAGGGGGGCAGAGGTCGACCTCGAGGCGCCTTGTTTGTGGGGTGCCACAAAGGTTGGTCCTCTCGCCACTCCTGTTCAACATTTATGTGAAGCCGCTGGGTGAGATCATCCGTGGATTTGAGGTGCGATGCCATCTGTACGCTGATGACACTCAGCTGTACATCTCCACCCCAAACCACCCCAACGATGCCCTTGAGGTGATGTCCCAGTGTCTGGAGGCCGTGCGGGTCTGGATGGGGAGGAACAGGCTTCGACTCAACCCTTCCAAGACCGAGTGGCTGTAGATGCCGGCATCCCGATATAGCCAGCTGGCACCCTCACTGGCTATTGGGGGCGAGTCATTGACCCCCACAGAGGGGGCTCGCAACTTGGGCATCCTCCTGGACACATGGCTGTCTTTAGAAGTGCATATGACGGCCGTGGCCAGGGGTGCTTTTTATCAGGTTTGCCTGATACGCCAGTTGCGCCCCTTTCTGAGTCGGGATTCCTTATGCACAGTCACTCATGCTCTCGTCACTTCTCGCCTGGACTACGCTAACGGTCTCTACATGGGGCTCCCCTTGAGGAGCACCTGGAGGCTCCAACTGGTCCAGAATGCGACCGCGCGGGTGATCACGGGAGAGACATGGCGCTCCCATATAACACCTCTCCTGTGCGAGCTGCACTGGCTCCCGGTGGTCTTCTGGGTGCGCTTCAAGGTGTTAGTTCTCACCTTTAAAGCACTCCATGGCTTAGGGCCAGGGTATTTACGAGATCGCCTGCTGCTACCGATAGCCTCCTACCGGCCAATACGCTCTCACAGAGAGGGCCTCCTCAGGGTGCCGTCGGTCAAGCAATGTCGGCTGGCAGCCCCCAGGGGGAGACCCTTCTCTGTGGGAGCACCCGCCCTCTGGAACGAGCTACCTCCCGGAATACAGCTGATTCCGGATCTCCACACTTTTTGTAAGGCCCTGAAGACGTTTTTATTTCAGCAAGCCGGCCTGTCCTGAATAGGTTTTAGGGGTTTTTTTTAATTGTATTGCTAGGGGTTTTAAATTGGGGTGGCCGTTTAATTTAATTTATTTTTAATTATTTTAACTTTTATATTGTATGTTATTTTAATTCTCGGCTGTTCAACGCCCTGAGTCCCTTCAGGGAGAAGGCCGGGATATAAATTTAATAAATAAATAAATAAATAAATAAATAAATAAATAAATAAATAAATAAATAAATAAATATTAAAAACTGCTATTATAAAATTCCTGTAGATATGGGTTAGTAATTATGGGTTTGTCATTATATATTCATAAATTTAAGGCAAGCCTGCGAGCATTTAGCCTAATCCCTGCTCACTGCAGGAATTTAATTAAAACTTTTCAGACTACACAGGGAACCTTCTTTCATGTCTGGTGGCTTTGCCCAAAAATTAAGAAATATTGGATAAAAATCAAAATTTGGATATCAGAAATAATTGCGGAAGATATTGAGTTAGAACCCGAAATTTTTTTGTTAGGAATGCTTAAACAAAATATTAGAAAGGAAAAAAGTACCTAATATTACATATAATTACGGCAGCTAGGTTAGCCCTAGCACAAGTCTGGAAAACAGATCAATTGCCAACGGAGCAGCAAATAATTCAAAAAATTTACACATGTGCAGAAATGGATAGACTAATGTTGAAATTGAAAGATAAAGAAGACTCACAGTATTTTAAGATATGGGACAGTTGGTATGAGTGGATAAACCAATGGAAAAGAAGGTAAAGTCAAAATTCAGTAAGAAATTAAAAGTAATAATTATACGCCGTCATTAAGGGGAAGAAAAAGGAAAATAAGTTTTTGTATATATGTGTACTTATATACATTATATATAGTTTATTTTTTGTTTGTTGATACTGTTGATTGTATTTTAAGGTTGTGAATGTTTTATACAATTTTTTTTTAAAATCTAATAAAGTTTGTTTTTTAAAATTAAAAAAAAAAACTTTTCAGACTGATGACTACTCAGTCTTTGCATTTAGCCATACCATTTATGTGAATGCTAACCCTAACCCTAACCCTAACTCACTGCCAGGAGTTCAATCCTGACCAGCTCAAGGTTGACTCAGCCTTCCATCCTTCCAAGTTTGGCAAAATGGGAAACCAGATTGTTGGGGGCAATATGCTGATTGTATAAACCATTTAGAGAGGGCTGTAAAAGCACTGTGAAGTGGTATATAAGTCTAGGTGCTATTGCTAATTAGGCATATAGTGAAGAGGGGACTGAATATCTCTTGTTCACTAGCTAAGCTTTAAAATGGCTCCTCCTTTTATGATGTTTCAAGTTGCTTTGAAAATTCCTGGATGTTTCAATTCTAGTTCCATCCCTTTCTGGAGAAGAATGAGTTTTGCAATTTTTCCTGGGAGAAACTGTACTTGGACCAAAGTGGAAATGTAGTAGCAGATCTGAATATCATAAGTTGGTTGCTTTTCCCCAAAGAGGATTCCATCAAAGAGCAATTGGGGAGTTTTGAAAGACAGAGGCTTATTATCGACCAAGATGCTCTTTCACGGCTAAAATTGCTCAACAAGGTGGTTGAAAATATCAGCAACTTTTCTGTCTGTATATTTTTGTCTGTTAGTATCCTGTGAAAGAGCAGGCTCAGATATTTTTAAAAAGCCCATATTTGACTACAGTTATTCATGCCTTTGTTTCACCTCACTGGGATAGTAGGTGTAGCAGCACCTTTGCTGCTGCAAAGGTGATCCAAGATGTTCAATCAAAATGGAACCACAATGACTTTTCTGATGCGAGATAGTGCCTTCACCTAGAAAAATGAACGACTGAAAGTTACCTTCACCACCAAACCCGTTCAAGTGTCGTTCTTGACACTTGAAATAATGATGGTCATTTTATAATGGAATAGTACTTAGATTTGGTCTTTGACTTGTAAGCCATCTACAAATCCTTTAAATGCAATTGCTTATCTTGATTGTCAGCTACTTTAAGTCTTCCACTGAAACAAAGAATTCTCCAAATTTATCTATTAAATAAATGTGGGTCTGTCTTTCCATGTCATCTAATTGTAGTACTAATTTTGGGAGGCAATGGAGGACAGGGAGTCCTGGAGTGCTATGCTTCTTGGGGGCTGAAAGAGTTGGACACACGTAGCGACTAACAACAAAACTGGAATTCTTCAATGGAAAGGACCTTGTTTTAAATCCCTCACTTGGCCTTAGAAATATCCCTTTCCCACACAGGGCTCATACTCATGTCCCATGGGCTGCAGGAAAACATGCCTGTCTTACCCTTTTTAAGTGACATGTTCTCATGATTTCATCTCCACTCCTCCTCAGTATAATTCTAGAAATTAGGCAGTAATGTTTAGTCTTATTTCACTAGTATGGCAGCTGTATGAATTGAAAATGTACAGATATAACTAAATAATACATCATTCGAGGTTGACAGTCCTAGTTGGTGAGGATTTTTTTCTTCATATCTTAACTGGAATAAGGATTAGGATTATTTTCAAAGGGGAGAGGCTTTGCAATATTTTATGTAGTCCAGAAGAAACCTTTTCTTGATCTACTGCTCAGAAGTTTCTTTCTTAAGCACAGTTTCATTTTATTTTAACCAACTTAATAAACACAAATTTGGCAGATATTTTGGAATGAATTTTGTTTTTGTGCTTAGTCTCTGCCTCAATCCAAATGTGTGGACAAGTGTCACCCTGGATTTGTAAAACCGGCTCGGAAAGAAGAACCAATTTGTTGCTATGATTGTATTCCTTGTCCAGAGGGGACCATCTCCACACAGGAAGGTGAGTAACACAAGAGGAACTCTGGCTTTCCTGTCTCTCGGTATCAGCTGTCATCCAAGGAAGGTCTTTCTTGGAATGTGAAAGGAGGGACTATAAAAATAATATTACTGTTTTCTCAGATACTGAAAAATGCACCAAGTGCCCAGATGACAAATATCCCACAGATGACAGAATCCAATGTATCCCCAAAAGAATAACCTTCCTGTCCTATGAAGAACTTCTGGGCATCATCCTGGTCTCCTTTGCTGTACTCTTGTTTCTAACAACAGGCCTTGTTTTGGTCATATTCCTTAAATACCTAGAAACTCCCTTTGTCAAAGCTAACAACCGTGACCTGTCCTACATCCTCCTGGTTTCCCTCTTGCTTTGCTTCTTGTCCTCCTTTTTCTTCATTGGCCGACCAAGGAAAGCCACCTGCCTTCTCCGACAAACAATGTTCAGCATCATCTTCTCAGTAGCTGTGTCTTGTGTGTTAGCCAAAACAATCATGGTAGTGCTGGCCTTCCTGGCCACGAAACCAGGGAACAGGGTGAGGAGATGGTTGGGGAAGAGCTTGGCCAACTCCATCATCCTTTCTGGCTCTGCTGGAAAAATTGTCATTTGTGCAATCTGGCTGGGAGTTTCTCCTCCGTTTCCTGATTTTGACCTGCACTCCCAATCAGGAGTGATCATCCTTCAGTGCAATGAAGGCTCTGTCACCATGTTTTATGTGGTTCTCTGCTACATGGGTTTCCTTGCTGCCATTTGCTTCACAGTGGCTTTCCTGGCCAGGAACCTGCCTGGGGCCTTCAACGAAGCCAAACTGATCACCTTCAGCATGCTGGTCTTCTGCAGCGTCTGGATCTCCTTCCTGCCCACCTACTTGAGCACCAAAGGGAAATACATGGTGGCCGTGCAGGTTTTCTCCATCTTGGCTTCTGGTGCTGGCCTGCTGGGCTGCATCTTCCTCCCCAAGTGCTACATTATCATCCTGAGACCAGATCTAAATACTAAGGAACATTTAATGATAAAAGTCGGTATCTGATCATGAAGTAGTTTCTTAGGCTCATAACACTTAATTATTTATTACAGTTATTATTGAGTTTGTATGCTTCTTTTGACAATTAAGGTTATTTAAAATCAAAAGAAATAAACATACAAAGAATGTAAGGCTAACTTAAGATAATCATCAAAGTGTAAAATAAATTAATTAATAATTTAAATGGTCATGAAACTAGGGAAGGACAAGAGAAGAAATGAGATTTTATTATCATATAGGACTGACTGACTGACTGAATAAATAAAGAGACAAATGTTTGAAACAAGTTTACCAGTCAGTGGTTAGGATCCTCTTTAGTGCATTTAAAAAGAAAGAACATAACATCTTTTCCACTTTGTAAAATCTTTATTTTTTGTAATCTTTTGGAATATACAGCAAAGAGGTGATTTTAAAGTCGTTTTTGGAAAACTTTCCCCAGCTGATACTAGGGAAAGTCTAAAACTCTTTTGGCCAGGTGTCCAGAGCCATTAATGAGTCCAGTTCATGACAGGCCAGGAATGAACTCATCCTCCCTTGAGCTGACTTCTGAGGAGGAATCTGGGGAGTTGTCCAAGGGGGACATCATATTGCCTGCTGGTTGTTTAGTAAACAAAGACCCTTCAAAGTATAAAGGTTCTCGGTGTCTTACATGAATACTGAAGTACAAGTAGAAAGAAAAAAAGTCTATCCCCATAATGTATTCCATATTTATCCAATGATACAGTTGGCCAATTATCTATTTCCAGACCCTTTGTCTCAAATATCACCCCAAAGTTAATATTTCCAGGGTAAATGATAATATAATATAATATAATATAATATAATATAATATAATATAATATAATATAATATAATATAATATAATATAATATAATATAATATAATATAATATAATATAATATAATATAATATAATATAATATAATATAATATAATATACTATACTATACTATAATAATATAATATAATATAATATAATATAATATAATATAATATAATATAATATAATATAATATAATATAATATAATATAAAATAATATAATATAATATAATATAATATAATATAATATAATATAATAGCACATTTTAAGCCGCCCTGAGTCTCCGGAGAAGGGCATCATATAAATCAAATTAAAAAAAAAACTTAAGATAATAATTAAACTGTAAAATAAATTATTTAATAATTAAATTGTGATGAAACTAGGGAAGGACAAAATAAGAAATGAGTTAGTTATGTTAATATAATGCATTTGCAGAGGAGACAAGACTTCCCAGATTGGGGTGAGGGGGAGGGATACGACATCATCTATCTCCAGTCCTCAACACAGTCCTCTCAACAGTTCCAAAAAGGCTCCACCCCCATTTGCACCACTCAGGTGACCTTGAGAACCCAGATCAACCTCCAGGTGACTTTCATGACTCTCTAAAACAGGGGTGTCAAACTCGTGGCCTGCGGGCCGGATGCGTCATCTTTAACACAATTTTATATGTTCAATTTTCCTCATAGCATTTATTCTCTCTAATTTTAAGAAACCAATATTACCCTTCATCATAACTTCTCATCCTATTATAGTTCAAATTTTCTTTTCCTTCCTTAAAATTTGAACCCCTAAATTTACATCCATATAACATAGTACAATCCCCAATTATTTCCTTAAATTCTCTTATTCTAATCACCAATAATTCTCTTATTAGCTATTCCAAATAATACAATTCAATATATTAGTAGAAACCAATTAAATAAATAGAGAAACCAGCAATCCAAAATTAATAGGGCTATCAATGCATGTAACATAGATGTCTGTGCGAGTAAGATTTTTTTTTTAATATACTTTATTGAAATTTTTTACAAAACAAAAAAGAAGTAAAAAAGAAAAGAGAAAAAGGATAAACAAACATTTAAACAAAAACATAAAACACAGAAGTATAATAAACATTTTCAATTTGTATCGGATGTGCAGTGTTTTAACTATTTACATAAATAATACTTGGTGACATTTCAGCTCACTTTTAACCAGTATTTAACACACCTTTAGATCTTTCTTTCATTTTATCATGCAACCACTTGTACCACCTTTCCCACACCATATAGTAAATTGACTTCTCATCATTTAATTCATAAGTTAATTTAGTCATCTCTGCGCACTCGAGTATTTTCTTAATTGTAAGCTCTTCTGGTGGTTGGGTTTTCTCTTTCCAGTACTGTGCGTATGCCAATCTAGCGGCTGTAATTATGTGGATTATTAAATGTGTCATTTCCTTTCTATATGGCTTCTTTATTATTCCCAGGAGGAAAATCTCTGGTGTTAATTCAATATCTTCGTCAATTATTTCATATAACCACCTCCTAATTTTATTCCAGTATCCTTT